>NC_088225.1:19339965-19449965 GCF_036934945.1 Oncorhynchus masou masou | reverse complement strand
CACTCCCTCTGAGCACCCCCCCTGTCAGCCACCCTGATAGCCCTTCTGACTACCCCCCCACACCCACTGAGGACAAACACAAGACACAGATTGTACTACTTATGGACTCAAATGGGAAATATATAGAACAAAAAAAAACGTTTTCCCAAACACAGTGTGTCTAAACTCTGGTGTCCAAACACCCAGAGCGCCATATACCTTCTGTCTGAAGCCAAAATAGGCTCACCCAGCCACATAATAATACACACAGGCACAAACGACCTGAGGGCACAGCAGGAAAGAGTGGCCACAGCACTGAACGGAGTGATTGAAAAGGCTTCTTCTACCTTCCCCAACGCACAAGTGGTTATCTCCACCCTGCTACCACGAAAAGACTTCCACCCTGCCACAATACAGCGGGTAAACGCAAGTATTTCCCGTGACTGTGCCTCAAAACCAAACGTTTTCCTGGCCCACCACTCCACCCTGGACTTGAACAGCCTCTATGACCAGGTCCACCTCTACAAGGCAGCAGTGCCCATCTTTGCCCGAACTCTAAAGGACATCGCTCTCAAACGTATCCCCAACACTTCACACAGGAGCAACAGATCAATAGACACCCCACCCAGACCAGCGAGACACCCTCCCAGACCTGCAGGACCCCCCCCTGGACCTACACATAGAGGACCCACGCCAAGAGGAATTACATCCAGACCACCGCACACCCAGACACATCCACACCCCTACCCCAACCAATCAACACCCCCCCACGTCAACCATGCCCACACCCCATTTAGAGCCCCTCAGATCAGACCTATGCCACTCCTGCCCACCCCATGCACCCCACCCCCGCAAAGAGGGCCTCAACATGGAAGCCACACATACGCCCAGGTAGTGAGCAGGCAAATAGTCCCAACCCCCACTCTCATACTCGCCCAAGCCAATGGCATGTACCAGATGCTCAGCAGGCTCTGCTCACACTTACTGGCCTGAGGCCAAACCACAACCAACAACATTGGACACTTTATGGAACAAAAAGCCTTTACTATTTCATCCTGGAATATCCAAGGCCTGAGGTCATCTGCCTTTGGCCTGAAGAGCAGAAACCCGGACTTCACCAAAGGGGGCGGCAGGGTAGCCTAGTGGTTAGAGTGTTGGACTAGTAACCGGAAGGTTGCAAGTTCAAACCCCCGAGCTGACAAGGTACAAATCTGTCGTTCTGCCCCTGAACAGGCAGTTAACCCACTGTTCCTAGGCCGTCATTGAAAATAAGAATTTGTTCTTAACTGACTTGCCTGGTTAAATAAAGGTTAAAAAAAGAAGAAAAAAAAAAGAAATAGGTAATACAGACATTGTCATCCTGCAAGAAACCTGGTATAGAGGAGACAGACCCACTGGATGCCCTCTAGGTTACAGAGTGCTGGTAGTCCCATCCACCAAACTACCAGGTGTGAAACAGGAAAGGGACTCAGGGGGTATGCTAATTTGGTATAGAGCAGACCTAACTCACTCCATTAAATTAATCAAAACAGGAACATTCTACATTTGGCTAGAAATTCAAAAGGAAATTATCCTAACAGAGAAAAATGTCCTCCTGTGTGCTACCTATATCCCCCCACTAGAATCCCCATATTTTAATGAAGACAGCTTCTCCATCCTGGAGGGGGAAATCAATCATTTCCAGGCCCAGGGACATGTACTAGTCTGTGGCGACCTAAATGCCAGAACCGGACAAGAACCTGACACCCTCAGCACACAGGGGGACAAACACCTGCCTGGAGGTGACAGCATTCCCTCCCCGTATGCCCCCTAGGCACAACTATGACAACATAACCAACAAAAACGGGTCACAACTCCTGCAGCTCTGTCGCACGCTGGGTATGTACATAGTCAATGGTAGGCTTCGAGGGGACTCCTATGGTAGGTACACCTATAGCTCATCTCTTGGCAGTAGTACTGTAGACTACTTTATCACTGACCTCAACCCAGAGTCTCTCAGAGCGTTCAAAGTCAGCCCACTGACACCCCTATCAGACCACAGCAAAATCACAGTCTACCTAAACAGAGCAATACTCAATCATGAGGCATCAAAGCCAAAGGAACTAAGTAACATTAAGAAATGCTATAGATGGAAGGAATGCAGTTTGGAAACCTATCAAAAAACAATTAGGCAACAACAAATTCAATCCCTTTTAGACAATTTCCTGGGTAAAACGTTCCACTGTAATAGTGAAGGTGTAAACTTGGCAGTAGAAAATCTTAACAGTATATTTGACCTCTCAGCTTCCCTATCAAATCTAAAAATCTCAAATAGAATACCGAAGAAAATTAACAACAATGACAAATGGTTTGATGAAGAATGCAAAAATCTAAGAAAGAAATTGAGAAACCTGTCCAACCAAAAACATAGAGACCCGGAAAACCTGAGTCTACGACTTCACAATGGTGAATCACTAAAACAATACAGAAATACACTACGGAAAAAGAAGGAACAGCATGTCAGAAATCAGCTCAATGTAATTGAAGAATCCATAGACTCTAACCACTTCTGGGAAAATTGGAAAACACTAAACAAACAACAACACGAAGAATTATCTATCCAAAATGGAGATGTATGGGTAAACCACTTCTCCAATCTTTTTGGCTCTATAACAAAGAATAAAGAGCAAAAACATATACATGATCAAATACAGATCTTAGAATCAACTATTAAAGACTACCAGAACCCACGGGATTCTCCAATTACATTGAATGAGTTACAGGACAAAATAAAAACCCTCCAACCCAAAAAGGCCTGTGGTGTTGATGGTATCCTCAATGAAATGATCAAATATACAGACAACAAATTCCAATTGGCTATACTAAAACTCTTTAACATCATCCTTAGCTCTGGCATCTTCCCAAATATTTGGAACCAAGGACTGATCACCCCAATCCAACAAAAATGGAGACAAATTTGACCCCAATAACTACCGTGGAATATGCGTCAACAGTAACCTTGGGAAAATCCTCTGCATTATCATTAACAGCAGACTCGTACACTTCCTCAATGAAAACAATCTACTGAGCAAATGTCAAATTGGCTTTTTACCAAATTACCGTACAACAGACCATGTATTCACCCTGCACACCCTAATTGACAACCAAACAAACCAAAACAAAGGCAAAGTCTTCTCATGCTTTTTAAGCCCCACCCTATTCAACATATATATCAACGAATTGGCGCGGGCACTAGAAAAGTCTGCAGCACCCGGCCTCACACTACTAGAATCCAAAGTCAAATGTCTGCTGTTTGCTGATGATCTGGTGCTTCTGTCACCAACCAAGGAGGGCCTACAGCAGCACCTAGATCTTATGCACAGATTCTGTCAGACCTGGGCCCTGACAGTAAATCTCAGTAAGACCAAAATAATGGTGTTCCAAAAAAGGTCCAGCCACCAGGACCACAAATACAAATTCCATCTAGACACTGTTGCCCTAGAGCACACAAAAAACTATACATACCTTGGCCTAAACATCAGCGCCACAGGTAACTTCCACAAAGCTGTGAACGATCTGAGAGACAAGGAAAGAAGGGCATTCTATGCCATCAAAAGGAACATAAATTTCAACATACCAATTAGGATTTGGCTAAAAATACTTGAATCAGTCATAGAGCCCATTGCCCTTTATGGTTGTGAGGTCTGGGGTCTGCTCACCAACCAAGACTTCACAAAATGGGACAAACACCAAATTGAGACTCTGTATGCAGAATTCTGCAAAAATATCCTCCGTGTACAACGTAGAACACCAAATAATGCATGCAGAGCAGAATTAGGCCGATACCCACTAATTATCAAAATCCAGAAAAGAGCTGTTAAATTCTATAACCACCTAAAAGGAAGCGATTCCCAAACCTTCCACAACAAAGCCATCACCTACAGAGTGATGAACCTGGAGAAGAGTCCCCTAACCAAGCTGGTCCTGGGGCTCTGTTCACAAACACACCCTACAGAGCCCCATGACAGCAGCACAATTAGACCCAACCAAATCATGAGAAAACAAAAGATAATTACTTGACACATTGGAAAGAATTAACAAAAAAACAGAGCAAACTAGAATGCTATTTGGCCCTACACAGAGAGTACACAGCGGCAGAATAACTGACCACTGTGACTGACCCAAAATTAAGGAAAGCTTTGACTATGTACAGACTCAGTTAGCATAGCCTTGCTATTGAGAAAGGCCGCCGTAGGCAGACATGGCTCTCAAGAGAAGACAGGCTATGTGCTCACTGCCCACAAAATGAGGTGGAAACTGAGCTGCACTTCCTAACCTCCTGCCCAATGTATGACCATATTAGAGAGACATATTTCCCTCAGATTACACAGATCCACAAAGAATTCGAAAACAAATCCAATTTTGAAAAACTCCCATATCTACTGGGTGAAATTCCACAGTGTGCCATCAGAGCAGCAAGATTTGTGACCTGTTGCCACGAGAAAAGGGCAACCAGTGAAGAACAAACACCATTGTAAATACAACCCATATTCATGCTTATTTATTCTATCTTGTGTCCTTTAACCATTTGTACATTGTAAAAACACTGTATATATATAATATGACATGTGTAATGTCTTTATTGTTTTGAAACTTCTGTATGTGTGATGTTTACTGTTAATTTTTATTGTTTTTCACTTTATATATTCACTTTATATATTATCTACCTCACTTGCTTTGGCAAGGTTAACACATGTTTCTCATGCCAATAAAGCCCTTGAATTGAATTGAGAGACAGAGACAGACAGAGACAGAGATAGACAGAAAGAAAGAAAGAAAGAAAGAAAGAAAGAAAGAAAGAAAGAAAGAAAGAAAGAAAGAAAGAAAGAAAGAAAGAAAGAAAGAAAGAAAGAAAGAAAGAAAGAAAGAAAAAAGAAAGAAAGAGAGAGAGAGAGAGAGAGAGAGAAAGGGAGAGAGAGAGAGAGAGAAAGAGAGAGAGAGATAGAGAGAGAGAGAGAGAGAGAGAGAGAGAGAGAGAGAGAGAGAGAAAGAGGAGAGAGAGAGAGAGAGAGAGAGAGAGAGAGAGAGAGAGAGAGAAATACAACAAGTGTGCGGAAACAACAATACATATATATCAACGAATTGGCGAGGGCACTTGAACAGTCTGCAGCACCCGGCCTTACCTTACTAAAATCAAATGTCTACTGTTTGCTGATGATCTGGTGCTTCTGTCCCCAACCAAGGGGGGCCTACAGCAGCACCTAGATATTCTGCACAGATTCTGTCAGACCTGGTCCCTGACAGTAAATCTCAGTCAGACCAAAATAATGGTGTTCCAAAAAAGGTCCAGTCGCCAGGACCACAAATACAAATTCCATCTAGACACTGTTGCCCTGGAGCACACAAAAAACTATAGATACCTCGGCCTAAACATCAGCGCCACAGGTAACTTCCACAAAGCTGTGAACGATCTGAGAGACCAGGCAAGAAGGGCATTCTATGCCATCAAAAGGAGCATAAAATTCAACATACCAATTAAATTAAGATCTGGTAAAAAAATACTTGAATCAGTTATAGAGCCCATTGCCCTTTATGGTTGTGAGGTCTGGGGTCCGCTCACCAACCAAGAATTCACGAAATGGGACAAACACCAAATTGAGACTCTGCATGCAGAATTCTGCAAAAATATCCTCTGCGTACAACGTAAAACACCAAATAATGCATGCAGAGCAGAATTAGGCCGATACCCACTAATTATTCAAATCCAGAAAAGAGACGTTAAATTCTACAACCACCTAAAAGGAAGCGATTCGCAAACATTCTATAACAAAGCCATCACCTACAGAGATGAACCTGGAAAACAGTCCCTTAAGCAAGCTGGTTCTGGGTCTCTGTTCACAAACACACCCCACAGAGCCCCAGGACAGCAGCTCAATTAGACCCAATGAAATCATGAGAACAAAAAGATAATTACTTGACACATTGGAAAGAATTAACAAAAAACAGAGCAAACTAGAATGCTATTTGGCTCTAAACAGAGACACATTGGAAAAAAATTACAAAAAACAGAGCAAACTAGAATGCTATTTGGCTCTAAACAGAGAGTACACCGTGACAGAATACCTACCCTCTGTGACTGACTCAAACTTAAGGAAAGCTTTGACTATGTACAGACTCAGTGAGCATAGCCTTACTATTGTTAATTTTTATTGTTTATTTCACTTTTGTATATTATCTACCTCACTTGCTTTGGCACCTTTCCCATGCCAATAAAGCCCCTTGAATTGAATTGAATTGAGAGAGAGAGAGTGTGTGAGAGAGAGAGAGAGAGAGAGCGAGAGAGAGAGCGAGAGAGAGAGAGAGACAGAGAGATAGACAGAGAGATAGACAGAGAGAACGAGAGAGAGAGAGACAGAGAGAGACAGAGAGATAGACAGAGAGAGCGAGAGAGAGAGAGAGAGAGACAGAGAGATAGACAGAGAGATAGACAGAGAGATAGACAGAGAGAACGAGAGAGAGAGAGAGAGACAGAGAGAGAGACAGAGAGATAGACAGAGAGAACGTGGAGGAGATAAAAGCCCATCATCAGAAAGTCACACTGCACAGTAACATCTACCTTAAAGCACCAGTGTTTTGTTTGGTTTCTCAGGCAGGGTGGAACTGGGTGGAGGTGTTAACTGACTAATGGTCAGATTGTAGCCTATCCCATCCTGGTTCCCAGTGTGTCAGCCTCGTCTACAGCCCTACCGATGAGATAATCACCAGGGCGACTCACAGAACGCTGGTCGCTCCGCTCCCACATCACTGCCATTCTGTATGGGCCGCCTCACATTTCTTCACATTTCCATGGATGAGCTGTGATTGAAATGAGAGGTATTGTGCTGTGTACTGGTCTGTGTATGTATCTGCAGAGGGTACAACCCAGGGACGGGTCAAGCCCCACATCCTTGTCGGCATCAGGACCAAACAGCAGGTTAATGCAGTGGGAGTAGGGGAGGGTGTCTGGGAGAAGCAGAAAGTATAACAAGGTCTTGGAGAGCATTGGCAACAGACAGTAGAGGAGGAGGGGACTGGAGAAAACGAGTTTCTGAGTTTCCAACTGCATAACAGGTCACTGGAGTGTTTGAGAGACTGTCATGGAGTACAGTAGAACAGAACATCACAAAACTGCAGCGTGTGAGGCAGTATATTGTATAAGACTGCCACACTGTCCTTGAACAAACTTTGTCACCTCCATCTGCATGCAATAGACTAGAGATAGAGAGAGAGACAGAGAATTGTCCAATAACACAACTCAAAAGAGCCTGGCTGTGTGTATATGTCTGTGATTGTATGTGGGTGAAATATCAAACCTAAAATGTAGGCAGTATTCTTGTAAATGACCTGCGGTGGGAACACATCCATAATTAATATCATAGTCTATGTCAGCCTTCACAGAGGACCTGTGATGCAACACACACACTCATACACACCCACTGCAGACCTGACACAATCACTGAGCTCCCAAAGCAGGTTCATGACCCATAATCCCATAACTGTGGAACTGTGGGACAATAAGAGGGGAAATGCAACAGTGTGTGATGAGTACTGTAAGCCTGCGGGTGGTGGTAATAGCAGCAACAGCATCACACAGCCACAGAGAGAGACACAAACATGATGGGACTCTCTCTCATTTGGGATATATTGAAATTGCAGATAACACAGGCGTTATCAGGCCTGAATCTGATTTAAAACACACGCATTTACAGACAAACTTTATGGGAAAAACAACCACTGTTGTTTCAATCTCATTGTTAATGTTTCAATCTCATTGTTAAGAGTACAGTAGTAAACAACATCTGGAGGCAGCAGCCCAAACACAGTTTGGCCTCTCTCTCTCATATATATATATATATATATATAAAAGGATATCACTGACACATTCACTGAGCTCCCAAAGCAGGTTCATAACCCATAATCCCATAACTGTGGGACAATAAGAGGGGAAATGCAACAGTGTGTGATGAGTACTGTAAGCCTGCGGGTGGTGGTAATAGCAGCAACAGCATCACACAGCCACAGAGAGAGACACAAACATGATGGGACTTCTCCTGCTAGCTGGGAGGCCAGACAGACCAAAGTAAGCCTGCTCTAAGTAGCTACAGTACTCGCTAGCATGGATGGGAAGGTGTGGGCTGGCTGGTCCACATAGTATTAACTAGACTCTATGGTATACATACAGTATATGCTTATGGGTTGTTTGAGCACTGAATGCTGATTGGCTGACAGCCGTGGTTTAACAGATCATATACCACGGGTATGACAAAACATAAATTTTTACTGCTCTAATTACGTTGGAAACCAGTTTATAATAGCAATAAAGCACCTTGAGGGTTAGTGATATATGGCCAATATACTCGGTCTAACAACATGTCTGTAGACAATTAGAATGGGACAAGTGTCACTGGTCAAAATGACATTGAATTTATACTCCAGTGGAATGTCTGCAGACTGTCACTACAGCTGTCAGTTTCCGTGTCGCACATTAAAAAAGTTTAAGTCTCTGTGAATGTCGCAACATCCATTGTCATGGTTACTAGACTGCCACAGCAACCAGTCAAATCTTCCTGTGACAAGCAGATGCAGGAGTTCTAAAATTCTTTGATAGAATGACCTACTTTTATTCCGTCACACTGTCACAAACATGAACCAGACCAAACTATTTGGTCCTTTAAAATCATCCTGTATGTAAAATATTGTGTGAAATAAATAAATGTGACACATAATGATGTTTGATTCCAACATTAGGGCTGTTTTCTTAAAAAAGGTTAACTCCGCTTCGTGTTTTGTTCCCTTGCCACGATACTAACGAGTATTGCGATGCTGGTAAAGTCCCGGACCTATTAAAAAGCAGAAAAAACATTTATGTGGTTGGACGTACTGTACACTATGAACACCAATTACAGAGCTCTTCCTGCACCGATTGGTTTTAGTCTTGCCTCATCCCACCCGCCACTTAATTTGATTTAATAAACTTTCCCTTTTCTTCCCAGAGGGAGCACCAGTTAAAATCATTACTGTGTGGAGGTGTCCTTCAGATACCAGCCAATGTAGCCACAGCTTTTAATTCAAACCCTCAATTCCCTCCTTCCAGCTACACTCCAACCTCCATAGCTGGGCTTACACTCTGTCTGACCTGGCTGGAAGAGATGTCCTGCCTGACCTGGCTGGAGGAGATGTCCTGTCTGACCGAGCTGGAGGAGATGTCCTGTCTGACCTGGCTGGAGGAGATGTCCTGCCTGACCTGGCTGGAGGAGATGTCCTGTCTGACCAAGCTGGAGGAGATGTCCTGCCTGACCAAGCTGGAGGAGATGTCCTGTCTGACCTGGCTGGAGGAGATGTCCTGCCTGACCTGGCTGGAGGAGATGTCCTGCCTGACCAAGCTGGAGGAGATGTCCTGCCTGACCAAGCTGGAGGAGATGTCCTGTCTGACCTGGCTGGAGGAGATGTCCTGCCTGACCTGGCTGGAGGAGATGTCCTGTCTGACCTGGCTGGAGGAGATGTCCTGTCTGACCAAGCTGGAGGAGATGTCCTGCCTGACCAAGCTGGAGGAGATGTCCTGTCTGACCTGGCTGGAGGAGATGTCCTGCCTGACCTGGCTGGAGGAGATGTCCTGCCTGACCTGGCTGGAGGAGATGTCCTGTCTGACCAAGCTGGAGGAGATGTCCTGCCTGACCTGGCTGGAGGAGATGTCCTGCCTGACCTGGCTGGAGGAGATGTCCTGTCTGACCTGGCTGGAGGAGATGTCCTGTCTGACCAAGCTGGAGGAGATGTCCTGTCTGACCTGGCTGGAGGAGATGTCCTGTCTGACCAAGCTGGAGGAGATGTCCTGTCTGACCTGGCTGGAAGAGATGTCCTGCCTGACCTGGCTGGAAGAGATGTCCTGCCTGACCTGGCTGGAAGAGATGTCCTGCCTGACCTGGCTGGAGGAGATGTCTTGCCTGACCTGGCTGGAGGAGATGTCCTGTCTGACCAAGCTGGAGGAGATGTCCTGTCTGACCTGGCTGGAAGAGATGTCCTGCCTGACCTGGCTGGAGGAGATGTCCTGCCTGACCTGGCTGGAGGAGATGTCCTGCCTGACCTGGCTGGAGGAGATGTCCTGTCTGACCTGGCTGGAGGAGATGTCCTGCCTGACCTGGCTGGAGGAGATGTCCTGCCTGACCAGGCTGGAGGAGATGTCCTGCCTGACCTGGCTGGAGGAGATGTCCTGCCTGACCTGGCTGGAGGAGATGTCCTGCCTGACCTGGCTGGAGGAGATGTCCTGCCTGACCTGGCTGGAGGAGATGTCCTGTCTGACCTGACTGGAGGAGATGTCCTGTCTGACCTGTCTGGAAGAGATGTCCTGCCTGACCTGGCTGGAGGAGATGTCCTGTCTGACCAAGCTGGAGGAGATGTCCTGTCTGACCAAGCTGGAGGAGATGTCCTGTCTGACCTGGCTGGAAGAGATGTCCTGCCTGACCTGGCTGGAGGAGATGTCCTGCCTGACCTGGCTGGAGGAGATGTCCTGCCTGACCTGGCTGGAGGAGATGTCCTGCCTGACCTGGCTGGAGGAGATGTCCTGCCTGACCTGGCTGGAGGAGATGTCCTGCCTGACCTGGCTGGAGGAGATGTCCTGCCTGACCTGGCTGGAAGAGATGTCCTGCCTGACCTGGCTGGAGGAGATGTCCTGCCTGACCTGGCTGGAGGACATGTCCTGCCTGACCTGTCTGGAGGAGATGTCCTGCCTGACCTGGCTGGAGGAGATGTCCTGTCTGACCTGGCTGGAGGAGATGTCCTGTCTGACCTGGCTGGAGGAGATGTCCTGTCTGACCTGGCTGGAGGAGATGTCCTGCCTGACCTGGCTGGAGGAGATGTCCTGCCTGACCTGGCTGGAGGAGATGTCCTGTCTGACCTGGCTGGAGGAGATGTCCTGTCTGACCTGGCTGGAGGAGATGTCCTGCCTGACCTGGCTGGAGGAGATGTCCTGCCTGACCTGGCTGGAGGAGATGTCCTGCCTGACCTGGCTGGAGGAGATGTCCTGTCTGACCTGGCTGGAGGAGATGTCCTGTCTGACCTGGCTGGAGGAGATGTCCTGTCTGACCAAGCTGGAGGAGATGTCCTGCCTGACCTGGCTGGAGGAGATGTCCTGTCTGACCTGACTGGAGGAGATGCCCCCCAGTGGCCTCCAGACTGTCATGAGTCCCTCTGCACCAAGACTCCCTGTGGCCTCCAGACTGGTATGAGTCCCTCTGCACCAAGCCTCCCAGTGGCCTCCAGACTGGTATGAGTCCCTCGGCACCAAGCCTCCAAGTGACCTCCAGACTGTCATGAGTCCCTCTGCACCAAGCCTCCCAGTGGCCTCCAGACTGTCATGAGTCCCTCTGCACCAAGCCTCCCAGTGGCCTCCAGACTGTCATGAGTCCCTCTGCACCAAGCATTCCAGTGGCCTCCAGACTGTCATTAGTCCCTCTGCACCAAGCCTCCCAGTGGGCTCCAGACGGGCATGGGTCCCTCTGCACCAAGCCTCCAGACTGTCATGGGTCCCTCTGCACCAAGCCTCCCAGTGGGCTCCAGACGGGCATGGGTCCCTCTGCACCAAGCCTCCAGACTGTCATAGGTCCCTCTGTACCAAGCCTCCAGACTGTCATAAGTCCCTCTGCACCAAGCCTCCCAGTGGCCTCCAGACGGTCATGGGTCCCTCTGCACCAAGCCTCCCAGTGGGCTCCAGACGGTCATGGGTCCCTCTGCACCAAGCCTCCCAGTGGGCTCCAGACGGTCATGGGTCCCTCTGCACCAAGCATTCCAGCCCAAGGACATGGGTTCTTCATAGTAGCATCTCAATGTCCAAAAACCAAGGCTGTCCTGGCAATGAAAGAGCTAATAAAATTACTCTCTATCCTTCCTTCCCCCCGTCCCTCATCCCTCCCTCACTCTCCTCTCCAGTTTTACAGAGATGGCTAAATGAGCTCCCCTGTGGGTATTATTACCAATACATATACAGGATTGTGCACACAAACAGATAGGTTTCAGTACTCATCCCCCCCCACACACACACACACACACACTCTTTCACACACACAGACCACTGCAAAGTACTATGTAATTATCTGAGGCACAACTGTGAGTTGTAGAGTTCTATTCTGCATGGCTCTGGGAGGAGACACCTCATCTCATCAGTCTGCCTGAGTGGGAGCGGTGAGTGTTAGGCTCACAGGTGGGTGGGTGGGTGGGTGGGGCGGGGGGTATCACTACACCCAACTACCCCTAAATCACTCAGCAGGCCCCCAGGAGTTACAGACAAACTCACACAGACAGACATCGCTCTCCCTGGAGCCCCTCACGAACATATAACATCTAATCACACTAGGACACTACACTCTCCTTCCCTCATCACTGTTCACTCATATAACATCTGATCACACTAGGACACTACACTCTCCTTACCTCATCACTGTTCACTCATATAACATCTGATCACACTAGGACACGACACTTCCTTCCCTCATCACTGTTCACTCATAGAGCATCTGATCACACTAGGACACTACACTCTCCTTCCCTCATCACTGTTCACTCATAGAGCATCTGATCACACTTGGACACTACACTCTCCTTGACTCATCACTGTTCACTCATAGAGCATCTGATCACACTTGGACACTACACTCTCCTTGCCTCATCACTGTTCACTCATATAACATCTGATCACTCTAGGACACTGCACTCTCCTTCTCTCTCCCCTCATCACTGTTCACTCATAGAGCATCTGATCACACAAGGACACGACACTCTCCTTCCCTCTCCCCTCATCACCGTTCACTCATATAACATCTGATCAAACTAGGACATGACACTCTCCTTCCCTCTCCCCTCATCACCGTTCACTCATATAACATCTGATCAAACTAGGACATGACACTCTCCTTCCCTCTCCCCTCATCACTGTTCACTCATTTAACATCTGATCACACTAGGACACTACACTCTCCTTCCCTCATCAGTGTTCACTCATATAACATCTGATCACACTAGGACACTACACTCTCCTTCCCTCATCACTGTTCACTCATATAACATCTGATCACACTAGGACACAACGCTCTCCTTCCCTGTCTCCTCATCACCGTTCACTCATATAACATCTGATCACACTAGGACACTACACTCTCCTTCCCTCATCACTGATCACTCATATAACATCTGATCACACTAGGACACGACACTCTCCTTCCCTCTCCCCTCATCACTGTTCACTCATATAACATCTGATCACACTCGGACACTACACTCTCCTTCCCTCTCCCCTCATAGAGCATCTGATCACACTAGGACACTACACTCTTCTTCACTCTCCCCTCATCACTGTTCACTCATATAACATCTGATCACACTAGGACACGACACTCTCCTTCCCTCATCACTGTTCACTCATATAACATCTGATCACACTAGGACACTACACTCTCCTTCCCTCATCACTGTTCACTCATATAACATCTGATCACACTAGGACACGACACTTCCTTCCCTCATCACTGTTCACTCATAGAGCATCTGATCACACTAGGACACTACACTCTCCTTCCCTCATCACTGTTCACTCATAGAGCATCTGATCACACTTGGACACTACACTCTCCTTGCCTCATCACTGTTCACTCATATAACATCTGATCACACTAGGACACTACACTCTCCTTCCCTCATCACTGTTCACTCATAGAGCATCTGATCACACTTGGACACTACACTCTCCTTGCCTCATCACTGTTCACTCATATAACATCTGATCACTCTAGGACACTGCACTCTCCTTCCCTCTCCCCTCATCACTGTTCACTCATAGAGCATCTGATCAAACTAGGACATGACACTCTCCTTCCCTGTCTCCTCATCACTGTTCACTCATATAACATCTGATCACACTAGGACACTACACTCTCCTTCCCTCATCACTGTTCACTCATATAACATCTGATCACACTAGGACACTACACTCTCCTTCACTCATCACTGATCACTCATATAACATCTGATCACACTAGGACACGACACTCTCCTTCCCTCTCCCCTCATCACTGTTCACTCATATAACATCTGATCACACTAGGACACGACACTCTCCTTCCCTCTCCCCTCATCACTGTTCACTCATAGAGCATCTGATCCCACTAGGACATTACACTCTCCTTCCCTCATCACTGTTCACCCATAGAGCATCTGATCACACTAGGACACTACACTCTCCTTCCCTCTCCCCTCATCACTGTTCACTCATAGAGCATCTGATCACACTAGGACATTACACTCTCCTTCCCTCATCACTGTTCACTCATAGAGCATCTGATCACACTCGGACACTACACTCTCCTTCCCTCTCCCCTCATCACTGTTCACTCATATAACATCTGATCACACTAGGACACGACACTCTCCTTCCCTGTCCCCTCATCACCGTTCACTCATATAACATCTGATCACTCTAGGACACTGCACTCTCCTTCCCTCTCCCCTCAACACTGTTCACTCATAGAGCATCTGATCACACTAGGACACTACACTCTCCTTCCCTCATCACCGTTCACTCATATAACATCTGATCACACTAGGACACTACACTCTCCTTCCCTCTCCCCTCATCACTGTTCACTCATATAGCATCTGATCACACTAGGACACTACACTCTCCTTCCCTCTCCCGTCATCACCGTTCACTCATATAACATCTGATCACACTAGGACACTGCACTCTCCTTCCCTCTCCCCTCATCACTGTTCACTCATAGAGCATCTGATCACACTAGGACACTACACTCTCCTTCCCTCTCCTGTCATCACTGTTCACTCATAGAGCATCTGATCACACTAGGACACTACACTCTCCTTCCCTCTCCCCTCATCACTGTTCACTCATAGAGCATCTGATCACACTAGGACACAACACTCTCCTTCCCTCTCCCCTCATAGAGCATCTGATCACACGAGGACACTACACTCTCCTTCCCTCTCCCCTCATCACCGTTCACTCATATAACATCTGATCACACTCGGACACTACACTCTCCTTCCCTCTCCCCTCATCACTGTTCACTCATATAACATCTGATCACACTAGGACACTACAATCTCCTTCCCTCTCCCCTCATCACTGTTCACTCATAGAGCATCTGATCACGCTAGGACACTACACTCTCCTTCCCTCATCACTGTTCACTCATAGAGCATCTGATCACACGAGGACACTACAATCTCCTTCCCTCTCCCCTCATCACTGTTCACTCATATAACATCTGATCACACTAGGACTTCGACACTCTCCTTCCCTCTCCCCTCATCACCGTTCACTCATAGAGCATCTGATCACACTAGGACACTACACTCTCCTTCCCTCATCACTGTTCACTCATATAACATCTGATCACACTAGGACACGACACTCTCCTTCCCTCATCACTGTTCACTCATAGAGCATCTGATCACACGAGGACACGACACTCTCCTTCCCTCTCCCCTCATCACTGTTCACTCATATAACATCTGATCACACTAGGACACTACACTCTCCTTCCCTCATCACTGTTCACTCATAGAGCATCTGATCACACTAGGACACTACACTCTCCTTCCCTCTCCCCTCATCACTGTTCACTCATAGAGCATCTGATCACACTAGGACACAACACTCTCCTTCCCTCTCCCCTCATAGAGCATCTGATCACACGAGGACACTACACTCTCCTTCCCTCTCCCCTCATCACCGTTCACTCATATAACATCTGATCACACTCGGACACTACACTCTCCTTCCCTCTCCCCTCATCACTGTTCACTCATATAACATCTGATCACACTAGGACACTACAATCTCCTTCCCTCTCCCCTCATCACTGTTCACTCATAGAGCATCTGATCACGCTAGGACACTACACTCTCCTTCCCTCATCACTGTTCACTCATAGAGCATCTGATCACACGAGGACACTACAATCTCCTTCCCTCTCCCCTCATCACTGTTCACTCATATAACATCTGATCACACTAGGACTTCGACACTCTCCTTCCCTCTCCCCTCATCACCGTTCACTCATAGAGCATCTGATCACACTAGGACACTACACTCTCCTTCCCTCATCACTGTTCACTCATATAACATCTGATCACACTAGGACACGACACTCTCCTTCCCTCATCACTGTTCACTCATAGAGCATCTGATCACACGAGGACATGACACTCTCCTTCCCTCTCCCCTCATCACTGTTCACTCATATAACATCTGATCACACTAGGACACTACACTCTCCTTCCCTCATCACTGTTCACTCATAGAGCATCTGATCACACTAGGACACTACACTCTCCTTCCCTCTCCCCTCATCACTGTTCACTCATATAACATCTGATCACACTAGGACACGACACTCTCCTTCCCTCATCACTGTTTACTTTGATTGTCTCGCTCTGTTTCTTTGTATTCTTTCTCCATCTCTTTCCTTCTCTCTCTGTCAAGGTTATCCCTTTCTCCATCTCTTTCCAACCCTCCCTCCCTCCCTCCCTCCCTCCCTCCCTCCCTCCCTCCCTCCCTCCCTCCCTCCCTCCCTCCCTCCCTCCCTCCCTCCCTCCCTCCCTCCCTCCCTCCTTTCAGGGCTATCCCATTCAATTCAATTCAATGGGCTTTGTTGGCATGGGACACGTGTTAACATTGCCAAAGCAAGTGAGGGAGATAATATACAAAAGTCAAATAAACAATAAAAATTAACAGTACAAATTACACATACAGAAGTTTCAAAACAGTAAAGACATTACAAATGTCATATTATATATATATATACAGTGTTGTAAAGGTGTACAAATGGTTAAAGTACACAAGGGAAATAAATAAGCATAAATATGGGTTGTATTTACAATGGTGTATGTTCTTCACTGGCTGCCCTTTCTTGTGGCAACAGGTCACAAATCTTGCTGCTGTGACACACTGTGGTATTTGACCCAATAGATATGGGAGTTTTTCAAAATTGGATTTCTTTTCGAATTCTTTGTGGATCTGTGTAATCTGAGGAAAATATGTCTCTCTAATAAGGTCATACATTGGGGGCAGTGTGCACATAGCCTGTCTTCTCTTGAGAGCCATGTCTGCCTACGGCGGCCTTTCTCAATAGCAAGGCTATGCTCACTGAGTCTGTATATATTCAAAGCTTTCCTTAAGTTTGTGTCAGTCACAGTGGTCAGGTATTCTGCCACTGTGTACTCTCTGTTTAGGGCCAAATAGCGTTCTAGTTTGCTGTGTTTCTTTGTTAATTCTTTCCAATGTGTCAAGTAATTATCTTTTTGTTTTCTCATGATTTGGTTGGGTCTAATTGTGCTGCTGTCCTGGGGCTCTGTGGGGTGTGTTTGTGAACAGAGCCCCAGGACCAGCTTTTTTAGGGGACTCTTCTCCAGGTTCATCTCTCTGTAGGTAATGGCTTTGTTATGGAAGGTTTGGGAATCGCTTCCTTTTAGGTGGTTGTAGAATTTAACGTCTCTTTTCTGGATTTTGATCATTAGTGGGTATCGGCCTAATTCTGCTCTGCATGCATTATTTGGTGTTCTACGTTGTACACAGAGGATATTTTTGCAGAATTCTGTATGCAGAGTCTACATTTGGTGTTTGTCCCATTTTGTGAAGTCTTGGTTGGTGAGTGGACCCCAGACCTCACAACCATAAAGGGCAATGGGCTCTATGACTGATTCAAGTATTTTTAGCCAGATCCTAATTGGTATGTTGAAATTTATGTTCCTTTTGATGGCATAGAATGCCCTTCTTGCCTTGTCTCTCAGATCGTTCACAGCTTTGTGGAAGTTACCGGTGGCGCTGATGTTTAGGCCAAGGTATGTATAGTTTTTTGTGTGCTCTATGGCAATGGTGTCTAGATGGAATTTGTATTTGTGGTCCTGGCGACTGGACCTTTTTCGGAACACCATTATTTTGGTCTTACTGAGATTTACTGTCAGGGCCCAGGTCTGACAGAATCTGTGCAGAATATCTAGGTGCTGCTGTAGGCCCTCCTCGGTTGCTGACAGAAGCACCAGATCATCAGCAAACAGTAGACATTTGACTTCGGATTCTAGTCGGGTGAGGCCGGGTGCTGCAGACCTTTCTAGTGCTCGTGCCAATTCGTTGATATAAATGTTGAAGATTTATGCTGCATCCCTGTCTCACCCCACGACCCTGTGTGAAGAAATGTGTATGTTTTTTGCCAATTTTAACCACACACTTGTTGTTTGTGTACATGGATTTTATAATGTCGTATGTTTTACCCCCAACACCACTTTCCATCAATTTGTATAGCAGACCCTCATGCCAAATTGAGTCGAAGGCTTTTTTGAAATCAACAAAGCATGAGAAGACATTGCTTTTGGTTTGGTTTGTTTGGTTGTCAATTAGGTTGTGCAGGGTGAATACATGGTCTGTTGTACGGTAATTTGGTAAAAAGCCAATTTGACATTTGCTCAGTACATAGTTTTCATTGAGGATATGTTCGAGTCTGCTGTTAATTATAATTATAATGCAGAGGATTTTCCCAAGGTTACTGTTGACGCATATTCCACGGTAGTTATTGGGGTCAAATTTGTCTCCACTTTTGTGGATTGGGGTGATCAGTCCTTGGTTCCAGTCCTAAGGATACCATCAACACCACAGGCCTTTTTGGGTTGGAGGGTTTTTATTTTGTTCTGTAACTCATTCAAGGTAATTGGAGAATCCAGTGGGTTCTGGTTGTCTTTAATAGTTGATTGTAAGATCTGTATTTGATCATGTATATGTTTTTGCTCTTTATTCTTTGTTATAGAGCCAAAAAGATTGGAGAAGTGGTTTACCCATAGATCTCCATTTCGGATAGATAATTATTCGTGTTGTTGTTTGTTTGGTGTTTTCCAATTTTCCCAGAAGTGGTTAGAGTCTATGGATTCCTCAATTAGAATGAGCTGATTTCTGTATTTCCGTATTGTTTTAGTGATTCACCATAGTGAAGGCGTAGACTCAGGTTTTCCGTAGTGTATTTCTGTATTGTTTTAGTGATTCACCATAGTGAAGGCGTAGACTCAGGTTTTCCGTAGTGTATTTCCGTATTGTTTTAGTGATTCACCATAGTGAAGGCGTAGACTCAGGTTTTCCGTAGTGTATTTCTGTATTGTTTTAGTGATTCACCATAGTGAAGGCGTAGACTCAGGTTTTCCGTAGTGTATTTCCGTATTGTTTTAGTGATTCACCATAGTGAAGGCGTAGACTCAGGTTTTCCGTAGTGTATTTCTGTATTGTTTTAGTGATTCACCATAGTGAAGGCGTAGACTCAGGTTTTCCGTAGTGTATTTCTGTATTGTTTTAGTGATTCACCATAGTGAAGGCGTAGACTCAGGTTTTCCGTAGTGTATTTCCGTATTGTTTTAGTGATTCACCATAGTGAAGGCGTAGACTCAGGTTTTCCGTACTGTATTTCTGTATTGTTTTAGTGATTCACCATAGTGAAGGCGTAGACTCAGGTTTTCCGTAGTGTATTTCTGTATTGTTTTAGTGATTCACCATAGTGAAGGCGTAGACTCAGGTTTTCCGTAGTGTATTTCTGTATTGTTTTAGTGATTCACCATAGTGAAGGCGTAGACTCAGGTTTTCCGTAGTGTATTTCTGTATTGTTTTAGTGATTCACCATAGTGAAGGCGTAGACTCAGGTTTTCCGTAGTGTATTTCTGTATTGTTTTAGTGATTCACCATAGTGAAGGCGTAGACTCAGGTTTTCCGTAGTGTATTTCTGTATTGTTTTAGTGATTCACCATAGTGAAGGCGTAGACTCAGGTTTTCCGGGTCTCTATGTTTTTGGTTGGTCAGGTTTCTCAGTTTCTTTCTTAGATATTTGCATTCTTCATCAAACCATTTGTCATTGTTGTTCATTTTCTTCAGTTTTCTATTTGAGATTTTGAGATGTGATAGGGAAGCTGAGAGGTCAAATATATTTACTAGCCTCAGGCCAGTAAGTGTGTGCAGAGCGTCTGGTACATGCCATTGGCGAGTGTAAGTTGGGCCTGTTTTTTCTCTCTCTCTCTCTTCATGTGGAGCTAGACTCCCAGGTAGTGGAGGAGATGCCCACTATGAGTAACGGGGTACAGGAGGGGGTTCATGTGGAGCTAGACTCCCAGGTAGTGGAGGAGATGCCCACTACGAGTAACGGGGTACAGGAGGGGGTTCATGTGGAGCTAGGCTCCGAGGGAGTGGAGGAGATGCCCACTATGAGTAACGGGGTACAGGAGGGGGTTCATGTGGAGCTAGGCTCCCAGGGAGTGGAGGAGATGCCTGGTACGAGTGATGAGGTTCATGTGGAGCTAAACTCCCAGGTAGTGGAGGAGATGCCCACTATGAGTAACGGGGTACAGGAGGGGGTTCATGTGGAGCTAGGCTCCCAGGGAGTGGAGGAGATGCCCACTATGAGTAACGGGGTACAGGAGGGGGTTCATGTGGAGCTAGGCTCCCATGGAGTGGAGGAGATGCCCACTATGAGTAACGGGGTACAGGAGGGGGTCATGTGGAGCTAGGCTCCCAGGGAGTGGAGGAGATGCCCACTATGAGTAACGGGGTACAGGAGGGGGTTCATGTGGAGCTAGGCTCCCAGGGAGTAGAGGAGATGCCCACTACGAGTAACGGGGTACAGGAGGGGGTTCATGTGGAGCTAGGCTCCCAGGGAGTGGAGGAGATGCCCACTATGAGTAACGGGGTACAGGAGGGGGTTCATGTGGAGCTAGGCTCCCAGGGAGTGGAGGAGATGCCCACTATGAGTAACGGGGTACAGGAGGGGGTTCATGTGGAGCTAGGCTCCCAGGGAGTGGAGGAGATGCCCACTATGAGTACCGGGGTACAGGAGGGGGTTCATGTGGAGCTAGGCTCCCAGGGAGTGGAGGAGATTCCTGGTACGAGTGATGAGGTTCAGGTGGGGCTAGTCTCCCAGGTAGTGGAGGAGATTCCTGGTACGAGTGATGAGGTTCAGGTGGGGCTAGTCTCCCAGGTAGTGGAGGAGATGCCTGGTACGAGTCATGAGGTTCAGGTGGGGCTAGTCTCCCAGGTGGTGGAGGAGATGCCTGGTACGAGTCATGAGGTTCAGGTGGGGCTAGTCTCCCAGGTAGTGGAGGAGATACCTGGTACGAGTGATGAGGTTCAGGTGGGGCTAGTCTCCCAGGTAGTGGAGGAGATGCCTGGTACGAGTCATGAGGTTCAGGTGGGGCTAGTTTCCGAGGTAGTGGAGGAGATGCCTGGTACGAGTGATGAGGTTCAGGTGGGGCTAGTCTCCCAGGTAGTGGAGGAGATGCCTGGTACGAGTGATGAGGTTCAGGTGGGGCTAGTCTCCCAGGTGGTGGAGGAGATGCCTGGTACGAGTGATGAGGTTCAGGTGGGGCTAGTCTCCCAGGTAGTGGAGGAGATGCCTGGTACGAGTGATGAGGTTCAGGTGGGGCTAGTCTCCCAGGTGGTGGAGGAGATGCCTGGTACGAGTGATGAGGTTCAGGTGGGGCTAGTCTCCCAGGTGGTGGAGGAGATGCCTGGTACGAGTGATGAGGTTCAGGTGGGGCTAGTCTCCCAGGTAGTGGAGGAGATGCCTGATACAAGTGATGAGGTTCAGGTGGGGCTAGTCTCCCAGGTAGTGGAGGAGATGCCTGGTACGAGTGATGAGGTTCAGGTGGGGCTAGTCTCCCAGGTAGTGGAGGAGATGCCTGGTACGAGTGATGAGGTTCAGGTGGGGCTAGTCTCCCAGGTGGTGGAGGAGATGCCTGGTACGAGTGATGAGGTTCAGGTGGGGCTAGTCTCCCAGGTGGTGGAGGAGATGCCTGGTACGAGTGATGAAGTGCAAGTGGGGAGTGTTGAAAGGGATGTGGTAGAGGGGAGTCAGTTGTCTGTGGCCTCAGCTGAGGATCAGGAGAAGGATTTGGATATCTCTTTTGTTTTGACAGCTGCTGGTGAGGACTCAATTTATGATCTAGAGGAGGTAGATGGGTTTCTGGATCAGACTTGGGAAATCTGTCAAATTGGCAGATTATTTTGATGTTGATAAGTTTGTGAGGTCAGCTGTGATGTTACAGAAGACAGTGGGGTTAGACCAATTGAGTGAGAAGAAGTGGTTTTGCTTGAGGAAATGTATTACTGCTGTTGCAGCAGCAAAAGGTGGTCAGGTTAAGAGAATATTAAAATAATGATGACAATCATGCTTCATAGGGTGTATTTTTTTCTCCTTGGTTTCTCTGTGGTTTCTTCTGCTTTTCTTTTCTCTTTTCTATATGGAGGTACTAAGGGTCGGTTCTCTCAATATTAATTGGGGTAGGGACAGGAATTAGAGGGCTTGGGTATTAGAAGTAATAAAACAGAAAAGGCTTAATGCAGTTTTCCTATGGGAGACACATAGTGATGAGGAAAATGAGGTTGACTGGGGTATGTGGTGGGAGGGGCAGCATGTACTCAGTCATGGTACTAATTTCAGTGCTGGGGTGGCAATCTTGTTTTCCTCAGGCTTAGGGGTGACTGTGGTATCTACAATTTGATCAAATAAAGGAAACCTTAAGACAGTGTGATCAAGAGGGGTGTGTGGTTTTCGGGGGTGACTGGAACTGTACAGTGGATTTTACTGTTGATCGCACCGCTGAAGAACCTCACCTGTGGTCAGCCACTTGCCTGTCTGGCCTATTAACTGAGTTTGAGCTTTCTGATGTGTGGAGAGTAAGGAATGCAAAAGTTAGGCAGGACACATGGCTAAAAGCTCATAAAGGTCGTGTCAGTGCAGCAAGGTTAGACAGGTTGTATGTATCTGAGCAAAACTGTAGTAGGGTTGGAAAGTGTGCCATTACTCCTGTGTTTTTCTCTGATCATCATATTGTTACTGTTGATATTCACTTGTCCTGTCCACGAAGGTCATCACCTTACTGGTATTTTAATGTTAAATTGTTACATGATGTCATGTTTTGTGACAGGTTTTTGTTGTTTTGGGAAAAATGGAGGATTACAAAAGGGAATTTTGAGTCCTTGAGACAATGGTAGGAGGTTGGGAAGGCCCAAATACGAGTATTTTGTCAACAGTATACTGCTCTGTCTCAAATTGAAGTTAAAGAGACTATCAAGGCCCTTGAACAGGGCATCAAGTCTATTGAATTGAAGCTGCTCACTCAGAACGACCCTGGACCAGTCATGAACTTACAGGACAAGAGACATGAATTGAGGTCGTTTCTGCATGAAAGAGTGAAGGGTGCCTTGATTAGGTCTCGTTTCGCTTCCGTCAAGGATATGGATGCTCCTAGCGCTTTTTTTTAAACCTAGGATAGTTGACATTTCAACTTAAACAGATGGTCTGCCTGATGGGAAGGTGACCACGGATGACATTGAAATGCGTCAACATGCCGTGGATTTCTACTTGGGCCTCTATAAGGTGGAGGATTGTGACTCTCTGTGTACTGACCAGTTCTTACACGGTCTTCCTCAATTGGGACCTGAGCAGAGAGTCGTATTGGACTCTGACATTACACTGCAAGAGCTGTCCACAGCACTTATGCAGCTCTCAACAGGCCGAGCCCCTGGCATCGATGGTTTACCATCTGAGTTTTATAAGCACTTTTGGGGGTCTATTGGGGAGGGTTTTTATGAAGTGGTGTGTGAATCTTTTCATGAGGGTTCTCTTCTGTATCCTGTCAACGTGAGGGTTCTCTTCCTGTATCCTGTCAACGTGAGGGTTCTCTGCCTGTATCCTGTCAACGTGAGGGTTCTCTTCCTGTATCCTGTCAACGTGAGGGTTCTCTTCTGTATCCTGTCAACGTGAAGGTTCTCTTCCTGTATCCTGTCAACGTGAGGGTTCTCTTCTGTATCCTGTCAACGTGAAGGTTCTCTTCCTGTATCCTGTCAACGTGAGGGTTCTCTTCTGTATCCTGTCAACGTGAGGGTTCTCTTCCTGTATCCTGTCAACGTGAGGGTTCTCTTCTGTATCCTGTCAACGTGAGGGTTCTCTTCTGTATCCTGTCAACGTGAGGGTTCTCTTCTGTATCCTGTCAACGTGAGGGTTCTCTTCTGTATCCTGTCAACGTGAGGGTTCTCTTCCTGTATCCTGTCAACGTGAAGGTTCTCTTCCTGTATCCTGTCAACGTGAGGGTTCTCTTCCTGTATCCTGTCAACGTGAGGGTTCTCTTCCTGTATCCTGTCAACGTGAGGGTTCTCTTCCTGTATCCTGTCAACGTGAGGGTTCTCTTCCTGTATCCTGTCAACGTGAGGGTTCTCTTCCTGTATCCTGTCAACGTGAGGGTTCTCTTCCTGTATCCTGTCAACGTGAAGGTTCTCTTCCTGTATCCTGTCAACGTGAGGGTTCTCTTCCTGTATCCTGTCAACGTGAGGGTTCTCTTCCTGTATCCTGTCAACGTGAGGGTTCTCCTCCTGTATCCTGTCAACGTGAGGGTTCTCTTCCTGTATCCTGTCAACGTGAGGGTTCTCTTCCTGTATCCTGTCAACGTGAGGGTTCTCTTCCTGTATCCTGTCAACGTGAGGGTTCTCTTCCTGTATCCTGTCAACGTGAGGGTTCTCTTCCTGTATCCTGTCAACGTGAGGGTTCTCTTCCTGTATCCTGTCAACGTGAAGGTTCTCTTCCTGTATCCTGTCAACGTGAAGGTTCTCTTCTTGTATCCTGTCAACGTGCGGTGCTTTCACTGTTGCCAAAAAAGGGGGATTTGGCTCTCATAAAAAATTGGAGACCTGTTGCTTTGCTGTGCCCTGAATACAAAATTGTTTCTAAATGTCTCTCAAACAGGTTGAAGAGTATCTGGGATTGTTGATCCACAAGGACCAGTCCTACTGTGTACCTGATCGCTCTATTGTTGACAACTTGTTTCTGATAAGAGATGTTTTAGACATTTGTAAACTGTGGGTTTGTAAATGTGAATGTGGGTTTACTTTCTTTGGATCAGGAGAAGGCTTTTGATCATGTGGACCACCAGCTCCTTGTTTAAAACAATGAAAGCCTTTGGGTTTGGGGATGTTTTTTTGTCTTGGATGAATTTACTGTATGCTGGGGCCTCGTGTATGGCGAAGGTGGGGGGTGGATTGAGTTGCCCCATCCCCGTCCAAAGGGGCATTAGGCAGGGATGCCCAATTTCAGGGCAGTTATATAGTCTGGCGCTTGAACCAATGCTTTGTTTTATAAGAGCGAAGCTTACTGGTTTCTCTGTGCCAGGTGTAATGAAGGGTCCCACGATAGCACTGTCTGCGTATGCAGATGACGTGTGGGTTTTTATTACGGGGGGTGAGGATGTTAAGGTTCTCTCAAACGCTTTAAAAATGTGTATGAGGGGGCCTCCTCAGCGAGAGTCAATTGGGGAAAGAGTGAAGCGCTGTGGCGAGGTCGGCTTCAAACGGGGTCCGCTCTATGGTTACCAGGGGGTCTTCAGATGGGGTCCGCTCCACGGTTACCAGGGGGTCTTCAGACGGGGTCCGCTCCACGGTTACCAGGGGGTCTTCAGACGGGGTCCGCTCCACGGTTACCAGGGGGGCTTCAGACGGGGTCCGCTCCACGGTTACCAGGGGGGCTTCAGACGGGGTCCGCTCCACGGTTACCAGGGGGTCTTCAGACGGGGTCCGCTCCACGGTTACCAGGGGGTCTTCAGACGGGGTCCGCTCCACGGTTACCAGGGGGTCTTCAGACGGGGTCCGCTCCACGGTTACCAGGGGGTCTTCAAACGGGGTCCGCTCCACGGTTACCAGGGGGGAATTCAAACGGGGTCCGCTCCATGGTTAACAGGGGGTCTTCAAACGGGGTCCGCTCCACGGTTACCAGGGGGTCTTCAGACGGGGTCCGCTCCACGGTTACCAATGGGTCTTCAGATGGGGTCCGCTCCAGCCATAATGACTGTCTCCTCTCTCTTGCTCTGTGTCAGAAACATGCTACTGTACCAGCTATCATGACCATCTCCTCTCTCTCTCTGTGGCAGAGACATGCTACTGTATTAGCCATAATGACTGCCTCCTCTCTCTCTCGGTGTCAGAGACATGCTACTGTATCAGCCATAATGACTGCCTCCTCTCTCTCTCTCTCTCTGTGTCAGAGACATGCTACTGTACCAGCCATAATGACTGTCTCCTCTCTCTCTGTCAGAGACATGCTACTGTACCAGACATAATGACTGTCTCCTCTCTCTGTGTCAGAGACATGCTACTCTAACAGCCATAATGACTGTCTCCTCTCTATCGCTCTGTGTCAGAGACATGCTACTGTGCCAGCCATAATGACCATCTCCTCTCTCTCTCTGTGTCAGAGACATGCTACTATATCAGCCATAATGACTGCCTCCTCTCTCTCTCTGTGTCAGAGACATGCTACTGTACCAGCCATAATGACCATCTTCTCTCTCTCTCTCTGTGTCAGAGACATGCTACTGTACCAGCCATAATGACTGTCTCCTCTCTCTCTGTGTCAGAGACATGCTACTGTACCAGCCATAATGACCATCTCCCCTCTCTCTCTCTCTGTGTCAGAGACATGCTACTGTACCAGCCATAATGACTGTCTCCTCTCTCTCTGTCAGAGACATGCTACTGTACCAGACATAATGACTGTCTCCTCTCTCTCTCTGTGTCAGAGACATGCTACTGTACCAGCCATAATGACTGTCTCCTCTCTCGCTGTGTCAGAGACATGCTACTGTACCAGCCATAATGACTGTCTCCTCTCTCTCTGTGTCAGAGACATGCTACTGTACCAGCCATAATGACCATCTCCCATCTCTCTCTCTGTGTCAGAGACATGCTACTGTACCAGCCATAATGACTGTCTCCTCTCTCTCTGTCAGAGACATGCTACTGTACCAGACATAATGACTGTCTCCTCTCTCTGTGTCAGAGACATGCTACTGTAACAGCCATAATGACTGTCTCCTCTCTATCGCTCTGTGTCAGAGACATGCTACTGTGCCAGCCATAATGACCATCTTCTCTCTCTCTCTCTGTGTCAGAGACATGCTTCTGTACCAGCCATAACGACTGTCTCCTCTCTCTCGCTCTGTATCAGACACATGCTACTGTACCAGCCATAATGACTGTCTCCTCTCTCTGTGTCAGAGACATGCTACTGTATCAGCCATAATGACAGCCTCCTCTCTCTCTCTGTGTCAGAGACATGCTACTGTACCAGCCATAATGACCATCTTCTCTCTCTCTCTCTCTGTGTCAGAGACATGCTTCTGTACCAGCCATAACGACTGTCTCCTCTCTCTCGCTCTGTATCAGACACATGCTACTGTACCAGCCATAATGACGGTCTCCTCTCTCTCTCTGTTTCAGAGACATGCTACTGTACCAGCCATAATGACTGTCTCCTCTCTCTCTGTGTCAGAGACATACTACTGTACCAGCCATAATGACTGTCTCCTCTCTCTCGCTCTGTGTCAGAAACATGCTACTGTACCAGCTATCATGCCCATCTCCTCTCTCTCTCTGTGGCAGAGACATGCTACTGTATTAGCCATAATGACTCCCTCCTCTCTCACTCGGTGTCAGAGACATGCTACTGTATCAGCCATAATGACTGCCTCCTCTCTCTCTCTCTCTGTGTCAGAGACATGCTACTGTACCAGCCATAATGACTGTCTCCTCTCTCTCTGTGTCAGAGACATGCTACTGTACCAGCCATAATGACCATCTCCCCTCTCTCTCTCTCTGTGTCAGAGACATGCTACTGTACCAGCCATAATGACCATCTCCTCTCTCTCTCTGTGTCAGAGACATGCTACTGTATCAGCCATAATGACTGCCTCCTCTCTCTCTCTGTGTCAGAGACATGCTACTGTACCAGCCATAATGACCATCTCCTCTAACTCTCTCTCTCTGTGTCAGAGACATGCTTCTGTACCAGCCATAACGACTGTCTCCTCTCTATCGCTCTGTATCAGACACATGCTACTGTACCAGCCATAATGACTGTCTCCTCTCTCTCTCTGTTTCAGAGACATGCTACTGTACCGGCCATAATGATTGTCTCCTCTCTCACTCGGTGTCAGAGACATGCTACTGTACCAGCCATAATGACTGTCTCCTCTCTCTCTGTGTCAGAGACATGCTACTGTACCAGCCATAATGACCATCTCCCCTCTCTCTCTCTCTCTCTGTGTCAGAGACATGCTACTGTACCAGCCATAATGACTGTCTCCTCTCTCACTCGGTGTCAGAGACATGCTACTGTACCAGCCATAATGACTGTCTCCTCTCTCTCTGTCAGAGACATGCTACTGTACCAGCCATAATGACTGTCTCCTCTCTCTCTGTGTCAGAGACATGCTACTGTACCAGCCATAATGACCATCTCCCCTCTCTCTCTCTCTGTGTCAGAGACATGCTACTGTACCAGCCATAATGACTGTCTCCTCTCTCTCTGTCAGAGACATGCTACTGTACCAGACATAATGACTGTCTCCTCTCTCTCTCTGTGTCAGAGACATGCTACTGTACCAGCCATAATGACTGTCTCCTCTCTCTCTGTGTCAGAGACATGCTACTGTATCAGCCATAATGACTGCCTCCTCTCTCTCTCTGTGTCAGAGACATGCTACTGTACCAGCCATAATGACCATCTCCTCTCTCTCTCTCTCTCTCTCTCTCTCTGTGTCAGAGACATGCTACTGTACCAGCCATAATGACTGTCTCCTCTCTCTCTCTGCGTCAGAGAAATGCTACTGTACCAGCCATAATGACTGTCTCCTCTCTCTCTGTGTCAGAGACATGCTACTGTACCAGCCATAATGACTGTCTCCTCTCTCTCGCTCTGTGTCAGAGACATGCTACTGTACCAGCAATAATGACTGTCTCCTCTCTCTCGCTCTGTGTCAGAGACATGCTACTGTACCAGCCATAATGACTGTCTCCTCTCTATCGCTCTGTGTCAGAGACATGCTACTGTACCAGCCATAATGACTGTCTCCTCTCTCTCTCTGTGTCAGAGACATGCTACTGTACCAGCCATAATGACTGTCTCCTCTCTCTCGCTCTGTGTCAGAGACATGCTACTGTACCAGCCATAATGACTGTCTCCTCTCTCTCGCTCTGTGTCAGAGACATGCTACTGTACCAGCCATAATGACTGTCTCCTCTCTATCGCTCTGTGTCAGAGACATGCTACTGTACCAGCCATAATGACTGTCTCCTCTCTCTCTCTGTGTCAGAGACATGCTACTGTACCAGCCATAATGACTGTCTCCTCTCTCTCGCTCTGTGTCAGAGACATGCTACTGTACCAGCCATAATGACTGTCTCCTCTCTCTCGCTCTGTGTCAGAGACATGCTACTGTACCAGCCATAATGACTGTCTCCTCTCTATCGCTCTGTGTCAGAGACATGCTACTGTACCATCCATAATGACTGTCTCCTCTCTCTCTGTGTCAGAGACATGCTACTGTACCAGCCATAATGACCATCTCCCCTCTCTCTCTCTCTCTCTCTGTGTCAGAGACATGCTACAGTACCAGCCATAATGACTGTCTCCTCTCTATCGCTCTGTGTCAGAGACATGCTACTGTACCAGCCATAATGACTGTCTCCTCTCTCTCGCTCTGTGTCAGAGACATGCTACTGTACCAGCCATAATGACTGTCTCCTCTCTATCGCTCTGTGTCAGAGACATGCTACTGTACCAGCCATAATGACTGTCTCCTCTCTCTCGCTCTGTGTCAGAGACATGCTACTGTACCAGCCATAATGACTGTCTCCTCTCTATCGCTCTGTGTCAGAGACATGCTACTGTACCAGACATAATGACTGTCTCCTCTCTCTCTCTGTGTGTCAGAGACATGCTACTGTACCAGCCATAATGACTGTCTCCTCTCTCTCGCTCTGTGTCAGAGACATGCTACTGTACCAGCCATAATGACTGTCTCCTCTCTCTCTGTGTCAGAGACATGCTACTGTACCAGCCATAATGACTGTCTCCTCTCTCTCTGTGTCAGAGACATGCTACTGTACCAGCCATAATGACTGTCTCCTCTCTCTCGCTCTGTGTCAGAGACATGCTACTGTACCAGCCATAATGACTGTCTCCTCTCTATTGCTCTGTGTCAGAGAGAACGGGTACGGCTATTGGTAGCATTTTATTTCTTGCAAGGACAATATCGGATATCGGTATTGGTCCAAAAATGCCATATCGGTGTATCCCTAGAGAGAGAAGGGGATCAAAATGAGAAGGTGGCACAGGGGTAAAGAAAAGAGAGGTGGAGGTACAAACATAGTCCAAACAAAAAGGTCAAGTTGAAGGGCAATTAGACGTAGCGAATACCAAACTAAAATGAATCCTCACAGGGAGTAACTAGGAGTCATACACTGCTGACCGTGGTAATGACAGAAGGACAGTCTTGAAGCTGAGCCAGCATGTCAAACAACCACCACTCTGAATGTCAGAGAGCACTTTAACTGGTGGTGCACACAAACACGTACGCAGATACACCTAACACACACACTAAACATAGAACCCATTTCTATGAACCTTTGTAAACCAGGTTCTAATTAAAGGCAGTGAAGACAGCAGACTCCCTGTAGAACTGTGGTCTTCTGAGGAGACAGAGAGACAGGGTTGAATAATGTCAGAAAATGAAAAACTGTAGGCTTATCAGTGACTGTAGACTATGAAATATGAAATTCATTAGATGGTTTGCTACATAGATCTGCAAGTAATACATGTTTTGGAAGTCTGCTTGTTTCACTGTTAAAGGCACAACACAGTGATAGATATTTGCTACCAACAATGTAGCACATAACGTAGTATACACAGCATAGTTACTGAAAACTGTGGATAACTGGGATACATAAACGCCGTGCGGGGAAGAGTTTGTACAGTTAGAGCAAGGAAATTAAACTAAACCTGTGAGTGGCAAGTTTATTTAGACAAGAGGATGAAATATCTATGGTAGTAATAAACAGCAGCAGGGACAGACAAGAACAAACTATCATATGCTCATAGAGAGAAACACATACAGAAAAACACATGTCAATTTACCCTCAAACACACGGTGAGGGCAAGCTCTGCACTAATAACCTGAGCAAAGACAAATACTCTCTCTCTACCTCTCTACCTCTCACACTCTCCACCTCTCTCTCCCTTTCTTTGATGGCATATTCTCGCGGGAAAACTCTCGCTTGGTTTGACAGGACATTAGTGTAAATTAGCACCTCATTATACCTGATGAGTCCTGCTGCAGCTAAGCTAATGACCCCTGAAACAGAGGAGGACAACACACACAAGGGTGTGTTGGATTGTTGACTGTGTGGAAAAGTGTGTGTTTCTGATGAAAACATAATAATAAATGATATTAATTTAAAGATTTCCGTGTGTGTGTGTGTGTGTGTGTGTGTGTGTGTGTGTGTGTGTGTGTGTGTGTGTGTGTGTGTGTGTGCCACATGCTGTCCCTCTGCTAGTGTTTCAATGTTACATAAGAAGGGGTGTAATGTGAATATTCTAACACAGACTTGCATCGCCAGCTGAGAGCCCAGACACTCACACACTATCTTTATCTCTCTCGCTCACACACACAAACCCCGCAAACACACTCACTCTCCATCCTTCTCATTCGCCCTCTCCTCAACTATTCTCTCTCTTATCATGCAGTCAGCCAGGCGTGAGACGGCACCGCTTTGGGTGTCAGGGGCTTCCTGCCAGCCTGCTGTAGCGTTAACACACGTCCAGACACAGCATGCGCTGCACTGCTGTCTGCCTGGCCTCTCATACAGCTGGTACATCCACATCGACCCAACACATCCCACGACAGCAACCCAGACATCCCAGTCAGAGCTAACATTATCACCACTGTTAACACTAAACACTAACAGCAGACAGGCACACACGTCCGCAGCACCAACAGGAAAGCTAAGGATAGAATAAGGCCGTCATTGTGTTAACAATTTGTTCTTAACGGACTTTCCTAGTTAAATAATGGTTAAAAAAAATATAATAATAATAATAATAATAATTAGGTCAGAGCACTTAACTCTGGCTACTGCAGAACCGCTAGCATTAGCATCTGTAGCATGACCAGAAACCCCAGTGTTTCCAGTAGGCTAACCTAGACATGACCACGAGCCCAACGGTACTGCCTGTGGGTATTTTGGGGACTTGTCTGGATCCAGGTCCATGGATCTCACAGCCACACAGCCTTGAATAATGGATGGGAGGGGAAACGATGCCACAACTCAGACCAAGGATGAGTGTGAATGCTAAACAGAAGAACTACAGTACTGAGGGACAACAACCTGGACCTGGTGTGTGTGTGTGTGTGTGTGTGTGTGTGTGTGTGTGTGTGTGTGTGTGTGTGTGTGTGTGTGTGTGTGTGTGTGTGTGTGTGTGTGTGTGTGTGTGTGTGTGTGTGTGTGTGTGTGTGTGTGTGTGTGTGTGTGTGTGTGTGTGTTAATCTTTTGGAATAGTTTTGCCTGTATAGCGTGCATATATGTACATTTAAGGCTATTGCCTAAGCAACCCAAATTGCATTCATGTATTGATTTCTGACAGCTCTCAACAGTTTTAATGAACAGAATATGCAGTTGTAATACTGATAATTTGAATAACTTATGCAGCATACTATCTTCCAAGGTGGGATACCATACATACTAAAGGACTCTAAAGTCCATCTCTCTGTTGCCTCTTAGGTACACAGACAGTGGAGTAAGACAGTAAGAAAGTAACTAGAAGGTAATTAACATCACATTGGTCAGAAACCCTATTGGAAGCAGAATAAAGGCTTGTGTACCTCACCAGAGTGGTCTTAACAAGAGAGGACCTCTAAGAAACATCAGTGAATTGATCAGAGTAGGCATTACATCCCACATTCACACTACCAATTCAATGCCGTGCCACCGCCACTCAAACTATTTTTCTCCAGACTGAAACACCAGTAGCAGTTCCCTTACAGCACAATTTTATGGATGGATTTCCTGGTGTTGTGTTGTTTAGTCCAGGTGTCCCAATGACGACAGGCTTTGAGCTGGTATTAAGTCAGTAAGATGTCTGGGGGGCTCTGTCTGGATACAAACCCCAGGGGAGGGAGAGAGAGAGGGAGGGAGGAACAGAGATCGAGAGAGAGAGAGAGAGAGAGAGAGAGAGAGAGAAGAGAGAGAGAGAGGTAGGGAGGAACAGAGATCGAGGGAGAGAGAGAGAGAGGTAGGGAGGAACAGAGATCGAGAGAGAGAGAGGTAGGGAGGAACAGAGATCGAGAGAGAGAGAGAGAGAGAGAGAGAGAGGTAGGGAGGAACAGAGATCGAGAGAGAGAGAGAGGTAGGGAGGAACAGAGATCGAGAGAGAGAGAGAGAGAGAGAGAGAGAGAGGTAGGGAGGAACAGAGATGGAGAGAGAGAGAGAGAGGTAGGGAGGGAGGAACAGAGATCGAGAGAGAGAGAGAGAGAGAGAGAGAGAGAGAGAGGTAGGGAGGAACAGAGATCGAGAGAGAGAGGTAGGGAGGAACAGAGATCGAGAGAGAGAGAGAGAGAGAGGTAGGGAGGAACTGAGATCGAGAGAGAGAGAGAGGTAGGGAGGAACAGAGATCGAGCGAGAGAAAGAGAGAAAGACAACGGGCTTTGAGCTGGTATTGAGTCAGTAAGATGTCTGGGGGGCTCTGTCTGGATACAAACCCCAGGGAAGTGAGAGAGAGGGAGGGAGGAACAGAGATCGAGAGAGAGAGAGAGAGAGAGAGAGGTAGGGAGGAACAGAGATCAAGAGAGAGAGAGAGAGGTAGGGAGGAACAGAGATCGAGAGAGAGAAAGAGAGAAAGACAACAGGCTTTGAGCTGGTATTGAGTCAGTAAGATGTCTGGGGGGCTCTGTCTGGATACAAACCCCAGGGGAGTGAGAGAGAGAGGGAGGGAGGAACAGAGATCGAGAGAGAGAGGTAGGGAGGAACAGAGATCGAAAGATCGAGAGAGAGAGAGAGGTAGGGAGGAACAGAGATCGAGGGAGAGAAAGAGAGAAAGACAACAGGCTTTGAGCTGGTATTGAGTCAGTAAGATGTCTGGGGGGCTCTGTCTGGATACAAACCTCAGGGGAGTGAGAGAGAGAGGGAGGGAGGAACAGAGATTGAGAGAGAGAAAGAGAGAAAGATATATATATATTCAAATTCAAAATAAAAATATTTTCATTTAGAGCATTTAGTTGCAGAAAATGACAAATTGTCAAAATAACAAAAAGATGCAGTGTTGTCAGACCTCGAATACGTTTTTATTTTTTTATTTCACCTTTATTTAACCAGGAAGCCAAGTTCTGATTTACAACTGTGACCTGGCCAAGATAAAGCAAAGCAGTGCGACAAAAACAACAACACAGAGTTACACATGGAATAAACAAAAGTACATGTAAAATAACACAGTAGAAAAATCTATATACAGTGTGTGCAGATGGAGTAAAGAGGTAAGGCAATAAATAGTAATTACAATTTACAAATGAACACTGGAATGATAGATGTGCAGATCATGATGTGCAAGTAGAAATACTGGTGTGCAAAAGAGCAAAAAAAATCAAGTATATAAAAACAATATGGGGATGAGGTAGGTAGTTGGATAGGCTATTTACTGATGGGCGGTGTACAGTAAGCTGCTCAGATCGCTGATGCTTAAAGTTAGTGAGGGAGATATAAGTCTCCAAATTCAGTGATTTTTGCAATTTGTTCCAGTCATTGGCAGCAGAGAACTGGAAGGAAAGGTGGCCAAAGAGGTGTTGGCTTTGGGGATGACCAGTGAAATATACCTGCTAGAGCGCGTGCTACGGGTGGGTGTTGCTATGGTGACCAGTGAGCTGTGATAAGGCAGAGCTATACCTAGCAAAGACTTATAGATGACCTGGAGCCAGTGGGTTTGGCGACGAATATGTAGCGAGGGCCAGCCGACGAGAGCATACAGGTCGCAGTGGTGGGTAGTATATGTGGATTTGGTGACAAAATGGATTTCAATGTGAGATTGCATCCAGTTTGATGAGTAGAGTATTGGAGGTTATTTTGTAAATTACATCGGCGAAGTCAAGGATCGGTAGGATAGTCAGTTTTACGAGGGTATGTATGTTTGGTATGCGTGAAGGAGGCTTTGTTGCGAAATAGGAAGCCAATTTTAGATTTAACTTTGGATTGGAGATGCTTAATGTGAGTCTTGAAGGAGAGTTTAAAGTCTAGCCAGACACCTAGGTTTTTGTAGGTATTTGTTGTCCACATATTCTAAGTCAGAACCGTCCAGAGTAGTGATGCTCTTCGGGCAGGCAGGTGTGGGCAGGGATCGGTTGAAGAGCATGCATTTAGTTTGACTAGCATTTTAGAGCAGTTGGAGGCCACGGAATTAGTGCTTTTATGGCATTAAAGCTTGTTTGGAGGTTTGTTAACACAGTGCCCAAAGAAGGGCCAGATGTATACAGAATGGTGTCGTCTGTGTAGAGGTGGTTCAAGGAATCACCAGCAGCAAGAGTGACATTGTTGATATATTCAAAGAAAAGAGTCGGCCCGAGAATTGAACCCTGTGGTACCCCCATAGAGACTGCCAGAGGTCCGGACAACAGGCCCTCCAATTTGACACACTGAACTCTATCTGAGAAGTAGTTGGTGAACCAGGCAAGGCAGTCATTTGAGACACCAAGGGTGTTGAGTCTGCCGATAAGAATACAGTGATTGACTGAGTCAAATGCCTTGGCCAGTCTGAACACTACTGTCTTTTATCGATGGCAGTTATGATATTGTTTAGTACCTTGAGCGTGGCTGAGGTGCACCCATGACCAGCTCGGAAACCGGATTGCACAGCGGAGAAGATACGTGGGATTCAAAATGGTCAGTGATCTGTTTGTTAACACAGTGCCCAAAGAAGGGCCAGATGTATACAGAATGGTGTCGTCTGTGTAGAGGTGGTTCAAGGAATCACCAGCAGCAAGAGCGACATCGTTGATATATTCAAAGAAAAGAGTCGGCCCGAGAATTGAACCCTGTGGTACCCCCAAAGAGACTGCCAGAGGTCCGGACAACAGGCCCTCCAATTTGACATACTGAACTCTATCTGAGACTTGGCTTGGAAGACCTTAGAAAGGCAGGGTAGGCTAGATATAGGTCTGTAACAGTTTGGGTTTAGAGTGTCACCCCCTTTGAAGAGGGGGATGACCGCAGCAGCTTTCCAATCTTTAGTAATCTCGGATGACACGAAAGAGAGGTTGAACAGAGTAGAAATAGGGGTTGCAACAATGGCGGCAGATAATTTTAGAAAGAGAGGGTCAAGATTGTTTAGCCCAGCTGATTTGTGTGGGTCCAGGTTTTGCAGCTCTGTTAGAACATCAGCTATCTGTATTTGGGTGAAGGAGAAGCTGGGGAGGCTTGGGCAAGTAGCTGCAGGTGGTGATGAGCTGTTGGCTGGGGTTGGGGTACCCAGGAGGAAAGCATGGCCAGCCGTAGAGAAATGCTTATTGAAATTCATATACATATATATATGTATATACACACACACACACACACACACACACGTATATACAGTGCCTTGCGAAAGTATTCGGCCCCCTTGAACTTTGCAACCTTTTGCCACATTTCAGGCTTCAAACATAAAGATATAAAACTGTATTTTTTTGTGAAGAATCAACAACAAGTGGGACACAATCATGAAGTGGAACGACATTTATTGGATATTTCAAACTTTTTTAACAAATCAAAAACTGAAAAATTGGGCGTGCAAAATTATTCAGCCCCCTTAAGTTAATACTTTGTAGCGCCACCTTTTGCTGCGATTACAGCTGTAAGTCGCTTGGGTTATGTCTCTATCAGTTTTGCACATCGAGAGACTGACATTTTTTCCCATTCCTCCTTGCAAAACAGCTCGAGCTCAGTGAGGTTGGATGGAGAGCATTTGTGAACAGCAGTTTTCAGTTCTTTCCACAGATTCTCGATTGGATTCAGGTCTGGACTTTGACTTGGCCATTCTAACACCTAGATATGTTTATTTTTGAACCATTCCATTGTAGATTTTGCTTTATGTTTTGGATCATTGTCTCGTTGGAAGACAAATCTCCGTCCCAGTCTCAGGTCTTTTGCAGACTCCATCAGGTTTTCTTCCAGAATGGTCCTGTATTTGGCTCCATCCATCTTCCCATCAATTTTAACCATCTTCCCTGTCCCTGCTGAAGAAAACCATGATGCTGCCACCACCATGTTTGACAGTGGGGATGGTGTGGTCAGGGTGATGAGCTGTGTTGCTTTTACGCCAAACATAACGTTTTGCATTGTTGCCAAAAAGTTCAATTTTGGTTTCATCTGACCAGAGCACCTTCTTCCACATGTTTGGTGTGTCTCCCAGGTGGCTTGTGGCAAACTTGAAACGACACTTTTTATGGATATCTTTAAGAAATGGCTTTCTTCTTGCCACTCTTCCATAAAGGCCAGATTTGTGCAATATACGACTGATTGTTGTCCTATGGACAGAGCCTCCCACCTCAGCTGTAGATCTCTGCAGTTCATCCAGAGTGATCATGGGCCTCTTGGCTGCATCTCTGATCAGTCTTCTCCTTGTATGAGCTGAAAGTTTAGAGGGACGGCCAGGTCTTGGTAGATTTGCAGTGGTCTGATACTCCTTCCATTTCAACATTATCGCTTGCACAGTGCTCCTTGGGATGTTTAAAGCTTGGGAAATCTTTTTGTATCCAAATCCGGCTTTAAACTTCTTCACAACAGTATCTCGGACCTGCCTGGTGTGTTTCTTGTTCTTCATGATGCTCTCTGCGCTTTTAACGGACCTCTGAGACTATCACAGTGCAGGTGCATTTATACGGAGACTTGATTACACACAGGTGGATTGTATTTATCATCATTAGTCATTTAGGTCAACATTGGACCATTCAGAGATCCTCACTGAACTTCTGGAGAGAGTTTGCTGCACTGAAAGTAAAGGGGCTGAATAATTTTGCACGCCCATTTTTTCAGTTTTTGATTTGTTAAAGAAGTTTGAAATATCCAATAAATGTCGTTCCACTTCATGATTGTGTCCCACTTGTTGTTGATTCTTCACAAAAAAATACAGTTTTATATCTTTATGTTTGAAGCCTGAAATGTGGCAAAAGGTCGCAAAGTTCAAGGGGGCCGAATACTTTCGCAAGGCACTGTATATATACAGTGGGGGGAAAAAGTATTTAGTCAGCCACCAATTGTGCAATTTCTCCCACTTAAAAAGATGAGAGAGGCCTGTAATTTTCATCATAGGTACACTTCAACTATGACAGACAAAATGAGAGAGAAAAATACATATATATACCAATCAAAAGTTTGGACACACCTACTCATGCAAGGGTTTTTCTTAATTTTTTACAATTTTCTACATTGTAGAATAATAGTGAAGACATCACAACTATGAAATAACACATGGAATCATGTAGTAATCTATAAAAGAGTTAAACCAATCAAAACATATTTCATATGTTAGACTCTTCAAAGTAGCCACCTTTTGCCTTGATGACAGCTTTGCACACTCTCGGCATTCTCTCAACCAGCTTAATGAGGAATGATTGGCATTCTCTCAACCAGCTTAATGAGGAATGCTTTTCCAACAGTCTTGAAAGAGTTCCCACATATGTTGAGCACTTGTTGGCTGCTTTACCTTCACTATACCTAGTGGTTAGAGCGTTGGGCCAGTAACCGAAAGGTTGCTAGATCAAATCCCCAAGCTGACATGGCAAAAATATGTAATTCAGCACCTGAACAAGGCAGTTAACGCACTGTTCCTCGGCCGTCATTGTAAATAAGAATTTGTTCTTAACCGACTTGCCGAGTTAAATAAAGGCTTACATTTGTTTTTTTTACTCTGTGGTCCAACTCATTTACATTTACATTTAAGTCATTTAGCAGACGCTCTTATCCAGAGCGACTTACAAATTGGTGAACTCATCCCAAACCATCTCAATTGGGTTGAGGTCGGGTAATTGTGGAGGCCAGGTTATCTGATGCAGCACTCCATTACTCTCCTTGGTCAAATAGCCCTTACACAGCCTGTTGAAAAACAAATTATAGTCCGACTAAGCGCAAAACAGATGGGATGGCGTATCGCTGCAGAATGCTGGGTAGCCATGCTGGTTAAGTGTGCCTTGAATTATAAATAAATCACTGACAGTGTCACCAGCAAAGCACCCCCACACCATCACACCTCCTCCTCCATGCTTCATGGTGGGAACCACACGTGTAGATCATCCGTTCACCTACGCTCTCACAAAGACAGAGCGGTTGGAACCAAAAACTTCAAATTTGGACTCATCAGACCAAAGGACAAATTTCCACAGGTCTAATGTCCATTGCTCATGTTTCCTGGCCCAAGCAAGTCTCTTCTTATTATTGGTGTCCTTTAGCAGTGGTTTCTTTGCAGAAATTCAACCAGGAAGGCCTGATTCACAGTCTCCTCTGAACAGTTTATGTTGAGATGTGTCTGTTACTTGAAGCATGTATTTGAGGTGCAGTTAACTCTGATGAACTTATGCTCTGCAGCAGAGGTAACTCTGGGTCTTCCTTTCCTGTGGCGGTCCTCATGAAAGCCAGTTTCATCATAGCACTTGATGGTTTTTGGTGCCGCACTTGAAGAAAATGTCAAAGTTACTGAAATTTTCCAGATTGACTGACCTTCATGTCTTAAAGTAATGATGGACTGTCATTTCCCTTTGCTTATTTGAGCTGTTCTTGCCATCATTTGGACTTGGTCTTTTAGCCCTATTTGGTATCTTCTATATACAGTACAACCCCTACCTTGTCACAACACAACTGATTGCCTCAAACACTTAAGAAAATAAACTCCACAAATTAACTTTTAACAAGGCACACAAATCAAATCATGAAATCAAATGTATTTATATAGCCCTTCGTACATCAGCTGATATCTCAAAGTGCGGTACAGAAACCCAGGCTAAAACCCCAAACAGCAAGCAATGCAGGTGTAGAAGCACGGTGGCTAAGAAAAACTCCCTAGAAAGGCCAAAATCTAGGAGGAAACCTAGAGAGGAACCAGGCTATGTGGGGTGGTCATTCCTCTTCTGGCTGTGCCGGGTGGAGATTATAACAGAACATGGCCAAGATGTTCAAATGTTCATAAATGACCAGCATGGTCACACCTGTTAATTGAAATGCATTCCAGGTGACTACCTCATGAAGCTGGTTGAAAGAATGCCAAGATTGTGCAGAGCTCAAATCAAATCAAATTTTATTTGTCACATACACATGGTTAGCAGATGTTAATGCGAGTGTAGCGAAATGCTTGTGCTTCTAGTTCCGACCATGCAGTAATATCTAACAAGTAATCTAACCTAACAATTTCACAACAACCTTATACACACACAAGTGTAAAGGAATGAATAAGAACATGTACATAAAAATACATGAATGAGTGATGGCCGAACGGCATAGGCAAAATGCAGTAGATGGTATAGAGTACAGTATTTACATATGAGATGAGTAATGTGGGGTATGTAAACATTATATAAAGTGGCATTGTTCAAAGTGGCTAGTGATACATTTATTACATAAATTTTTCCATTAATAAAGTGGCTGGAGTTGAGACAGTATGTTGGCAGCAGCCACTCAATGTTAGTGATGGCTGTTTAACAATCAGATGTCCTTGAGAAAGAAGCTGTTTTTCAGTCTCTCGGTCCCATGTTTGATGCACCTGTACTGACCTCGCCTTCTGGATGATAGCGGGGTGAACAGGCACTGGCTTGAGTGGTTGTTGTCCTTGATGATCTTTTTGGCCTTCCTGTGACATCGGGTGGTGTAGGTGTCCTGGAGGGCAGGTAGTTTTCCCCCGGTGATGCGTTGTGCAGACCTCACTACCCTCTGGAGAGCCTTACGGTTGTGGGCAGAGCAGTTGCCGTACCAGACGGTGATACATCCCAACAGGATGCTCTCAATTGTGCATCTGTAAACGTTTGTGAGTGTTTTTGGTGACAAGCCGAATTTCTTCAGCCTCCTGAGGTTGAAGAGGCGCTGCTGCGTCTTCTTCACCACGCTGTCTATGTGGGTGGACCATTTCAGTTTGTCCGTGAGGTGTACGCCGAGGAACGTAAAACTTTCCACCTTCTCCACTACTGTCCCGTTGATGTGGAGAGGGGGCTGCTTCCTCTGCTGTTTCCTGAAGTCCACGATCATCTCCTTTGTTTTGTTGACGTTGAGTGTGAGGTTATTGTCCTGACACCACACTCCGAGGGCCCTCACCTCCTCCCTGTAGGCTGTGTCGTTGTTATTGGTAATCAAGCCTACCACTTCCTTACCGCGGGGAATACCTCTGCAAACTTGATGATTGAGTTGGATGAACATGGGTGAACAGGGAGTACAGGAGAGGGCTGAGAACGCACCCTTGTGGGGCCCCAGTGTTGAGGATCAGCGGGGTGGCCTACCCTCACCACCTGGGGGCGGCCCGTCAGGAAGTCCAGGACCCAGTTGCACAAGGCGGGGTCGAGACCCTGGGTCTCGAGCTTAATGACGAATTTGGAGGGTACTATGGTATTAAATGCTGAGCTGTAGTCGATGAACAGCATTCTTACATAGGTATTCCTCTTGTCCAGATGGGTTAGGACAGTGTGCAGTATGATTGCATCATCTGTGGACCTATTGGGGTGGTAAGGAAATTGGAGTGGGTCTCGGGTGTCAGGTAGGGTGGAGGTGATATGGTCTCTCAAAGCACTTCATGATGACGGAAGTGAGTGCTACGGGGCAGTAGTCATTTAGCTCAGTCACTTAGCTTTCTTGGGAACAGGAACAATGGTGGCCCTCTTGAAGCATGTGGGAACAGCATACTGGGATAAGGATTGATTGAATATGTCTGTAAACACACCAGCCAGCTGGTCTGCGCATGTTCTGAGGACGCGGCCGGGGATGGCGTCTGGGTCTGGAGCCTTGCGAGGGTTAACACGTTTAAATGTTTTACTCACGTCGGCTGCAGTGAAGGAGAGCCCACAGGTTTTGGTAGCGGGCCATGTCAGTGGCACTGTATTGTCCTCAAAGCGAGCAAAGAAGTTGTTTAGTTTGTCTGTGAGCAAGACATCGTGGTCCGCGAAGGGGCTGGTTTTTCTTTTGTAGTCCGTGACTGTAGACCCTGCCACATTCCTCTCGTGTCTGAGCCGTTGAAATGCGACTCTACTTTGTCTCTATACTGACGCTTACTTGTTTGATTGCCTTGCGGGGGAATAGCTACACTGTTTGTATTCGGTCATGCTTCCGTTCACCTTGCCCTGATTAATAGCAGTGGTTCACACTTTCAGTATTGCGTGAATGCTGCCATCAATCCACAGTTTCTTGTTGGGCAATGTTTTATTAGAAGCTGTGGGTACAACATCACTGATGCACTTGCTAATAAACTCGCTCACCGAATCAGCGTATTTGTCAATGTTGTTGTTTGACGCTATGCGGAACATATCCCAGTCCATTTGATCAATCTTGAAGCATGGAATCCGATTGGTCGGACTAGTGTTGAACATACCTGAGCACGGGTGCCTCCTGTTTTAGTTTCTTTCTATAGGCTGGAAGCAACAAAATGGAGTCATGGTCAGCTTTTCCGAAAGGAGGGCGGGGGGGGGGTTATATGCGTCGCGAAAGTTAGAATAACAATGATCCAGGGTTTTGCCAGCCCGGGTCAGGCAATCAATATGCTGGTAAGTTTTCGGGAGCCTTGTTTTCAGATTAGCCTGGTTAAAAATCCCAGCTACAATAAATGCAGCCTCAGGATATGTGGTTTCCAGTTTACATTGAGTCAAATGAAGTTCTTTCAGGGCCGTCGATGTGTCTGCTTGGGGGGAATATATACGACTATGATTATGATTGAAGATAATTATCTTGGTAGATAATGCAGTCGGCATTTGATTGTAATGAATTCTAATTCAGGTGAACAAAAGGACTTGAGTTCCTGTATGTTGTTATGATCACACCACGTCTCATTAATCATAAGGCATACACCCCCTCCCTTCTTCTTACCACAGAGATGCTTGTTGAGATGCTTCTGTCAGCGCGATGCGTGAAGAAACCATGTGACTGTACCAACTCCAATAGCGTGTCTCGAGTGAGCCATGTTTCCGTGAAACATAGCACGTTACAGTCTCTGATGTCTCTCTGGAAGGCAACCTTTGCTTGGATTTAGTCTACCTTGTTGTCAAGAGACTGGACATTGGCGAGTAGTATGCTCGGAAGCGGTACGCGATGTGCCCGTCTACGGAGCCTGACCAGAAGACCGCTCCGTCTCCCCCTTCTGCGGCGCCGTTGTTTTGGGTCGCCGGCTGGGATCCGATCCATTGTCCTGGATGATGGACCAAACAGAGAATCCGCTTTGGGAAAGTCGTATTCCTGGGCGTAATGTTGGTGTGTTGACGTTGCTCTTATATCCAATAGTTCCTCACGACTGTATGTAATAAAACCTAAGATTTCCTGGGGTAACAATGTAAGAAATAACACAAACAAAATACTGCATAGTTTCCTAGGAACACGAAGTGAGGCGGCCATCTCTGTCGGTGCCGGACACATTTGCTGTCATCAAGGCAAAGGGTGGCTACTTTGAAGAATCTCAAATATAAAATATATTTGGATTTGTTTAATACATTTTTGGTTACCACATGATTCCATGTGTTATTTCATCGGTGTGATGTCTTCACTATTATTCTACAATGTAGAAAATAGTAAAAAATAAAGAAAAACCCTTGAATGAATAGGTGTCCAAACTTTTGACTGGTGCTGTATATTGATATGGTTGTTTATGTTCCCGTCTTTTCTCTTATGTCTGGTGGATGCTCTTGGAACTAAGCCATTTACCCTTCAAATGTAGATCAATATCAGCTAATCTAACACTTTCAATACATGGTGAATTTTAGGTTTGAGGACTCATATTTCTTCCCCAAAAAGAATACAAAAGATATTATAAATGATTGACTTTCTTGACCAACAATCACCCGCTGTAACGGATTAGTTGAAAAAACAGTTACTGAATAAACAGTGTAGCTACAAACTCAATATGGGTGTTTACCAGAATGGTGTGACTTAGATGTGGTCCTGTTGGAAGGCTATAGTGTTTACAGTGAGCTGGGATGGCCTCAGCCCACTGAACTCCAGTTAACAGCAGGTTAATGCAGCTAAATACCCTAACCAAGGAGAACAGGCCAACAAGGCCCAGAGTATGCAGCATCCCAGGACCAGCAGCAAGATCAAAGAGCGGCTGGCTGCCATACAGAGATTAAAGAGAGAGTGTGTAGGTGTTGTAGTGTCAGTGTGTCTGTAGTGTGCATGTGTTTATGTCAGTCAGCATGTATGTGTGCATCCGTGTATATGTATGTGGTATATATGTGGAAACCAAAACTGTTCTCAGGGCACGTCTGCCGGTTATGACTAGCAGAAGTGACTTTTTGTAGCAGGTTATGAGATCTTACGCATTAGGTTAGGATAATTAACGTGGCAGGTTAGGAGAGTTAGGTTAAGGTTAGGAAATGGGTTATCAAAAATAGTCCACGACACATATCTAGCTACAACCAGGTATGCCCTGAGAACAGTCTTGGTTTCTACTAATGCAATGCAGTAATCTGTGTCTATATAGGAAGAGTGAGGATCATCAACCAGAGCTGAGGTAGTACTAGCACCCTAGGTCATAGAGGCTGAAAAAGGACAAATTGACTAACCTGCTTACGTGGGAAACAGATGCAGCCCTGAGTACTGGATTACTGATTTAAAAAAGAAGCCATTTTTAGAACAAGGGCATCACTGAGAAAAAGGGCAGATTTACATATATGCCAACAGTGAGCAATAATGCCAAATGTATCATAACCGTTACAGATAACGAATCCTAATTGCTAAATTGACTCATATATATATATATATATATATATACATTCAGTCAAGAAAAAACAAGTGCAATTTAAGATGAATTTATTGAACCTGTAATATCAACTGGTTATATTATATATTGGGACCTAATCTTGAAAAAGGCAGTAACCTCAGCTGTGTGGCACTTCTTGTAGAAGCCTATGGCTGTGTAATGGCATAGCCTTCTTTTGTTCATTTAGCCGACAAGAAGCTCTTATTTCCAGAGCCCTTATCACAGTCTAGACAACTATTTTAGAGCAAAAAACGTGATGTAATATAACATGATAAAATAGAACAGAATAGTGTGAAGTGATTCACATCTCAGTTATTCTCAGAGTGATCATTTCAAACGGGGCTCAATTTAGTCTAGTCTGACTGCTTGCATGATGATGAGTTTCTCACACGACTGGCCCATCTGGGTGATGTTTTTTCTCACCTAAATGATCTGAATCTACGATTACAGGGACTCTGCAACTTTATTCAATGTGCGGGACAAAATTGAGGCTATGATTAAGAAGTTGGAGCTCTCCTCTGTCTGCATTAACAAGGACAACACACAGGTCTTTCCATAATTGTATGCTTTTTGTGTGCAAATTAACTCAAACTTACTTACGGACAATGTCAAATGTGATATATAGCGAAGCACCTGAGTGAGTTGGGTGCGCAACTACGCAGGTACTTTCCCAAAACAACTGGATTCGTTATCCCTTTCATGCCCTGCCTCCAGTCCACTTACCGATATCTGAACAAGAGGGCCTCGTCGAAATTGCAACAAGCGGTTCTGTAAAAAAAATATTTTATTTAATCAGAAGCCACTGCCAGATTTCTGGATTATCCTGCCTTGGCAAATTGTGGTGTTAATTGGCTCCTGTTGCTGTAAGCATGAACATGTGTCACTATGCTTGTAGGGACCAAAGGCCCCAAAATAATAGTAAATGGGGTTAAGGTTAGGGTAAGGGAAAATAGGATTGTGAATGGGACTGAATTGTGTGTCCCCACAGAGTTACTTATACAAGAGTGTGTCTCTGTGTGTGTGTGCTAGCATGTGAGTGTGCTAGTTTGCACATCACTAACACATACTGCATATTTGTGTGTGCTCTGAATGACTGATCACAGCTCGGGATGGACATGAGTACTCAAACTGTCTTCAAAACTCCATCTTTAACCAGAGATCAATGTTTTTTCAAATACTGTAAAACTATTTGGTCAAAATGTTGACTTGAAGACAACGTTAATTTGCTTTGACTCCAGTGTTCCATTTGTGCATTTGCGGGACACAACAGAAAATAAACCCACCTTGTCTCACTCACTCAATTGCGTTCCGACCGCTCCATCTCCAGAAGCCTGCTGTGTGCACCTACAGATGTACAGTCGTATGAAAAAGTTTGGGCACCCCTGACAATTTCCATGATTTCCATTTATAAATAATTGGGAGTTTGGATCAGCAATTTCATTTTGATCTATCAAATAACTGATGGACACAGTAATATTTCAGTAGTGAAATGAGGTTTATTGGATGAACAGAAAATTTGCAATATGCATCAAAACAAAATTAGACAGGTGCATAAACTTGGGCACCCCAATAGAAAAATCACATCAATATTTAGTAGAGCCTCCGTTTGCTAAAATAACAGCCACTAGACACTTCCCATAGCCTCTAATGAGTGTCTGGATTCTGGATGAAGGTATTTTGGACCATTCATCTTACAAAACATCTCCAGTTCAGTTAGGTTTGATGGTTGCCGAGCATGGACAGCGCGCTTCAAATATCCCACAGATTCTCAATGATATTCAGGTCTGGGGACTGAGATGGCCATTCCAGAACATTGTACTTGTTCCTCTGCATAAATGCCCGGGTAGATTTTGAGCAGTGTTTTCGGTTGTTGTCTTGTTGAAATATCCAGCCCCGTCGTAACTTCAACTTTGTGACTGATTCTTCAACATTATTCCCAAGAATCTGCTGATATTGAGAGGAATCCATGCGACCCTCAAACTTTAACAAGATTCCCAGTACCGGCACTGGCCACACAGACCCACAGCATGATGGAACCCCCACCAAATTTTACTGTGGGTAGCAAGTGTTTTTCTTGGAACGCTGTGTACTTTTGTCGCCATGCATAACGTCCCTTTGGTATGACCAAATAACTCAATCTTTGTTTCATCAGTCCACAGCACCTTATTCCAAAATGAAGCTGGCTTGTCCAAATGTGCGTTTGCATACCTCAAGCGACTCTGTTTGTGGCATGTTTGCAGAAAAGGCTTCTTCCGCATCACACTACCATACAGCTTCTCCTTGTGCAAAGTGCGCTGAATTGTTTAACGATGCACAGTGACACCATCTACAGCAAGATGTTGTAGGTCTTTGGAGGTGGTCTGTGGGCTGTTTTTGACCATTCTCCCCATCCTTCGCCTTTGCCTCTCCGATATTTTACTTGGCCTGTCACTTCTGGCCTTAACAAGAACTGTGCCTGTGGTCTTCCATTTCCTTACTATGTTCCTCACAGTGGACACTGACAGCTTAAATCTCTGCGATAGCTTTTTGTAGCCTTCCTCTAAACCATAATGTTGAACATCTTTGTTTTCAGGTAATTTGAGAGTTGTTTTGAGGCCCCCATGTTGCCACTCTTCAGAGGAGAGTCAAAGAGAACAACTTGCAATTTTGGAATAATTGGGTAATTTTCTGTGTAGGCTACTTTGCGGGTTTCATTAGTTACCACTTCCACAAAGTCTTAATGGGTTATATCGTAAAAATGCATGAAAACAAAAATGTAATTAATTTAAGGTTAGCAGTGGTTGAGGTCAGGGTTATTCTGATCTGATTATAAGAGGAGAAGATGGAGGAGAAACAGGCACGGTTTATGACTTTGTGGCTGTGGTAACTAATGTTAGTGACGATCCTACTTAGCGAACTGCTAGTGGCATTTAGAATTGGTTCGTCTTGGCCAGTGATTCCCAAACTTTAAATAGTCCCGTACCCCTTCAAACATTCAACCTCCAGCTCCATACCTTCTCTAGCACCAGGGTCAGCGCACCCTCAAATGTTGCTTTTTGCCATCATTGTAAGCCTGGCACAAACAATATGACACATGTATTAAACATAAGAATGAGTTTGAGTTGTTTTCAGAACCCGGCTCGTGGGAAGTGACAAAGAGCTTTTGAAGGACCAGGGCACAAATAATAATATAATAATATAAAAAAATGTTGCTCTTTATTTAACCATCTTACATATAAAACCTTATGTGTTCATCGAAAATTGTGAATAACTCACCACAGGTTAATGGGAAGGGTGAGCTTGAAAGGATGCACATAACTCTGCATGTTGGGTTGTATTGGAGAGAGTCTCAGTCTTAAATCATTTTCCACACAGACTGTGCCTGTATTTAGTTTTCATGCTAGTGAGGGCAGAGAATTCACTCTCACATAGGTACGTGGATGCAAAGGGCATCAGTGTCTTACAATTTAATTAATACAAAAGCACACGTGTATTATGTGATACAGTACAGAAACACACACTCTGTCCATGATGAAGCACGTCTCCAGGCAGGCTGCTGAGGTAATGGACCATATTCATCTTCTCTCCCTCTTCCTGCTGCTTTTACCACCTACTCCATCTCTCTCTCTCTCTCTCTCTCTGCTGGCTTTACCACCTAGTCCATCTCTCTCTCTCTCTCTGCAGGCTTTACCACCTAGTCCATCTCTGTCTCTCTCTGCTGGCTTTACCACCTAGTCCATCTCTCTCTCTCCCCCTGCTGGCTTTACCACCTAGTCCATCTCTCTGTCTCTCTCTGCTGGCTTTACCACCTAGTCCATCTCTCTGTCTCTCTCTGCTGGCTTTACCACCTAGTCCATCTCTCTGTCTCTCTCTGCTGGCTTTACCACATAGTCCATCTCTCTCTCTCTCTCTCCCCCTCTGCTGGCTTTACCACATAGTCCATCTCTCTCTCTCTCTCCCTGCTGGCTTTACCACCTAGTCCATCTCTCTCTCTCCACCTGCTGGCTTTACCACCTAGTCCATCTCTCTCTCTCTCTCTCTCTCTCTCTCTCTCTCTCTCTCTGCTGGCTTTACCACCTAGTCCATCTCTCTGTCTCTCTCTGCTGGCATTACCACATAGTCCATCTCTCTCTCTCTCTCTCTCTCTCTGCTGGCTTTACCACCTTGTCCATTTCTCTCTCTCTCTCTGCTGGCATTACCACATAGTCCATCTCTCTCTCTCTCTCTGCTGGCTTTACCACCTAGTCAATCTCTCTCTCTCTCCATCTCTAACTGCTGGCTTTACTACCTAGTCCATCTCTCTCTCTCTCTCTCTCCCTGCTGGCTTTACCACCTAGTCCATCTCTCTCTCCCCATCTCTCTCTGCTGGCATTACCACATAGTCCATCTCTCTCTCTCTCTCTCTCTCTCTCTGCTGACTTTACCACCTAGTCCATCTCTCTCTCTCCCCCTGCTGGCTTTACCACCTAGTCCATCTCTCTTTCTCTGCTGGCTTTCCCACCTAGTCCATCTCTGCTGACTTTAGCACCTAGTCCATCTCTCTCTCTCTCTGCTGGCTTTACCACCCAGTCCATCTCTCTCTCTCTCTCTCTCTCTGCTGGCTTTAGGACCTAGTCCATCTCTCTCTCTCTCTGCTGGCTTTAGCACCTAGTCCATCTCTCTCTCTGCTGGCTTTAGCACCTAGTCCATCTCTCTCTCTCTCTCTCTCTCTGCTGGCTTTAGGACCTAGTCCATCTCTCTCTCTGCTGGCTTTAGCACCTAGTCCATCTCTCTCTCTCTCTCTCTGCTGGCTTTAGGACCTAGTCCATCTCTCTCTGCTGGCTTTAGCACCTAGTCCATCTCTCTCTCTGCTGGCTTTAGCACCTAGTCCATCTCGCTCTCTGCTGGATTTAGCACCTAGTCCATCTCTCTCTCTCTCTCTCTCTGCTGGCTTTACCACCTAGTCCATCTCTCTCTCTCTCTCTCTCTGCTGGCTTTACCACCTAGTCCATCTCTCTCTCTCTCTGCAGGCTTTACCACCTAGTCCATCTCTCTGTCTCTCTCTGCTGGCTTTACCACCTAGTCCATCTCTCTCTCTCTGCTGGCTTTACCACCTAGTCCATCTCTCTGTCTCTCTCTGCTGGCTTTACCACCTAGTCCATCTCTCTCTCTCTCTCTGCTGGCTTTACCACCTAGTCCATCTCTCTCTCTCTCTGCTGGCTTTACCACCTAGTCCATCTCTCTCTCCCCCTGCTGGCTTTACCACCTAGTCCATCTCTCTGTCTCTCTCTGCTGGCTTTACCACCTAGTCCATCTCTCTGTCTCTCTCTGCTGGCTTTACCACCTAGTCCATCTCTCTGTCTCTCTCTGCTGGCTTTACCACATAGTCCATCTCTCTCTCTCCCCCTCTGCTGGCTTTACCACATAGTCCATCTCTCTCTCTCTCTCCCTGCTGGCTTTACCACCTAGTCCATCTCTCTCTCTCCACCTGCTGGCTTTACCACCTAGTCCATCTCTCTGTCTCTCTCTGCTGGCTTTACCACCTAGTCCATCTCTCTCTCTCTCTCTCTCTCTCTCTCTGCTGGCTTTACCACCTAGTCCATCTCTCTGTCTCTCTCTGCTGGCATTACCACATAGTCCATCTCTCTCTCTCTCTCTGCTGGCTTTACCACCTTGTCCATTTCTCTCTCTCTCTGCTGGCATTACCACATAGTCCATCTCTCTCTCTTTCTGCTGGCTTTACCACCTAGTCAATCTCTCTCTCTCTCCATCTCTAACTGCTGGCTTTACAACCTAGTCCATCTCTCTCTCTCTCTCTCTGCTGGCTTTACCACCTAGTCCATCTCTCTCTCCCCATCTCTCTCTGCTGGCATTACCACATAGTCCATCTCTCTCTCTCTCTCTCTCTCTGCTGACTTTACCACCTAGTCCATCTCTCTCTCTCCCCCTGCTGGCTTTACCACCTAGTCCATCTCTCTTTCTCTGCTGGCTTTCCCACCTAGTCCATCTCTCTCTCTGCTGACTTTAGCACCTAGTCCATCTCTCTCTCTCTCTGCTGGCTTTACCACCTAGTCCATCTCTCTCTCTCTCTGCTGGCTTTAGGACCTAGTCCATCTCTCTCTCTGCTGGCTTTAGCACCTAGTCCATCTCTCTCTCTGCTGGCTTTAGCACCTAGTCCATCTCTCTCTCTCTCTGCTGGCTTTAGGACCTAGTCCATCTCTCTCTCTGCTGGCTTTAGCACCTAGTCCATCTCTCTCTCTCTCTCTCTCTGCTGGCTTTAGGACCTAGTCCATCTCTCTCTGCTGGCTTTAGCACCTAGTCCATCTCTCTCTCTGCTGGCTTTAGCACCTAGTCCATCTCGCTCTCTGCTGGATTTAGCACCTAGTCCATCTCTCTCTCTCTCTCTCTCTCTCTCTCTCTCTCTCTCTCTCTCTCTCTCTGCTGGCTTTACCACCTAGTCCATCTCTCGCTCTCTCTCTGCTGGCTTTACCACCTAGTCCATCTCTCTCTCTCTCTCTCTCTCTGCAGGCTTTACCACCTAGTCCATCTCTCTGTCTCTCTCTGCTGGCTTTACCACCTAGTCCATCTCTCTCTCTCTCTCTGCAGGCCTTACCACCTAGTCCATCTCTGTCTCTCTCTGCTGGCTTTACCACCTAGTCCATCTCTCTCTCTCTCCCCCTGTTGGCTTTACCACCTAGTCCATCTCTCTCTCTCCCCCTGCTGGCTTTACCACCTAGTCCATCTCTCTGTCTATCTCTGCTGGCTTTACCACATAGTCCATCTCTCTCTCTCCCCCTCTGCTGGCTTTACCACATAGTCCATCTCTCTCTCTCTCCCTGCTTGCTTTACCACCTAGTCCATCTCTCTCTCTCCACCTGCTGGCTTTACCACCTAGTCCATCTCTCTGTCTCTCTCTGCTGGCTTTACCACCTAGTCCATCTCTCTCTCTCTCTCTCTCTCTCTCTCTCTGCTGGCTTTACCACCTAGTCCATCTCTCTGTCTCTCTCTGCTGGCATTACCACATAGTCCATCTCTCTCTCTCTCTCTGCTGGCTTTACCACCTTGTCCATTTCTCTCTCTCTCTCTGCTGGCATTACCACATAGTCCATCTCTCTCTCTCTCTGCTGGCTTTACCACCTAGTCAATCTCTCTCTCTCTCCATCTCTAACTGCTAGCTTTACTACCTAGTCCATCTCTCTCTGTCTCTCTCACTCTCTCTCCATCTCTCCCTGCTGGCTTTACCACCTAGTCCATCTCTCTCTCCCACTCTCTCTCTGCTGGCATTACCACATAGTCCATCTCTCTCTCTCTCTCTCTCTCTCTCTCTGCTGACTTTACCACCTAGTCCATCTCTCTCTCTCCCCCTGCTGGCTTTACCAGCTAGTCCATCTCTCATTCTCTGCTGGCTTTCCCACCTAGTCCATCTCTCTCTCTGCTGACTTTAGCACCTAGTCCATCTCTCTCTCTCTCTGCTGGCTTTACCACCTAGTCCATCTCTCTCTCTGCTGGCTTTAGCACCTAGTCCATCTCTCTCTCTGCTGGCTTTAGCACCTAGTCCATCTCTCTCTCTCTCTCTCTGCTGGCTTTAGGACCTAGTCCATCTCTCTCTCTGCTGGCTTTAGCACCTAGTCCATCTCTCTCTCTGCTGGCTTTAGCACCTAGTCCATCTCTCTCTCTCTCTCTGCTGGCTTTAGGACCTAGTCCATCTCTCTCTGCTGGCTTTAGCACCTAGTCCATCTCTCTCTCTCTGCTGGCTTTAGCACCTAGTCCATCTCTCTCTCTGCTGACTTTAGCACCTAGTCCATCTCTCTCTCTCTCTGCTGGCTTTACCACCTAGTCCATCTCTCTCTCTCTCTCTCTCTGCTGGCTTTAGGACCTAGTCCATCTCTCTCTCTGCTGGCTTTAGCACCTAGTCCATCTCTCTCTCTGCTGGCTTTAGCACCTAGTCCATCTCTCTCTCTCTCTCTCTCTCTCTCTGCTGGCTTTAGGACCTAGTCCATCTCTCTCTGCTGGCTTTAGCACCTAGTCCATCTCTCTCTCTGCTGGCTTTAGCACCTAGTCCATCTCTCTCTCTCTCTCTGCTGGCTTTAGGACCTAGTCCATCTCTCTCTGCTGGCTTTAGCACCTAGTCCATCTCTCTCTCTGCTGGCTTTAGCACCTAGTCCATCTCGCTCTCTGCTGGATTTAGCACCTAGTCCATCTCTCTCTCTCTCTCTCTCTGCTGGCTTTAGGACCTAGTCCATCTCTCTCTCTGCTGGCTTTAGCACCTAGTCCATCTCTCTCTCTGCTGGCTTTAGCACCTAGTCCATCTCTCTCTCTCTCTCTCTCTCTCTCTCTCTCTCTCTCTCTGCTGGCTTTAGGACCTAGTCCATCTCTCTCTCTGCTGGCTTTAGCACCTAGTCCATCTCTCTCTCTCTCTCTGCTGGCTTTAGCACCTAGTCCATCTCTCTCTCTGCTGGATTTAGCACCTAGTCCATCTCGCTCTCTGCTGGATTTAGCACCTAGTCCATCTCTCTCTCTCTCTCTCTCTCTCTCTGCTGGCTTTACCAACTAGTCCATCTCTCTCTCTCTCTCTCTCTCTGCTGGCTTTACCACCTAGTCCATCTCTCTCTCTCTCTCTGCAGGCTTTACCACCTAGTCCATCTCTCTGTCTCTCTCTGCTGGCTTTACCACCTAGTCCATCTCTCTCTCCCCCTGCTGGCTTTACCACCTAGTCCATATCTCTGTCTCTCTCTGCTGGCTTTACCACCTAGTCCATCTCTCTGTCTCTCTCTGCTGGCTTTACCACCTAGTCCATCTCTTTGTCTCTCTCTGCTGGCTTTACCACATAGTCCATCTCTCTCTCTCCCCCTCTGCTGGCTTTACCACATAGTCCATCTCTCTCTCTCTCCCCTGCTGGCTTTACCACCTAGTCCATCTCTCTCTCTCCACCTGCTGGCTTTACCACCTAGTCCATCTCTCTGTCTCTCTCTGCTGGCTTTACCACCTAGTCCATCTCTCTCTCTCTCTCTCTCTCTCTCTCTCTGCTGGCTTTACCACCTAGTCCATCTCTCTGTCTCTCTCTGCTGGCATTACCACATAGTCCATCTCTCTCTCTCTCTCTCTGCTGGCTTTACCACCTTGTCCATTTCTCTCTCTCTCTGCTGGCATTACCACATAGTCCATCTCTCTCTCTCTCTGCTGGCTTTACCACCTAGTCAATCTCTCTCTCTCTCTCCATCTCTAACTGCTGGCTTTACTACCTAGTCCATCTCTCTCTCTCTCTCTCTCTCTCTCCATCTCTCCCTGCTGGCTTTACCACCTAGTCCATCTCTCTCTCCCCATCTCTCTCTGCTGGCATTACCACATAGTCCATCTCTCTCTCTCTCTCTCTCTGCTGACTTTACCACCTAGTCCATCTCTCTCTCTCCCCCTGCTGGCTTTACCACCTAGTCCATCTCTCTTTCTCTGCTGGCTTTCCCACCTAGTCCATCTCTCTCTCTGCTGACTTTAGCACCTAGTCCATCTCTCTCTCTCTCTGCTGGCTTTACCACCTAGTCCATCTCTCTCTGCTGGCTTTAGGACCTAGTCCATCTCTCTCTCTGCTGGCTTTAGCACCTAGTCCATCTCTCTCTCTGCTGGCTTTAGCACCTAGTCCATCTCTCTCTCTCTCTCTCTCCCTCTCTCTGCTGGCTTTAGGACCTAGTCTATCTCTCTCTCTGCTGGCTTTAGCACCTAGTCCATCTCTCTCTCTGCTGGCTTTAGCACCTAGTCCATCTCTCTCTCTCTCTGCTGGCTTTAGGACCTAGTCCATCTCTCTCTGCTGGCTTTAGCACCTAGTCCATCTCGCTCTCTGCTGGATTTAGCACCTAGTCCATCTCTCTCTCCCCATCTCTCTCTGCTGGCATTACCACATAGTCCATCTCTCTCTCTCTCTCTCTCTCTCTGCTGACTTTACCACCTAGTCCATCTCTCTCTCTCCCCCTGCTGGCTTTACCACCTAGTCCATCTCTCTTTCTCTGCTGGCTTTCCCACCTAGTCCATCTCTCTCTCTGCTGGCTTTACCACCTAGTCCATCTCTCTGTCTCTCTCTGCTGGCATTACCACCTAGTCCATCTCTCTCTCTCTCTCTCTCTCTGCTGGCGTTACCACCTTGTCCATTTCTCTCTCTCTCTCTGCTGGCATTACCACATAGTCCATCTCTCTCTCTCTCTGCTGGCTTTACCACCTAGTCAATCTCTCTCTCTCTCCATCTCTAACTGCTGGCTTTACTACCTAGTCCATCTCTCTCTCTCTCTCTCCCTGCTGGCTTTACCACCTAGTCCATCTCTCTCTCCCCATCTCTCTCTGCTGGCATTACCACATAGTCCATCTCTCTCTCTCTCTCTCTCTCTGCTGACTTTACCACCTAGTCCATCTCTCTCTCTCCCCCTGCTGGCTTTACCACCTAGTCCATCTCTCTTTCTCTGCTGGCTTTCCCACCTAGTCCATCTCTCTCTCTGCTGACTTTAGCACCTAGTCCATCTCTCTCTCTCTCTGCTGGCTTTACCACCCAGTCCATCTCTCTCTCTCTCTCTCTCTCTGCTGGCTTTAGGACCTAGTCCATCTCTCTCTCTCTCTGCTGGCTTTAGCACCTAGTCCATCTCTCTCTCTGCTGGCTTTAGCACCTAGTCCATCTCTCTCTCTCTCTCTCTCTGCTGGCTTTAGGACCTAGTCCATCTCTCTCTGCTGGCTTTAGCACCTAGTCCATCTCTCTCTCTCTCTCTCTGCTGGCTTTAGGACCTAGTCCATCTCTCTGCTGGCTTTAGCACCTAGTCCATCTCTCTCTCTGCTGGCTTTAGCACCTAGTCCATCTCGCTCTCTGCTGGATTTAGCACCTAGTCCATCTCTCTCTCTCTCTCTCTCTGCTGGCTTTACCACCTAGTCCATCTCTCTCTCTCTCTCTCTCTGCTGGCTTTACCACCTAGTCCATCTCTCTCTCTCTCTCTGCAGGCTTTACCACCTAGTCCATCTCTCTGTCTCTCTCTGCTGGCTTTACCACCTAGTCCATCTCTCTCTCTCTCTCTGCTGGCTTTACCACCTAGTCCATCTCTCTGTCTCTCTCTGCTGGCTTTACCACCTAGTCCATCTCTCTCTCTCTCTCTGCTGGCTTTACCACCTAGTCCATCTCTCTCTCTCTCTCTGCTGGCTTTACCACCTAGTCCATCTCTCTCTCTCCCCCTGCTGGCTTTACCACCTAGTCCATCTCTCTGTCTCTCTCTGCTGGCTTTACCACCTAGTCCATCTCTCTGTCTCTCTCTGCTGGCTTTACCACCTAGTCCATCTCTCTGTCTCTCTCTGCTGGCTTTACCACATAGTCCATCTCTCTCTCTCCCCCTCTGCTGGCTTTACCACATAGTCCATCTCTCTCTCTCTCTCCCTGCTGGCTTTACCACCTAGTCCATCTCTCTCTCTCCACCTGCTGGCTTTACCACCTAGTCCATCTCTCTGTCTCTCTCTGCTGGCTTTAACACCTAGTCCATCTCTCTCTCTCTCTCTCTCTCTCTCTCTCTCTCTCTCTGCTGGCTTTACCACCTAGTCCATCTCTCTGTCTCTCTCTGCTGGCATTACCACATAGTCCATCTCTCTCTCTCTCTCTGCTGGCTTTACCACCTTGTCCATTTCTCTCTCTCTCTGCTGGCATTACCACATAGTCCATCTCTCTCTCTTTCTGCTGGCTTTACCACCTAGTCAATCTCTCTCTCTCTCCATCTCTAACTGCTGGCTTTACAACCTAGTCCATCTCTCTCTCTCTCTCTCTCTGCTGGCTTTACCACCTAGTCCATCTCTCTCTCCCCATCTCTCTCTGCTGGCATTACCACATAGTCCATCTCTCTCTCTCTCTCTCTGCTGACTTTACCACCTAGTCCATCTCTCTCTCCCCCTGCTGGCTTTACCACCTAGTCCATCTCTCTTTCTCTGCTGGCTTTCCCACCTAGTCCATCTCTCTCTCTGCTGACTTTAGCACCTAGTCCATCTCTCTCTCTCTGCTGGCTTTACCACCTAGTCCATCTCTCTCTCTCTGCTGGCTTTAGGACCTAGTCCATCTCTCTCTCTGCTGGCTTTAGCACCTAGTCCATCTCTCTCTCTGCTGGCTTTAGCACCTAGTCCATCTCTCTCTCTCTCTGCTGGCTTTAGGACCTAGTCCATCTCTCTCTCTGCTGGCTTTAGCACCTAGTCCATCTCTCTCTCTCTCTCTCTGCTGGCTTTAGGACCTAGTCCATCTCTCTCTGCTGGCTTTAGCACCTAGTCCATCTCTCTCTGCTGGCTTTAGCACCTAGTCCATCTCGCTCTCTGCTGGATTTAGCACCTAGTCCATCTCTCTCTCTCTCTCTCTCTCTCTCTCTCTCTCTCTCTCTGCTGGCTTTACCACCTAGTCCATCTCTCGCTCTCTCTCTGCTGGCTTTACCACCTAGTCCATCTCTCTCTCTCTCTCTCTCTGCAGGCTTTACCACCTAGTCCATCTCTCTGTCTCTCTCTGCTGGCTTTACCACCTAGTCCATCTCTCTCTCTCTCTCTGCAGGCCTTACCACCTAGTCCATCTCTGTCTCTCTCTGCTGGCTTTACCACCTAGTCCATCTCTCTCTCTCTCCCCCTGTTGGCTTTACCACCTAGTCCATCTCTCTCTCTCCCCCTGCTGGCTTTACCACCTAGTCCATCTCTCTGTCTCTCTCTGCTGGCTTTACCACCTAGTCCATCTCTCTGTCTCTCTCTGCTGGCTTTACCACATAGTCCATCTCTCTCTCTCCCCCTCTGCTGGCTTTACCACATAGTCCATCTCTCTCTCTCTCTCCCTGCTTGCTTTACCACCTAGTCCATCTCTCTCTCTCCACCTGCTGGCTTTACCACCTAGTCCATCTCTCTGTCTCTCTCTGCTGGCTTTACCACCTAGTCCATCTCTCTCTCTCTCTCTCTCTCTCTCTGCTGGCTTTACCACCTAGTCCATCTCTCTGTCTCTCTCTGCTGGCATTACCACATAGTCCATCTCTCTCTCTCTCTGCTGGCTTTACCACCTTGTCCATTTCTCTCTCTCTCTCTGCTGGCATTACCACATAGTCCATCTCTCTCTCTCTCTGCTGGCTTTACCACCTAGTCAATCTCTCTCTCTCTCCATCTCTAACTGCTAGCTTTACTACCTAGTCCATCTCTCTCTGTCTCTCTCACTCTCTCTCCATCTCTCCCTGCTGGCTTTACCACCTAGTCCATCTCTCTCTCCCCATCTCTCTCTGCTGGCATTACCACATAGTCCATCTCTCTCTCTCTCTCTCTCTCTCTCTCTGCTGACTTTACCACCTAGTCCATCTCTCTCTCTCCCCCTGCTGGCTTTACCAGCTAGTCCATCTCTCATTCTCTGCTGGCTTTCCCACCTAGTCCATCTCTCTCTCTGCTGACTTTAGCACCTAGTCCATCTCTCTCTCTCTCTGCTGGCTTTACCACCTAGTCCATCTCTCTCTCTGCTGGCTTTAGCACCTAGTCCATCTCTCTCTCTGCTGGCTTTAGCACCTAGTCCATCTCTCTCTCTCTCTCTCTCTGCTGGCTTTAGGACCTAGTCCATCTCTCTCTCTGCTGGCTTTAGCACCTAGTCCATCTCTCTCTCTGCTGGCTTTAGCACCTAGTCCATCTCTCTCTCTCTCTGCTGGCTTTAGGACCTAGTCCATCTCTCTCTGCTGGCTTTAGCACCTAGTCCATCTCTCTCTCTCTGCTGGCTTTAGCACCTAGTCCATCTCTCTCTCTGCTGACTTTAGCACCTAGTCCATCTCTCTCTCTCTCTGCTGGCTTTACCACCTAGTCCATCTCTCTCTCTCTCTCTCTGCTGGCTTTAGGACCTAGTCCATCTCTCTCTCTGCTGGCTTTAGCACCTAGTCCATCTCTCTCTCTGCTGGCTTTAGCACCTAGTCCATCTCTCTCTCTCTCTCTCTCTCTCTCTCTCTGCTGGCTTTAGGACCTAGTCCATCTCTCTCTCTGCTGGCTTTAGCACCTAGTCCATCTCTCTCTCTGCTGGCTTTAGCACCTAGTCCATCTCTCTCTCTCTCTCTGCTGGCTTTAGGACCTAGTCCATCTCTCTCTGCTGGCTTTAGCACCTAGTCCATCTCTCTCTCTGCTGGCTTTAGCACCTAGTCCATCTCGCTCTCTGCTGGATTTAGCACCTAGTCCATCTCTCTCTCTCTCTCTGCTGGCTTTAGGACCTAGTCCATCTCTCTCTCTGCTGGCTTTAGCACCTAGTCCATCTCTCTGCTGGCTTTAGCACCTAGTCCATCTCTCTCTCTCTCTCTCTCTCTCTCTCTCTCTCTGCTGGCTTTAGGACCTAGTCCATCTCTCTCTCTGCTGGCTTTAGCACCTAGTCCATCTCTCTCTCTCTCTCTGCTGGCTTTAGCACCTAGTCCATCTCTCTCTCTGCTGGATTTAGCACCTAGTCCATCTCGCTCTCTGCTGGATTTAGCACCTAGTCCATCTCTCTCTCTCTCTCTCTCTCTCTCTGCTGGCTTTACCAACTAGTCCATCTCTCTCTCTCTCTCTCTCTCTCTGCTGGCTTTACCACCTAGTCCATCTCTCTCTCTCTCTGCAGGCTTTACCACCTAGTCCATCTCTCTGTCTCTCTCTGCTGGCTTTACCACCTAGTCCATCTCTCTCTCTCCCCCTGCTGGCTTTACCACCTAGTCCATCTCTCTGTCTCTCTCTGCTGGCTTTACCACCTAGTCCATCTCTCTGTCTCTCTCTGCTGGCTTTACCACCTAGTCCATCTCTTTGTCTCTCTCTGCTGGCTTTACCACATAGTCCATCTCTCTCTCTCCCCCTCTGCTGGCTTTACCACATAGTCCATCTCTCTCTCTCTCTCCCTGCTGGCTTTACCACCTAGTCCATCTCTCTCTCTCCACCTGCTGGCTTTACCACCTAGTCCATCTCTCTGTCTCTCTCTGCTGGCTTTACCACCTAGTCCATCTCTCTCTCTCTCTCTCTCTCTCTCTCTCTCTGCTGGCTTTACCACCTAGTCCATCTCTCTGTCTCTCTCTGCTGGCATTACCACATAGTCCATCTCTCTCTCTCTCTCTGCTGGCTTTACCACCTTGTCCATTTCTCTCTCTCTCTGCTGGCATTACCACATAGTCCATCTCTCTCTCTCTGCTGGCTTTACCACCTAGTCAATCTCTCTCTCTCTCTCCATCTCTAACTGCTGGCTTTACTACCTAGTCCATCTCTCTCTCTCTCTCTCTCTCTCCATCTCTCCCTGCTGGCTTTACCACCTAGTCCATCTCTCTCTCCCCATCTCTCTCTGCTGGCATTACCACATAGTCCATCTCTCTCTCTCTCTCTCTGCTGACTTTACCACCTAGTCCATCTCTCTCTCTCCCCCTGCTGGCTTTACCACCTAGTCCATCTCTCTTTCTCTGCTGGCTTTCCCACCTAGTCCATCTCTATCTCTGCTGACTTTAGCACCTAGTCCATCTCTCTCTCTCTCTGCTGGCTTTACCACCTAGTCCATCTCTCTCTGCTGGCTTTAGGACCTAGTCCATCTCTCTCTCTGCTGGCTTTAGCACCTAGTCCATCTCTCTCTCTGCTGGCTTTAGCACCTAGTCCATCTCTCTCTCTCTCTCTCCCTCTCTCTGCTGGCTTTAGGACCTAGTCTATCTCTCTCTCTGCTGGCTTTAGCACCTAGTCCATCTCTCTCTCTGCTGGCTTTAGCACCTAGTCCATCTCTCTCTCTCTCTGCTGGCTTTAGGACCTAGTCCATCTCTCTCTGCTGGCTTTAGCACCTAGTCCATCTCTCTCTCTGCTGGCTTTAGCACCTAGTCCATCTCGCTCTCTGCTGGATTTAGCACCTAGTCCATCTCTCTCTCCCCATCTCTCTCTGCTGGCATTACCACATAGTCCATCTCTCTCTCTCTCTCTCTCTCTCTGCTGACTTTACCACCTAGTCCATCTCTCTCTCCCCCTGCTGGCTTTACCACCTAGTCCATCTCTCTTTCTCTGCTGGCTTTCCCACCTAGTCCATCTCTCTCTCTGCTGACTTTAGCACCTAGTCCATCTCTCTCTCTCTCTGCTGGCTTTACCACCTAGTCCATCTCTCTCTCTCTCTCTCTCTGCTGGCTTTAGGACCTAGTCCATCTCTCTCTCTGCTGGCTTTAGCACCTAGTCCATCTCTCTCTCTGCTGGCTTTAGCACCTAGTCCATCTCTCTCTCTCTCTCTCTCTCTCTCTCTCTCTCTCTCTCTCTCTCTCTCTCTGCTGGCTTTAGGACCTAGTCCATCTCTCTCTCTGCTGGCTTTAGCACCTAGTCCATCTGTCTCTCTGCTGGCTTTAGCACCTAGTCCATCTCTCTCTCTCTCTCTCTCTCTCTGCTGGCTTTAGGACCTAGTCCATCTCTCTCTGCTGGCTTTAGCACCTAGTCCATCTCTCTCTCTGCTGGCTTTAGCACCTAGTCCATCTCGCTCTCTGCTGGATTTAGCACCTAGTGATCTCTCTCTCTCTCTCTCTCTGCTGGCTTTAGGACCTAGTCCATCTCTCTCTCTGCTGGCTTTAGCACCTAGTCCATCTCTCTCTCTGCTGGCTTTAGCACCTAGTCCATCTCGCTCTCTGCTGGATTTAGCACCAAGTCCAGCTCTCTCTCTCTCCCTGCAGGCTTTACCACCTAGTCCATCTCTCACTCTCTCTCCCCTGCAGGCTTTACCACCTAGTCCATCTCTCTCTCTCTCTCCCTGCTGGCTTTACCACCTAGTCCACCTCTCTCTCTCTCTGATGGCTTTACCACCTAGTCCATCTCTCTCTCCCCTGCTGGCTTTACCACCTAGTCCATCTCTCTCTCTCTCTGAAGGCTTTACCACCTAGTCCATCTCTCTCACTCTCTGCTGGCTTTACCACCTAGTCCATCTCTCTCTCTCTCTCTCTCTCTCTCCCTGCTGGCTTTAACACCTAGTCCATCTCTCTCTCTCTGATGGCTTTACCACCTAGTCCATCTCTCTCTCCCCTGCTGGCTTTACCACCTAGTCCATCTCTCTCTCTCTGAAGGCTTTACCACCTAGTCCATCTCTCTCACTCTCTGCTGGCTTTACCACCTAGTCCATCTCTCTCTCTCTCTCTCTCTCTCTCTCTCTCCCTGCTGGCTTTACCACCTAGTCCACCTCTCTCTCTCTCTGATGGCTTTACCACCTAGTCCATCTCTCTCTCCCTGCTGGCTTTACCACCTAGTCCATCTCTCTCTCTCTCTGAAGGCTTTACCACCTAGTCCATCTCTCTCACTCTCTGCTGGCTTTACCACCTAGTCCATCTCTCTCTCTCTCTCTCTCTCTCTCTCTCTCCCTGCTGGCTTTAACACCTAGTCCATCTCTCTCTCTCTCTCTCTCTCTCTCTCCCTGCAGGCTTGACCACCTACTCCATCTCTCTCTCTCTCTCTCTCTGCTGGCTTTACCACCTAGTCCATCTCTCTCTCTCTCTTTGCAGGCTTTACCACCTAGTCCATCTCTCTGTCTCTCTCTGCTGGCTTTACCACATAGTCCATCTCTCTCTCTCTCCCTATGCTGGCTTTACCACATAGTCCATCTCTCTCTCTCCCCCTGCTGGATTTAGCACCAAGTCCAGCTCTCTCTCTCTCCCTGCAGGCTTTACCACCTAGTCCATCTTTCACTCTCTCTCTCATTGCAGGCTTTACCACCTAGTCCATCTCTCTCTCTCTTTCTCCCTGCTGGCTTTACCACCTAGTCCATCTCTCTCTCTCTCTGATGGCTTTACCACCTAGTCCATCTCTCTCTCTCCCTGCTGGCTTTACCACCTAGTCCATCTCTCTCTCTCTCTCTCTGATGGCTTTACCACCTAGTCCATCTCTCTCTCTCTCTCTGATGGCTTTACCACCTAGTCCATCTCTCTCTCTCTCTCTCCCTGCTGGCTTTACCACCTAGTCCATCTCTCTATCTCTCTCTCCCTGCTGGCTTTACCACCTAGTCCATCTCTCTCTCTCTCTCTGATTGTTTTACCACCTAGTTCATCTCTCTCACTCCCTGCTGGCTTTACCACCTAGTCCATCTCTCTCTCTCTCTCTCCCTGCAGGCTTTACCACCTACTCCATCTCTCTCTCTCTCTCTCCCTGCAGGCTTTACCACCTACTCCATCTCTCTCTCTGCTGGCTTTACCACCTAGTCCATCTCTCTCTCTCTCTCTGCAGGCTTTACCACCTAGTCCATCTCTCTGTCTCTCTCTGCTGGCTTTACCACCTAGTCCATCTCTCTGTCTCTCTCTGCTGGCTTTACCACCTAGTCCATCTCTCTGTCTCTCTCTGCTGGCTTTACCACCTAGTCCATCTCTCTCTCTCTCTCTGCTGGCATTACCACATAGTCCATCTCTCTCTCTCTCTGCTGGCATTACAACCTAGTCCATCTCTCTCTCTCTCTCTCTGCTGGCATTACCACCTAGTCCATCTCTCTGTCTCTCTCTGCTGGCATTACCACATAGTCCATCTCTCTCTCTCTCTGCTGGCTTTACCACCTTGTCCATTTCTCTCTCTCTCTGCTGGCATTACCACATAGTCCATCTCTCTCTCTCTGCTGACTTTACCACCTAGTCAATCTCTCTCTCTCTCTCCATCTCTAACTGCTGGCTTTACTACCTAGTCCATCTCTCTCTCTCTCTCTCTCTCTCCATCTCTCCCTGCTGGCTTTACCACCTAGTCCATCTCTCTCTCCCCATCTCTCTCTGCTGGCATTACCACATAGTCCATCTCTCTCTCTCTCTCTCTCTCTGCTGACTTTACCACCTAGTCCATCTCTCTCTCCCCCTGCTGGCTTTACCACCTAGTCCATCTCTCTTTCTCTGCTGGCTTTCCCACCTAGTCCATCTCTCTCTCTGCTGACTTTAGCACCTAGTCCATCTCTCTCTCTCTCTGCTGGCTTTACCACCTAGTCCATCTCTCTCTGCTGGCTTTAGGACCTAGTCCATCTCTCTCTCTGCTGGCTTTAGCACCTAGTCCATCTCTCTCTCTGCTGGCTTTAGCACCTAGTCCATCTCTCTCTCTCTCTCTCCCTCTCTCTGCTGGCTTTAGGACCTAGTCTATCTCTCTCTCTCTGCTGGCTTTAGCACCTAGTCCATCTCTCTCTCTGCTGGCTTTAGCACCTAGTCCATCTCTCTCTCTCTCTGCTGGCTTTAGGACCTAGTCCATCTCTCTCTGCTGGCTTTAGCACCTAGTCCATCTCTCTCTCTGCTGGCTTTAGCACCTAGTCCATCTCGCTCTCTGCTGGATTTAGCACCTAGTCCATCTCTCTCTCCCCATCTCTCTCTGCTGGCATTACCACATAGTCCATCTCTCTCTCTCTCTCTCTCTCTCTGCTGACTTTACCACCTAGTCCATCTCTCTCTCTCCCCCTGCTGGCTTTACCACCTAGTCCATCTCTCTTTCTCTGCTGGCTTTCCCACCTAGTCCATCTCTCTCTCTGCTGACTTTAGCACCTAGTCCATCTCTCTCTCTCTCTCTGCTGGCTTTACCACCTAGTCCATCTCTCTCTCTCTCTCTCTCTGCTGGCTTTAGGACCTAGTCCATCTCTCTCTCTGCTGGCTTTAGCACCTAGTCCATCTCTCTCTCTGCTGGCTTTAGCACCTAGTCCATCTCTCTCTCTCTCTCTCTCTCTCTCTCTGCTGGCTTTAGGACCTAGTCCATCTCTCTCTCTGCTGGCTTTAGCACCTAGTCCATCTGTCTCTCTGCTGGCTTTAGCACCTAGTCCATCTCTCTCTCTCTCTCTCTCTCTCTGCTGGCTTTAGGACCTAGTCCATCTCTCTCTGCTGGCTTTAGCACCTAGTCCATCTCTCTCTCTGCTGGCTTTAGCACCTAGTCCATCTCGCTCTCTGCTGGATTTAGCACCTAGTGATCTCTCTCTCTCTCTCTCTCTGCTGGCTTTAGGACCTAGTCCATCTCTCTCTCTGCTGGCTTTAGCACCTAGTCCATCTCTCTCTCTGCTGGCTTTAGCACCTAGTCCATCTCGCTCTCTGCTGGATTTAGCACCAAGTCCAGCTCTCTCTCTCTCCCTGCAGGCTTTACCACCTAGTCCATCTCTCACTCTCTCTCTCCCTGCAGGCTTTACCACCTAGTCCATCTCTCTCTCTCTCTCCCTGCTGGCTTTACCACCTAGTCCACCTCTCTCTCTCTCTGATGGCTTTACCACCTAGTCCATCTCTCTCTCTCCCTGCTGGCTTTACCACCTAGTCCATCTCTCTCTCTCTCTGAAGGCTTTACCACCTAGTCCATCTCTCTCACTCTCTGCTGGCTTTACCACCTAGTCCATCTCTCTCTCTCTCTCTCTCTCTCTCTCTCCCTGCTGGCTTTAACACCTAGTCCATCTCTCTCTCTCTCTGATGGCTTTACCACCTAGTCCATCTCTCTCTCTCCCTGCTGGCTTTACCACCTAGTCCATCTCTCTCTCTCTCTGAAGGCTTTACCACCTATTCCATCTCTCTCACTCTCTGCTGGCTTTACCACCTAGTCCATCTCTCTCTCTCTCTCTCTCTCTCTCCCTGCTGGCTTTACCACCTAGTCCACCTCTCTCTCTCTCTGATGGCTTTACCACCTAGTCCATCTCTCTCTCTCCCTGCTGGCTTTACCACCTAGTCCATCTCTCTCTCTCTGAAGGCTTTACCACCTAGTCCATCTCTCTCACTCTCTGCTGGCTTTACCACCTAGTCCATCTCTCTCTCTCTCTCTCTCTCTCTCTCTCCCTGCTGGCTTTAACACCTAGTCCATCTCTCTCTCTCTCTCTCTCTCTCTCCCTGCAGGCTTGACCACCTACTCCATCTCTCTCTCTCTCTCTCTCTGCTGGCTTTACCACCTAGTCCATCTCTCTCTCTCTCTTTGCAGGCTTTACCACCTAGTCCATCTCTCTGTCTCTCTCTGCTGGCTTTACCACATAGTCCATCTCTCTCTCTCTCCCTATGCTGGCTTTACCACATAGTCCATCTCTCTCTCTCCCCCTGCTGGATTTAGCACCAAGTCCAGCTCTCTCTCTCTCCCTGCAGGCTTTACCACCTAGTCCATCTTTCACTCTCTCTCTCATTGCAGGCTTTACCACCTAGTCCATCTCTCTCTCTCTTTCTCCCTGCTGGCTTTACCACCTAGTCCATCTCTCTCTCTCTCTGATGGCTTTACCACCTAGTCCATCTCTCTCTCTCCCTGCTGGCTTTACCACCTAGTCCATCTCTCTCTCTCTCTCTCTGATGGCTTTACCACCTAGTCCATCTCTCTCTCTCTCTCTGATGGCTTTACCACCTAGTCCATCTCTCTGTCTCTCTCTCTCCCTGCTGGCTTTACCACCTAGTCCATCTCTCTATCTCTCTCTCCCTGCTGGCTTTACCACCTAGTCCATCTCTCTCTCTCTCTGATTGTTTTACCACCTAGTTCATCTCTCTCACTCCCTGCTGGCTTTACCACCTAGTCCATCTCTCTCTCTCTCTCTCCCTGCAGGCTTTACCACCTACTCCATCTCTCTCTCTCTCTCCCTGCAGGCTTTACCACCTACTCCATCTCTCTCTCTGCTGGCTTTACCACCTAGTCCATCTCTCTCTCTCTCTCTGCAGGCTTTACCACCTAGTCCATCTCTCTGTCTCTCTCTGCTGGCTTTACCACCTAGTCCATCTCTCTGTCTCTCTCTGCTGGCTTTACCACCTAGTCCATCTCTCTGTCTCTCTCTGCTGGCTTTACCACCTAGTCCATCTCTCTCTCTCTCTCTGCTGGCATTACCACATAGTCCATCTCTCTCTCTCTCTCTCTCTCTCTCTCTCTGCTGGCATTACAACCTAGTCCATCTCTCTCTCTCTCTCTCTGCTGGCATTACCACCTAGTCCATCTCTCTCTCTCTCTCTCTGCTGGCTTTACAACCTAGTCCATCTCTCTCTCTCTCTCTGCTGGCATTACCACCTAGTCCATCTCTCTCTCTCTCTCTCTCTCTCTCTCTCTCTCTCTCTCTCCGCTGGCATTACCACATAGTCCATCTCTCTCTCTCTCTCTGCTGGCATTACCACATAGTCCATCTCTCTCTCTCTCTGCTGGCATTACCACATAGTCCATCTCTCTCTCTCTGCTGGCATTACCACATAGTCCATCTCTCTCTCTCCCCCTGCTGGCTTTAACACCTAGTCCATCTCTCTTTCTCTCTCTCTGCTGGCTTTCCCACCTAGTCCATCTCTCTCTCTGCTGACTTTAGCACCTAGTCCATCTCTCTCTCTCTCCCTCTCTGCTGGCTTTAGGACCTAGTCCATCTCTCTCTCTGCTGGCTTTAGCACCTAGTCCATCTCTCTCTCTGCTGGCTTTAGCACCAAGTCCAGTTCTCTCTCTGCTGGATTTAGCACCAAGTCCAGTTCTCTCTCTCTCCCTGCAGGCTTTACCACCTAGTCCATCTCTCTCTCTCCCTGCAGGCTTTACCACCTAGTCCATCTCACTCTCTCCCTGCAGGCTTTACCACCTAGTCCATCTCTCTCTCTCTCTCTCTCTGCAGGCTTTACCACCTAGTCCATCTCTCTCTCTCTCCCTAAAGGCTTTACCACCTAGTCCATCTCTCTCTCTCTCTCTGCTGGCATTAGGACCTAGTCCATCTCTCTCTCAGCTGGCTTTAGCACCTAGTCCATCTCTCTCTCTGCTGGCTTTAGCACCTAGTCCAGCTCTCTCTCTCTCCCTGCAGACTTTAGCACATAGTCCAGCTCTCTCTCTCAATTCAATTCAAGGGGCTTTATTGGCATGGGTAACATGTGTTAACATTGCCAAAGCAAGTAAGGTAGATAATATATAAAGTGAAATAAACAATAAAAATTAACAGTAGACATCACACATACAGAAGTTTCAAAACAATAAAGACATTACAAATGTCATATTATATATATATACAGTGTTTTTACAATGTACAAATGGTTAAGGACACGGGTTGTATTTACAATGGTGCGTGTTCTTCACTGGTTGCCCTTTTCTCGTGGCAACAGGTCACAAATCTTGCTGCTGTGATGGCACACTGTGGAATTTCACCCAGTAGATATGGGAGTTTTTCAAAATTTGATTTGTTTTCGAATTCTTTGTGGATCTGTATCGGCCTAATTCTGCTCTGCATGCATTATTTGGTGTTCTACGTTGTACACGGAGGATATTTTTGCAGAATTCTGCGTGCAGAGTCTCAATTTGGTGTTTGTCCCATTTTGTGAAGTCTTGGTTGGTGAGCGGACCCCAGACCTCACAACCATAAAGGGCAATGGGCTCTATGACTGATTCAAGTATTTTTAGCCAAATCCTAATTGGTATGTTGAGATTTATGTTCATTTTGATGGCATAGAATGCCCTTCTTGCCTTGTCTCTCAGATCGTTCACAGCTTTGTGGAAGTTACCTGTGGCGCTGATGTTTAGGCCAAGGTATGTATAGTTTTTTGTGTGCTCTAGGGCAAGTGTCTAGATGGAATTTGTATGTGTGGTCCTGGTGACTGGACCTTTTTTGGAACACCATTATTTTGGTCTTACTGAGATTTACTGTCAGGGCCAAGGTCTGACAGAATCTGTGCATAAGATCTAGGTGCTGCTGTAGGCCCTCCTTGGTTGGTGACAGAAGCACCAGATCATCAGCAAACAGCAGACATTTGACTTCAGATTCTAGTAGGGTGAGGCCGGGTGCTGCACACTTTTCTAGTGCCCGCGCCAGTTCGTTGATATATGTTGAAGAGGGTGGGGCTTAGCTGCATCCCTGTCTAACCCCACGACCCTGTGTGAAGAAATGTGTGTTTTTTGCCAATTTTAACCGCACATTTGTTGTTTGTGTACATGGATTTTATGATGTCGTATGTTTTACCCCCAACACCACTTTCCATCAGTTTGTATAGCAGACCCTCATGCCAAATTGAGTCGAAGGCTTTTTTGAAATCAACAAAGCATGAGAAGACTTTGCCTTTGTTTTGGTTTGTTTGGTTGTCAATTATGGTGTGCAAGGTGAATACATGGTCTGTTGTACGGTAATTTGGTAAAAAGCCAATTTGACATTTGCTCAGTACATTGTTTTCATTGAGGAAGTGTACGAGTCTGCTGTTAATGATAATGCAGAGGATTTTCCCAAGGTTACTGTTGACGCATATTCCACGGTAGTTATTGGGGTCAAATTTGTCTCCATTTTTGTGGATTGGGGTGATCAGTCCTTGGTTCCAAATATTTGGGAAGATGCCAGAGCTAAGGATGATGTTAAAGAGTTTTAGTATAGCCAATTGGAATTTGTTGTCTGTATATTTGATCATTTCATTGAGGATACCATCAACACCACAGGCCTTTTTGGGTTGGAGGGTTTTTATTTTGTCCTGTAACTCATTCAATGTAATTGGAGAATCCCGTGGGTTCTGGTAGTCTTTAATAGTTGATTCTAAGATCTGTATTTGATCATGTATATGTTTTGCTGGGTAAACCACTTTTTGGAGAAGTGGTTTACCCATACATCTCCATTTTGGATAGATAATTCTTCGTGTTGTTGTTTGTTTAGTGTTTTCCAATTTTCCCAGAAGTGGTTAGAGTCTATGGATTCTTCAATTACATTGAGCTGATTTCTGACATGCTGTTCCTTCTTTTTCCGTAGTGTATTTCTGTATTGTTTTAGTGATTCACCATAGTGAAGGCGTAGACTCAGGTTTTCCGGGTCTCTATGTTTTTGGTTGGACAGGTTTCTCAATTTCTTTCTTAGATTTTTGCATTCTTCATCAAACCATTTGTCATTTGTCATGCCTAATTGTTTTTTGGTAGGTTTCCAAACTGCATTCCTTCCATCTATAGCATTTCTTAATGTTACTCAGTTCCTTTGGCTTTGATGCCTCATGATTGAGTATTGCTCTTTTTAGGTAGACTGTGATTTTGCTGTGGTCTGATAGGGGTGTCAGTGGGCTGACTGTGAACGCTCTGAGAGACTCTGGGTTGAGGTCAGTGATAAAGTAGTCTACAGTACTACTGCCAAGATATGAGCTATAGGTGTACCTACCATAGGAGTCCCCTCGAAGCCTACCATTGACTATGTACATACCCAGCGTGCGACAGAGCTGCAGGAGTTGTGACCCGTTTTTGTTGGTTATGTTGTCATAGTTGTGCCTAGGGGGGCATACGGGGGAGGGAATGCTGTCACCTCCAGGCAGGTGTTTGTCCCCCTGTGTGCTGAGGGTGTCAGGTTCTTGTCCGGTTCTGGCATTTAGGTCACCACAGACTAGTACATGTCCCTGGGCCTGGAAATGATTGATTTCCCCCTCTAGGATGGAGAAGCTGTCTTCATTAAAATATGGGGATTCTAGTGGGGGATATAGGTAGCACACAGGAGGACATTTTTCTCTGTTAGGATAATTTCCTTTTGAATTTATTGCCAAATGTAGAATGTTCCGGTTTTGATTAATTTAATGGAGTGAGTTAGGTCTACTCTATACCAAATTAGCATACCCACTGAGTCCCTTCCCTGTTTCACACCTGGTAGTTTGGTGGATGGGACTACCAGCTCTCTGTAACCTAGAGGGCATCCAGTGGGTCTGTCTCCTCTATACCAGGTTTCTTGCAGGATGACAATGTCTGTATTAACGATTTCTTTGGTGAAGTCCGGGTTTCCAGGATGAAATAGTAAAGGCTTTTTGTTCCATAAAGTGTCCAATGTTGTTGGTCGTGTTTTGGCCTCAGGCCAGTAAGTGTGAGCAGAGCCTGCTGATCTGAGGGGGTCTAAATGGGGTGTGGGCATGGTTGACGTGGGGGGGTGTTGATTGGTTGGGGTAGGGGTGTGGATGTGTCTGGGTGTGCGGTGGTCTGGATGTAATTCCTCTTGGCGTGGGTCCTCTATGTGTAGGTCCAGGGGGGGGGTCATGCAGGTCTGGGAGGGTGTCTCGCTGGTCTGGGTGGGGTGTCTATTGATCTGTTGCTCCTGTGTGAAGTGTTGGGGATACGTTTGAGAGCGATGTCCTTTAGAGTTCGGGCAAAGATGGGCACTGCTGCCTTGTAGAGGTGGACCCGGTCATAGAGGCTGTTCAAGTCCAGGGTGGAGTGGTGGGCCAGGAAAACGTTTGGTTTTGAGGCACAGTCACGGGAAATACTTGCGTTTACCCGCTGTATTGTGGCAGGGTGGAAGACTTTTCGTGGTAGCAGGGTGGAGATAGAAGGTAGAAGAAGCCTTTTCAATCACTCCCTTCAGTGCTGTGGCCACTCTTTCCTGCTGTGCCCTCAGGTCGTTTGTGCCTGTGTGTATTATTATGGGGCTGGGTGAGCCTAGTTTGGCCTCAGATAGAAGGTCTATGGCGCTCTGGGTGTTTGGACACCAGAGTTTAGACAAACTGTGTTTGGGAAAAAGTTTTTTTTCTTCTATATATTTCCCATTTGAGTCCATAAGTAGTACAATCTGTGTCTTGTGTTTGTCCTCAGTGGGTGTGGGGGGGTTGTCAGAAGGGCTATCAGGGTGGCTGACAGGGGGGGTGCTCAGAGGGGGTGAGAGCCGCTGGGCTTGGGGTTCTTCATTTGTCTGTTCTGCTGTGATGTCGACTCTATGGTCAGGGTCTGGTGTGGACTGTTCTGCTGTGGTGTCGAGACTTTTGTTGGGTGCTGAGGTGGGCTGTTCTGCTGGCTTCTCTGTGGGGGTGGCCACCTCTCTAGTGGGTTGTTCTCTGTCACACGCCGTCCCCCTCAACCTCTCCTCCATCCCCATCACCTCCATCCCCCTCAACCTCTCCTCCACCAGCAGTCTGATACTCTCCTCTAGTGCTCTGTTCTGCTCCTCTTTCTCCTGTTGTATTTGTCTCACCACTGTCCAAAGTGCAGATATGTCTCTGTCCACCTCCAGCTCTCCTGGTCTGGTTAACCTCTTGGAACTCCCCATCCCGGATCCGGGATCGTGACTAAAGCCTCAGGCTCATTAGCATAACGCAACGTTAACGATTTCTGAAAATCGCAAATAAAATGAAAATAATGCGTCTGCTCTCAAGCTTAGCCTTTTCTTAACAACACTGTCATCTCAGATTTTCAAAATATGCTTTTGAACCATAGAAATTGACTAATTTGTGTAAGAGTATGCAAAGCTAGCATAGCATTTTGAGTAGCATTTAGCACATAACATTTTCACAAAAACCAGATAACCAAATAAATAAAATCATTTACCTTTGAAGAGCTTCTGATGTTTTCAATGAGGAGACTCTCAGTTACATACCAAATGCGCAGTTTTTCCTGAAAGTGTCTGTGTGTAGGAGAAATCGTTCCGTTTTCTACATTGCGTCTGGCTACCGAAACGAACCGAAAATTCAGTCACCTACAACGTCAAACTTTTTCCGAATTAACTACATAATATCGACCGAAACATGGCAAACGTTGTTTGGAATCAATCCTCAAGTTGTTTTTTCACATATCTCTTCATTGATATATCGTTCGTGGAAGCTTGCTTTCCTCTCTGAATCCCATGGAAAAATACTGGCAGCTGACTTTTGCGCACCAATTTCGGCGCAGGACACCGGGCAGACACCTGGTAAATGTGGTCTCTTATGGTCAATCTTCCAATGATCTGCCTACTAATACGTCACAATGCTGCAGACACCTTGGGGAAACGACAGAAAGGGTTGACTCACTCCTCTCGCATTCACAGCCATATAAGGAGACAATGGAAAACAGAGCCTCAAAAATCCTGCTCATTTCCTGGATGCCGTCTCATCTTGGTTTTGCCTGAAGCTCACGTTCTAGGGCACGCACAGAAAATATCTTGGTAGTTCTGGACACGTCAGAGTGTTTTCTTTCGAAAGCTATCAATTATATGCATAGTCGAGCATCTTTTTGTGACAAAACATCTTGTTTAAAACGGGAACGTTTTTCATCCAAAAATGAAATAGCGCCCCCCATAGCATCAAGAGGTTAAAGGGCTGTTGTTGTGCTGGGCTGTTGTCTGGGTCTGTGCTGACTGAAGTGTAATCACCTGCTGTTCCAGCTCCACCTGCCTTATCTCCAGCTGGGTAAATTTGTCCTTCATTTCAATGAGGGAGTGGTAATCTGTGCTGGGAGGTTGACTCTCCGCTGGGGGTTGCTCGTCTGTGGGGTTACATAGTGAAGAGGTCTGGTCTGACCCACTCGGTGTGGGGGTATCTTTATCAAGGGAGAGCTTCTCCTGCTGGGCTAATTCTTTGATTAGGCGAAAGTCCTGCTGAAACTGTTTGGGGTTACTTTGTACAATTACTGTTCCGGACTTATAGATATTTATATTACTTGACTCAGAGTCCTCGTTATCAAGTATTCTGAGTTTCCACCCCTCGTTAACCCCCCCTCTATTAACAAAGGTGTAGTGTGCTAATATAGCACTGTGCCATGCCAGGGGATGGTTTGTGTGGAAGATAAGGTTGCCGATGTTCCCATTTATGTAATAGTCAGCCAAAAGTGTCTCTTGATTTTCCATAAGGAGCTTCATTTTGTAATCTTTTCTTGACTTATCATTCTTTACATGCAAAGGGTACTGTATTTTAATTACCTCTGAACATCGGGAGGGAGCCTCTAAGGCCTCTCAATTTGGTTGGGGTAGACTGTGTGACTCTCCTGCCATTGTTGGGCTAATGGGCTTTGACACCTCTCACTTGACACGTCAGTGCTAGTTGAAGCTGTATCAAGCTTGGCAGAATTATGTTACAATTCAGTCCTTATAAAGTAATGTTGTGTATTTTTCTTCTTGGCTTTTGGCTTTTAAAATATAGTTTCAGACTAAGCATTGGGTTTTCAGGTTTCTGTTGTTTTCCAGAGAATTTTCTGTATAGAGAAATAAATATTTGGTAGTTGTGAACCTTCCAGGTGATTCCGTAATTCCGTCCAAAATCAGGTTGTAGATTTTAAGTTTTGATTTGAAGTGGTGGTTATGTTGTAGAGGGTAGAATCCAGTATGTGTTCCTGACAAAAAATCCAAGTTTATCTAACTCCTAATCTATCTTTTTTAAAGAAAATGCTGAAAAATGCAGGAGCTCATCTGATCGTCTGATCGTGACCTCTCTTTTCTCTCTCCCTGCAGGCTTTACCACCTAGTCCATCTCTCTCTCTCTCCCTGCTGGCTTTACCACCTCGTCCATCTCTCTCTCTCTCCCTGCTGGCTTTACCACCTCGTCCATCTCTCTCTCTCTCCCTGCAGGCTTTACCACCTAATCCAGCTCTCTCTCTGCTGGCTTTAGCACCTAGTCCAGCTCTCTCTCTCTCTCTCTCTCTCTCTCTCTCTCTGCTGACTTTAGCACCTAGTCCAGCTCTCTCTCTCTCTCCCTGCAGGCTTTACCACCTAGTCCATCTCTCTCTCTCTCTCTGCTGGCTTTACCACCGAGTCCATCTCTCTCTCCCTGCTGGCTTTACCACCTAGTCCATCTCTCTCTCTCTCTGCTGGCTTTACCACCTAGTCCATCTCTCTCTCTCTCCCTGCTGGCTTTACCACCTAGTCCATCTCTCTCTCTCTCCCTGCTGGCTTTACCACCTAGTCCATCTCTCTTTCTCTCTCCCTGCTGGCTTTACCACCTAGTCCATCTCTCTTTCTCTCTCCCTGCTGGCTTTACCACCTAGTCCATCTCTCTCCCTGCTGGCTTTACCACCTAGTCCATCTCTCTCCCTGCTGGCTTTACCACCTAGTCCATCTCTCTCCCTGCTGGCTTTACCACCTAGTCCATCTCTCTCCCTGCTGGCTTTACCACCTAGTCCATCTCTCTCCCTGCTGGCTTTACCACCTAGTCCATCTCTCTCCCTGCTGGCTTTACCACCTAGTCCATCTCTCTCTATCTCAATCTCTCCCTGTTGGCTTTACCACCTAGTACAGCTCTCTCTCTCTACATCTCTCCCTGTAGGCTTTACCACCTAGTTTAGCTCTCTCCCTCTCCCTGCTGGCTTTACCACCTAGTCTGTCCATCTCTCACTCCCTGCAGGCTTTACCACCTTGTCCAGCTCTCTCTCTCTCCCTGCTGGCTTTACCACCTAGTCCGTCCATCTCTCTCTCTCTGCAGGCTTTACTGCCTAGTCCATCTCTCTCCCTCTCTCCCTACAGGATTTACTACCTAGTCCATCTCTCCCTGCAGGCTTTACCACCTAGTCCATCTCTCTCCCTCTCTCTGCAGGATTTACTACCTAGTCCATCTCTCTCCCTCTCTCCCTGCAGGCGTTACCACCTAGTCCATCTCTCTCCCTCTCTCCCTGCTGGCTTTACCACCTAGTCCATCTCTCTCCCTCTCTCCCTGGAGGCTTTACCACCTAGTCCATCTCTCTCCCTCTCTCTGCAGGCTTTACTACCTAGTCCATCTCTCTCCCTCTCTCCCTACAGGATTTACTACCTAGTCCATCTCTCCCTGCAGGCTTTACCACCTAGTCCATCTCTCTCTCTCTCTGCAGGCTTTACTACCTAGTCCATCTCTCTCCCTCTCTCCCTGGAGGCTTTACCACCTAGTCCATCTCTCTCCCTCTCTCTGCAGGCTTTACTGCCTAGTCCATCTCTCTCCCTCTCTCCCTGGAGGCTTTACCACCTAGTCCATCTCTCTCCCTCTCTCTGCAGGCTTTACTGCCTAGTCCATCTCTCTCCCTCTCTCCCTGGAGGCTTTACCACCTAGTCCATCTCTCTCCCTCTCTCTGCAGGCTTTACTGCCTAGTCCATCTCTCTCCCTCTCTCCCTACAGGATTTACTACCTAGTCCAGCTCTCTCTCTCTCCCTGCTGGCTTTACCACCTAGTCCGTCCATCTCTCTCTCTCTGCAGGCTTTACTGCCTAGTCCATCTCTCTCCCTCTCTCCCTACAGGATTTACTACCTAGTCCATCTCTCTCCCTCTCTCCCTGGAGGCTTTACCACCTAGTCCATCTCTCTCCCTCTCTCTGCAGGCTTTACTGCCTAGTCCATCTCTCTCTCTCTCTCCCTGCAGGCTTTACCACCTAGTCCATCTCTCTCCCTCTCTCTGCAGGATTTACTACCTAGTCCATCTCTCTCCCTCTCTCCCTGCAGGCGTTACCACCTAGTCCATCTCTCTCCCTCTCTCCCTGCTGGCTTTACCACCTAGTCCATCTCTCTCCCTCTCTCCCTGGAGGCTTTACCACCTAGTCCATCTCTCTCCCTCTCTCTGCAGGCTTTACTACCTAGTCCATCTCTCTCTCTCTCTCTGCAGGATTTACTACTTCGTCCAGCTCTCTCTCCATCTCTCCCTGCTGGCTTTACCACCTAGTCCAGCTCTCTCTCTCTCCATCTCTCCCTGCTGGCTTTACCACCTAGTCCAGCTCTCTCTCTCTCCCTGCAGGCTTTACCACCTAGTCCAGCTCTCTCTCTCTCTCTCTCCCTGCAGGCTTTACCATATATATCTCTCTCTCCCTCTCTCTCCCTCCCTCCCTCCATCTCTACATCTCTCCATGCCTTGACATCCCCTTTTCTCTCACCCTCTTTACTGACTGACTGGGGATCCATCATGTCTTCACTGACTCAAGCGCTCCCCTTCTCTCTCGAAAAGCGCAACACTGTCCAGAGACCACCATAATTCACTACTTCACATTATCCACACTATTGCAGTGTCTTTTAAATAAACAGCAGGGCAAGCACATTTCAAGCCAGGCTTCACCCCAGGTTTATTCTGCTGAACAGGTTGCTTTCCTGTCTCTGGGGTGTTTTAGAGGGGCGGACCAGGGAGAGTGCGTTAGTAGTGGTTCCCGTGCCCTTTAACAGACTGAGCCGTGCCCTGTAGGGAGTGTAAAATGGCTTCGTAATGGCACATTAACGACGAATGGAACCATTCACATTAAGGATGTAATATGATGCATGGGGATTTCAAATGGAGTGAAATGTACAATTGTAAAACAAATAAAATGTTTAGTGAGAGGAAACATAATGTAGACTACCCCCCTACTTGTTGGTGTTCTGTGCTGCTCTGATGGTGGGACATTTGAGTCATTTAGCAGACACTCTTATCCAGAGCGTCTAGGGTTAAGTGTCTTGCTCAAGGGCACATCGACACATTTTTCAGTCGGCTTAGGGATTCAAACCAGCGACCTTTTGGTTACTGGCCCAACACTCTTAACCCCTGGGCAATCTGACACCCAATAAACTTACAGATATATCCCTTCATAGGGATCAAGGTTAAACATCGACACAACAATGTAGACATAGGCAATTGGCCATGTAGCTCGACTAATCTATTACAACCAGCCAGTCAGATGAGGCCACAGGTTGTGTAGTGCATAAATGCGGTGCTGAAAATCCTTGGCCAGGCTGGGTCAGATGTATTGCTAATTAGCGTCTGTGTGATACAGAGCCCCTAGTCTGGCTGCTATCATCAGGCCATGCTGGCTGGCTCTCATTAAGGTTGAGTGTGTGATAGGGTCCACGCTGGCATCAATCTTAGGGGATGCTACTGTAGAACTGTCACATTGAGCTGCATTCAGTCTGGCAGACACTGATGTAGCATGTCACTGTGATCAATCAGTGTTTAATCAGAGCTGTAATAATCACACAGGGGGGGGGGGGCATTACTTAACACAATCAGGATCACATTCACATATTATAAACACAAACACACAGACCTTTACAGTTAATTACACACACACACACACACACACAGCTCCAGCCTCACATATAGGCTACACAGACTTTTCAAATATTCAAATGTATTTACATTTAGAATCTGACGCTCACACAAATGCAATCTGTTATTCACATGTGTAAATACATTTCAAATGTACACAAATACACATTGACACTATGACTAGAATGGAAAAACACATTTGTGCTTTCTCTTTTGTGTAGTATTCTATTCTGTTCCAGTTCCATCTGTCACATCACACTGACACCCATGTTCCCACAATCCTCCCTGCGGTCATTCATCACAATGTCACTCAAACTCTGGTCCCTGTTGTGTCATGGTAATGCTCCAGTGTCTGTGTGTTTCTATTTCTGTGAATCTTTTTGCCTTGGTAGAAGGGGAAAAAATCTGACAAAGGAAGGGGGAGAGTGGAAAGAGAAAGAGAGACCAAGGAAACAGGCAGTGGGCAGAGATGACAGTGCATTCTCTTGTAGACTGTCAACATGATTCAGAGTGTTTAACAGTCACATGTACAGGGTTGCAGGTGTGATTGCAGGGTACAATGAAAACCTTAGGCTCCAAGCTCCAACATTCTCCCTGACACAGGTCAACTCAGAGTCACAAGACAAGAATAACTCAAAAGCCACTGAGAGTATATTACTCTCTAATGTTCAATCTCTGGACAATAAAGTAGACAAGCTCAGGGCGAGGATCTCCTTCCAGAGAGACATCAGGGAGTGTAACATACTCTGTTTCACGGAATCATGGCTCTCTCCGGATATACTGTCCCCGTCCATACAGCCAGCTAGGTTCTCAGTATATTGCGCAGACAGGAATAAAGAACTCTATAGGAAGAGGAAAGGCGGGGGTGTATGTTTCATGATTAACTACACACGGTGTGATTGTGATAACGTACAGAAACTCAATTCCTTTTGTTCATCCAACCTAGAATACCTCAGAATCAAATGCCGACCGTATTACCTCCCAAGATAATTCTCTTCGGTTATAGTCACAGCCAAACTGGAACCCACATATCCTGAGGCCGCATTTATAGTAGCTGGGGATTTAAAAAAAGCAAATTTGAGGAAAACACCTCCAAAGTTCTATCAACACATTGACTGTAGCACTTGCGCTGCTAAAACACGCAGCTTAGTCTGTCTGTCATATTTCAGTTTCATTTTCCGTTGAGAAGATTTTAGTGTTTCTTTCGCCAGTTCACCAGCCCTATACAACTTCAACCTAAAACCATGTACATAGTCAATAAGGTTCTGAGGTGGTCCTCAGGCAACAACCATCATGCAACACTGCTAAAGGCACACGCACCTTATGACCAAACACTAAGTCATTTGGGCTAAACCCTGTGCTTTCCTGCACTACTTCACGAGCAGCTAGTAACAGCCAAGGTAACCCCTCCACCCAATCTGCAGACAGTTCTGTACAGTATGCACGAAGCAAGGATTTTAAAGTTTGATGAAAACATTCCAAAGCTCCCTGGCTCTGGGCATGGAACGCAGTAGACTTGTTGTGTTTAACTTTAAGCTGTTTGAGAACCTGAGCAAATAAATGGGAGGTAAAGTTAGACCCCAGATCTGACTGGATGATTTTTGGAATCCTAAATGTTGAAATAAATTGATTTAACGCTTTAACTACTGATTTTGAAGTTATAGTACGCAAGGAAAAAGCTGCCGGATATCTGGTTGCTTGACACATAACAGTTAATAAGTAGCTATGACCTGACTTGGACCTTGGTAAAGGCCCAACACAATCGATTATAAGATGCTCAAAAGGTTGCCCTACAGCTGGTATTGGATACCAAGGTGCTGGCTTTAAAACCTGGTTTGGCTTGCTTGTGCACTGACACGTATCACAAGTTTTAATAAACTGAGATACATCCCGCTTTAAACGTGGCCAGAAAAAAATAGCGAAGTATGAGATCATAAGTTTCACGAACACCCATATGACCTGCCACATCACCATGTGAAGTTTGCAACACTTTATTTTGCAAAGTAGTAGGTACAACTATTTGAAAGACAGGTTCTCCTAGACCCTGATCATAATGTGGAACCCATTTCCTGACTAACAGCCCATCCAGAAGAAAATAACACTGAGCACTATTCCTCACCACTGAATCAGGAACAACTTTATCAAACAGATCAGCCAAGGTAGTATCGGCCTTTTGCTCAGCCATCAATGAATCTCTAGAACTAGTCAACTGTTCTGTCTGGAGTTTGACTGGCAACTCAAGACTTTCTGGCTTACTGTTAATCTCCTTACGAGAGGCCGCGCGGGTAACCGCTCAAACTGGAAATACCTCAGGAGACACACAGTTTTGATCCGGAGATTCCCTTGCAGGTGACACTGAAGGTTGCTTCTTACAGATGTTTAGTTTGCCATCTGCCCACACCTTACTACCTGCCAAGTAATTCCCCCAAAATCATGTGACTCCATCTACTGGCAACTGGGGTCTAACCCCAACACCACCCTCTACTAGACCACATTTTATGGTAACTTCATGTAAAGGACAAGATAATGGAACTAAATCCATACCGCATACCATTACACAGCTGCCATTATCAGACTCTTTAGAGAACGGCAAAACAGATTCCAGATTAAAATAATCTAAAGCTCCAGTGTCTCTTAAGATCTTGATTGAAACATGTTGGTTGCCATCTACCAGGGACACGACACCATCTGAAATAAAGGCTGAATAATCAGAGGGAAGACTGAGAATCAAACTCAACGAGTGGCTGAAAAACCTCACCCTGGTGGTCAGGGGCTGCAACAGGAGCTGCCGTCACAGCAGGTTTAACTTCACCTTACTTTTTTTATTTAAGCAGAGGACAATCTTTCTTCCAATGTCCTTCAACTAAACAGTAGCGACAGGTATTAGCATTAACCAGTGCTTTAATCCTCCAGACCCACACTTCTGCTGAGGACTTTGGAAAGAAGCCCCAGACAAAGGTGACCTACTATTCCAAGGAGTAAAGTTATTTTTATGGTACATGTCACTGTTTGACTCAAAATGGCTTTTATGTGTTAGTCTGTACTCATCTGCAAGGATTGCTGCATCACTTGTAGACTTAACTTTACGTTCATTCATGCATGTAGCAACCTGGTCAGACAGAATTTTTTAACTGTTCCAACAAAATCAAATTAGATAGACCCTCAAAAATACTAACTTCAGAAGCTGTACACCAACAATTAAATACAGAAGTCAAATCACGAACAAACTCAGAATAGGTTTGAGAAACTAACTTTTTCCTGTAACAAAAGCGTTGACGATATGCCTCTGGCACAAGCTCGTAGACCTTCAGAACTGCTGATTTAACTTTAGCAAACATTTTACTGTCAGCTACACTCAGTGCTGCAAAAGCCTCACGTGCTTTACCTGTAAGTACACATTGCAACAACATAGTCATGTCCAAATCTGACCAAGCTCTCGCTTCCGCAATACGCTCAAATAAAGCAAAGTACGTGTCTGGATCTGACTCGTCAAATTTAGGGAACAAACAAAGATTCTGTGTAACATCAAACTGTGTTAGTCCTTCTGGTCTATTAGCATTTCTCAATCACTTTCTCTCTAACTGCATTTGCAACAGCTCCTTCTGCTGCTCAAAAGTTAATAAAGGGCTAGACTGAAAACTTGCACCCTCACTACTAGCAGACTGACCCCAAAAAACACCCATTTCTCTAAGACCCTGCTTTAATCTAGTTTTAACAGTCTCTTTAAATAAAAATCCAACCATCTCAATCTGATAATGTTCAGCAATTTCAATGAACTGCTCCTTAGTACACAACTCTAAGGCTACCTCTGAAGGTGCTTGAACAAAACCACTCAGAATGGAAGACATTTTCCTCAACCAATACAACTATTACAAATGCTCCAAAAAAAACAACTCACCTGCTGTCAGTCTAGGTTCAAGGACAGGAGCCACACCCCACTATCCTCCAAAAACCACTAACTAACTGGCCCTGGTCTTCGTGTAGTCACATGTGGTGGGGTTTTATGCACACAAAACCAGTGGAGTGGAAAAGACAACCAGAAACTGGCCCCAGATGTCAGGGAAAAGGGAAAGGGATGCTCTACCCACGTTCACTGGCACCTAAAACAAAAACACCACAAGCCTCCTATCGACACTCGCTGATAAGCCTGAAAAGGAGAGGACTCCCACTTGAACAAAACCCAGAAAAACCCAGAGTGAATTGCTAACCAAATTTAGCTACCAAGTTAACTAAATCAAAAGAACACATGGCTCTCAACGCTCTCTTCAACAATATTTGCTCAACCAAAACATCCCCTCAAGCAAAAAATTTGGCAATCTGAACTAAACTAACCCAAGTTAACTACAAAACAATAATCAAATAAGCCAAATTACAAATAAACAAACGTATCAATAAGACAAAGACAATCTAGACAAAACCTAAACCAACTATAACAAAATGTCAAAGTAAAATACTAAAGTAAGACTAAAGTACAATTAACTTTAACTTACGGACGAGCCCCCACTTGTCACAGACCGGCTCATAGCCTGTGGCAAAAATGAGGGGACGCGAACAACAGGTATAGGCCAATCAAAAAGGTTCTTTATTGTAAACCAAAACCATTAACTTTAAACAAAGAAAAATAAATGAGGTGTGAAAGTAAGGTGTATGTACAGTGCAGGGATGCATGAATCTGTGTGTGTGAATGACTGAGTGAAAACTATGCAAAACTACAAAGGAACAAACAAAACAGGATCATGCCTGGAGGAGCAGAGAGAGAGAGATTAGTGAAGCAGCAGTTTAAATACCCTGAGCCCAGGTGACTCCAATCACTAACGACCCTCCTCTGCCTGCAGGAGGAACCGCCCCTGCACTGCAGAGGAGGAGCCGTGACTCTGCATTTTGCTCATACCTCCCTATAGGCAGAAACTCAAACGGGAAGTACCTAGGCTAAGGTCTATTCAATGCTGGTCTGACCAATCAGAATCCATGCTTCAAGATTGTTTTGATCCCGCGGACTGGGATATGTTCCGGGTAGCCTCTGAGAATAACATTGATGTATACACTGACACGGTGACTGAGTTCATCAGGAAGTGTATAGCAGATGTTGTGACCACTGTGACCATTAAAACCTACCCAAATCAGAAATTGTGGATAGATGGCAGTATTCGCGCAAAACTGAAAGCGCAGACCACTGCCATTTAACCATGGCAAGGTGACTGGGAATATGGTTGAATACAAACAGAGTAGTTATTCCCTCCGTAAGGCAATCAAACAGGCCGAACGTAAGTACAGAGACAAAGTGGGGTCACAATTCAATGGCTCAGAGACAAGACGGAAGTGGCCGGGTCTACAGACAATCACAGATTACAAAGCTAAACACCTTCTTTGCCTGCTTTGAGGATAACACAGTGCCACCTGACATGGCACGCTCCCAAGGACTGTGGTCTCTCCTTCTCTGTGGCTGACGTGAGTAAGACATTTCAACTTGTTAACCCTTCTTAAGGCTGCTGGGCCAGACGGCCTCCTTAGCTGCATCCTCAGAGCATGCGTAGACCAGCTGGCTCGAGTGTTTTACGGATATATTCAATCTCTCCCTATCCCAGACTGCTGTCCCCACTTGCTTCAAGATGTCCACCATTGATCCTGTACCCAAGAAAGCAAAGGTAACTGAACTAAATGACTATCGCCCCGTAACTCTCCCTTATTTCTTACATTGGTACCCCAGACGGCATCCCCAGCCGCGCCCTCAGAGCCTGTTCCCACAGCAGACTGGGATAGGGATTGATTGAATATGTCCGTAAACACACCAGCCAGCTGGTCTGCTGTTCCCACAGCAGACTGGGATAGGGATTGATTGAATATGTCCGTAAACACACCAGCCAGCTGGTCTGCTGTGGGAACAGCAGACTGGGATAGGGATTGATTGAATATGTCCGTAAACACACCAGCCAGCTGGTCTGCTGTTCCCACAGCAGACTGGGATAGGGATTGATTGAATATGTCCGTAAACACACCAGCCAGCTGGTCTGCTGTTCCCACAGCAGACTGGGATAGGGATTGATTGAATATGTCCGTAAACACACCAGCCAGCTGGTCTGCTGTTCCCACAGCAGACTGGGATAGGGATTGATTGAATATGTCCGTAAACACACCCGCCAGCTGGTCTGCTGTTCCCACAGCAGACTGGGATAGGGATTGATTGAATATGTCCGTAAACACACCAGCCAGCTGGTCTGCTGTTCCCACAGCAGACTGGGATAGGGATTGATTGAATATGTCCGTAAACACACCAGCCAGCTGGTCTGCTGTTCCCACAGCAGACTGGGATAGGGATTGATTGAATATGTCCGTAAACACACCAGCCAGCTGGTCTGCTGTGGGAACAGCAGACTGGGATAGGGATTGATTGAATATGTCCGTAAACACACCAGCCAGCTGGTCTGCTGTGGGAACAGCAGACTGGGATAGGGATTGATTGAATATGTCCGTAAACACACCCGCCAGCTGGTCTGCTGTGGGAACAGCAGACTGGGATAGGGATTGATTGAATATGTCCGTAAACACACCAGCCAGCTGGTCTGCTGTTCCCACAGCAGACTGGGATAGGGATTGATTGAATATGTCCGTAAACACACCAGCCAGCTGGTCTGCTGTTCCCACAGCAGACTGGGATAGGGATTGATTGAATATGTCCGTAAACACACCAGCCAGCTGGTCTGCTGTGGGAACAGCAGACTGGGATAGGGATTGATTGAATATGTCCGTAAACACACCAGCCAGCTGGTCTGCTGTTCCCACAGCAGACTGGGATAGGGATTGATTGAATATGTCCGTAAACACACCAGCCAGCTGGTCTGCTGTTCCCACAGCAGACTGGGATAGGGATTGATTGAATATGTCCGTAAACACACCAGCCAGCTGGTCTGCGCATGCTCTGAGGGTGTCTCTTCAACCTCAGGAGGCTGAAGAAATTTGGCTTGGTCCCTAAGACCCTCACAAAGTTTTACAGATGCACAATTGAGAGCATTCTGTCGGGCTGTATCACCCGCAACCGCAGGGCTCTCCAGAGGGTGGTGCCGTCTGCCCAACGCATCACCGGGGGCACACGGCCTGCCCTCCAGCACACCTACAGCACCCGATGTCACAGGAAGGCCAAAAAGATAATCAAGGACATCAACTTCCCGAGCCACGGCCTGTTCATCCCGCTACCATCCAGAAGGCGAAGGTGCATCAAAGCTGGGACCGAGAGACTGAAAAACAGCTTCTATCTCAAGGCCATCAGACTAGCCGGCCATCACTAGCCAGCAACCACTCTTTTACTCAACCCTGCACATTAGAGGCTGTTGCACTATATGCATAGACATGGAATCACTGGCCACTTTAATAATGGAACACTAGTCACCTTAATAATGTTTACATCCTGTCTTACTCAATTCATATGTATATACTGTATTCTATTCTTCTGTACATTAGTCAATGCCACTCCGACATTGTTCGTCCAAATATTTCTATATGTAAACAACAGTAAAAATAAAGAAAAACCCTAGAATGAGTAGGTGTGTCCTAACTTTTGACCAGTACTGGATTTCTTAACTCCATTCTTTTACTTTAGATTTGTATGTATTGTTGTGAACTGTTAGATATTACTGCACTGTTGGAGCTAGGAACACAAGCATTTCGCTAAATCCGCAATAGCATGTGCTAAATATGTGTATGTAACCAAATCAACTTGATTTGAAAAAACGTCACTAGTACATAAATCACTACAGGGACTAGCAAGTTTGACTACAGAGCATTCTTAGGTCAATATTTACACCCAAAGGATCCAACAGAGTTAACAGGAAATGACATATTGTCCAAACAGAGATTCCCAAAAGATTACTAGGTTACAGATTCACCCTTGAAGAATGACTAATTCCTGACAGAATTATAAATTAGTCACTGAGACCACCCCAGTAATACCAGAGGTAGCTATTACATTACACATCACTGTTGCCTTGCCAGTTCGTCTTTGTGCAGTGTCAGTGAGTGTGTCCCGAGATGAAAAACCAAGATATGAATCCATCTGTGACTACAAAACTGGGCGACCTGGAAATCTCAACTCAGACGATCTACAAGCTGCCAGTATGCTAGTTTAGATAGAGATATTCTCCGTTAATGACAAGAATGATTACACTCCTCAAAGGGAAGCTCATCAAAGCAGATCAGAGCCTAAAGGCATGTCTACAGCAGGGCCTGTGTGTGCGCTACGGCTCTATGGCTACAAGACAAAAAGAACAGAGGAAAACTCATTAGCAGCAACCTGTACATATACTACAGCCTGTGCATGGTCTGGAGAACTTGTGGGCTACAAACTGTAACTGGGCCACAACAGCTGTAGCTGGGCAACAACAGCTGTAGCTGGGCAACAACAGCTGTAGCTGGGCAACAACAGCTGTAGCTGGGCAACAACAGCTGTAGCTGGGCAACAACAGCTGTAGCTGGGCAACAACAGCTGTAACTGGCCAACTGGAGTTGTAACTGGCCAACTGGAGTTGTAGCTGGGCAACAACAGCTGTAGCTGGGCAACAACAGCTGTAGCTGGGCAACAAAAGCTGTAGCTGGGCAACAACAGCTGTAGCTGGGCAACAACAGCTGTAACTGGGTAACAAGAGCAGTAACTGGGTAACAAGAGCAGTAACTGGGCAACAAGAGCAGTAACTGGGCAACAAGAGCAGTATAACTGGGCAACAACAGCTGTAACTGGCCAACTAGAGTTGTAACTGGGCAACAACAGCTGTAACTGGGCAACAACAGCTGTAACTGGGCAACAACAGCTGTAACTGGGTAACAAGAGCAGTAACTGGGTAACAAGAGCAGTAACTGGGCAACAACAGCTGTAACTGGCCAACTAGAGTTGTAACTGGGCAACAACAGCTGTAGCTGGGCAACAACAGCTGTAACTGGGTAACAAGAGCAGTAACTGGGCAACAACAGCTGTAACTGGCCAACTAGAGTTGTAACTGGGCAACAACAGTTGTAACTGGGCAACTAGAGTTGTAACTGGGTAACAAGAGCAGTAACTGGGCAACAACAGTAGTAACTGGCCAACTAGAGTTGTAACTGGGCAACAGCAGCTGTAGCTGGGCAACAACAGCTGTAACTGGGTAACAAGAGCAGTAACTGGGCAACAACAGCTGTAACTGGCCAACTAGAGTTGTAACTGGGCAACAACAGTTGTAACTGGGCAACTAGAGTTGTAACTGGGTAACAAGAGCAGTAACTGGGCAACAACAGTAGTAACTGGCCAACTAGAGTTGTAACTGGGCAACAGCAGCTGTAGCTGGGCAACAACAGCTGTAACTGGGTAACAAGAGCAGTAACTGGGCAACAACAGTTGTAACTGGCCAACTAGAGTTGTAACTGGGCAACAACAGTTGTAACTGGGTAACAAGAGCAGTAACTGGGCAACAAGAGCAGTAACTGGGCAACTAGAGTTGTAACTGGGCAACAACAGCTGTAGCTGGGTAACAAGAGCTGTCATTCCATGAAATCTGAAATTATATCACGTGTTCAGCCCAAAGACAAACTACTTATTCCATATTTATGGGGACTATCAAGAGACCTGTTGAACAGACTGTCAAAACCCCAAGAGCTATCCTGTGGATGAAATAAAGATAACAATAGCAGGACAGCTGCAGAGTGTGTGCTTGCAGTACACAATCACTAAAAAACAACCTGTAGATGGAAGTACAAAAATATCAAGAGAAATACACAGCAGGGGACCCAGTGCACAGTAGCATCGGAGGAAACAGCATCAGCTACCAACATACATCAAGTCAACTCAGAGGGAAAAAAACTCTACCGCTCTTTGAAAACGTGTAGACCATATCACAGAACACACATTAACACTTGACAGACAAAGCCTTCTGAGTGAAGACTCAACTGCGCTGCAGTAGCAGCAGATCTGACCCGTGCCAGACCTGAGCACAGACAGGGAGACTATGAGTAGACTTACGATTTTGAAGTCTTTGTGGCTGCACTCCTGGCCTTGGTATCGGCAGTAGAGCATCATCTCCTTAAGGTCGTGGCCCACCCTCTCGGTGAACTCACGCATGCTGAAGGGCTTGGGCCTGTAGGCGGTGAAGTTGGCCTTGTCTGTGAGGAAGGCCAGGACGTGGGGCTCGGCCAGCTGGGGCTCAGGGATCCTCAGATGGACGTCCAGCAGGGCCAGCAGCTCCCCAGCGTGGTACAGGTCATTGCGGGACAGGCGGCTGAAGCGGTAGGCGTTGAGGTTGCACACGGTGACGGCAGGGAACACCAAGCTGCCCGACATCACGGCATCCACGCTCGTCACATGGGGGTAGGAGAGGAAGTAGGCCAGGCGCTCGGCACTTTCCAGGGCCAGGAGGCCCAGACAGGCCAGTAGCGCGGCGGCCCACAGCAGGCGGCGAGGTGTTGGCCGGCCGTAGGGGAAGATGAAGCGCAGGCCGTGGAGCGTGCTGGTGTGGGAGAAGGCCTGCCAGGAGGACGGGTGCTGACTGGAGCTCTCATGGCTCCCCTCACTGCCACAACTCTCCTTTAGGTCCATCATGACCCCTCCGGTCCCACAGCCAAGGACGCCCCAATACACAGACACCTACAGAGACACACACATATACACAGAGAGAGAGAAAGAGAGGCAATGCAATGAGAGCCCTGAACTTCCACCTAGAAAAGGAACACAATCACACGTTCAGTTCACACAGAGAAAGAGAGAAAGAGGAGGGGCATACACACCTGCAGCACAGAAAGAGTGACAAACACAGACACAGAACAAAATATAGCAACCCAGAGAGTCAAGTCAAAGACAGACCTACAGACAGAGAGAGAGGAAGAGCACGAAGCAGAGACCTTCACAACCCCCAAGTCCTTACTCCAGATAGAAAAGAGAGCGTGAAGAATAGAAAGATGCACCCCCAGGGCATCCCTTCCTTCCGCGCCTCCACTCTTTCTCTGTCCCTAGTTACTCTGGATGCCAGCCTCTCTGTGCCTGAAACCTCCCCCCTCCACTCCTCCAATATCCCCCCGCCCTCTCTCCTTCTGTCAGTGACCGTTTTCGTTGTCAGGATCCCAGAGGTAAGTACACTGTGACACAGAGTGAGAGAGTCATTTAAGCCACGAGCCAATCAAAGCCACCTCTGTGTATTCAGTGTCCCCACTTCACACACACACAACTCTCTGGATCTCCCTGTGCGACTAATGACAAGCCTAAGCACCTCTTGTTCAGCCTAGCGAGATGACATCCAGCCTGTGTGTGAGTGTGTGTGCACGTGAGAGAGAAAGGGAGAGAAGGGGAGAGAGGGGGGGAAGGGAGGGATGGAGATAGAGCCGCTGATGATCAGCGCCGCCAGTTTGTCGCGCATGCCGATCAAAGTCCTCCCGTTCTCCTCTGGCCAGACGCATCCGCTGATTCCGCTCTCCCTCCTCTTCCCAGCTCATCCATGGAGCCAGTGAACGACAGTGGAGCCAGAAGAGATGCACACGCTTAAACACGCTCGCGCAGAGAGAGAGAGAGAGGATAGAGCACACACAAACACACTCCTCCTCTCCACAGTGAAGTCTCATTGAATCTGCTTCTGTTTTTCTTTCCCTCTTGCTCTCATTTTTCTTTTCCGCCCGCCTGTTTTCATATCCCCCATCTCACCACTAACCGACTGACGGATGGATGCAGGACGCAGATTGTCAGGGAGACGGATGGTTAGGGAAAGGTGGAGGAGAGAGTTCACGCATGAGGAGTGGTGGAGAGGGGTGGTTAGGGAAAGGTGGAGGAGAGAGTTCACGCATGAGGAGTGGTGGAGAGGGGTGGTTAGGGAAAGGTGGAGGAGAGGGATCACGCATGAGGAGTGGTGGAGAGGGGTGGTTAGGGAAGGGTAGAGGAGAGAGATCACGCATGAGGAGTGGTGGAGAGGGGTGGTTAGGGAAAGGGGTAGAGGAGAGAAATCACGCATGAGGAGTGGTGGAGAGGGGTGGTTAGGGAAAGGTGGAGGGGAGGGATCACACATGAGGAGTGGTGGAGAGGGGTGGTTAGGGAAAGGGGTAGATGAGAGAGATCACGCATGAGGAGTGGTGGAGAGGGGTGGTTAGGGAAAGGGGTAGAGGAGAGAAATCACGCATGAGGAGTGGTGGAGAGGGGTGGTTAGGGAAAGGTGGAGGGGAGGGATCACACATGAGGAGTGGTGGAGAGGGGTGGTTAGGGAAAGGTGGAGGGGAGGGATCACACATGAGGAGTGGTGGAGAGGGGTGGTTAGGGAAAGGTGGAGGAGAGGGATCACACATGAGGAGTGGTGGAGAGGGGTGGTTAGGGAAAGGTGGAGGAGAGGGATCACACATGAGGAGTGGTGGAGAGGGGTGGTTAGGGAAAGGTGGAGGAGAGGGATCACACATGAGGAGTGGTGGAGAGGGGTGGTTAGGGAAAGGTGGAGGGGAGGGATCACACATGAGGAGTGGTGGAGAGGGATGGAGAGAGACAGAAGGGGGGGGGGGCAATGACAGGGGAAGCAGGAGAAAGACAGAAAGTCTCCACTCCCCCACTGATAACAAACACTGCATTTTGTGCCCAGCAGGCAAGGACTGCACAGAGATATCACACAGAGAGAAGTAATGCAGAGACATAACCCCAAATGTGTGTGTTCTGTGTATCCCTGTGTATGTGTGTTGGTGTGAGAGATATATCACAGAGTCTTTATGAGAGAACTTGTGTGTTGAAGCTACATTTGACCCAGAGATATGTAACAGTGTGTGTCGGTAGAGGGGGTGGCAGGGGTATAGTGTGAAGAGAGCAGGGCTGCATGTGCCAAGTAATACAAGGAGACAAGGGGAGACCGAGGGGGACTGAGAAGAGAAAGGAGTGTGGCTATGTGTGCAAAAAGAGAAGAAGAGACGATCGAGAGAGAGGAAGAGCATAGTAAATGGAGAGGGCTACAAATTTGATGAAATAGAAACAGACATGGAGTTAGGAGCTTTGGAGTGGTGAGAGCATGTATGGTGCTAGCCAATAAGAAGATAATTATAAACTGGTTTGTTTGAGCCCTGAATGCTGATTGGCTGACAGCCGTGGTATATCAGACCATATACCACATGTACGACAAAAATGTAATTACATTGGAAACCAGTTTATCTTGAATAAGAACAGCCCTTAGCCGTGGCATATTGGCCAAAAATGACACCCCCTTAGGCCTTATTTCTTAAATATAGTCCTCTACACAGGGCGGTTCCAAGCATAAGCAACATAAGCAGGTTTTGGGAACTCAGTTGGTGTCTCATCTGACTGATGAGAATCAGAATAGTAAAAGTTTGAAACTTGGTCATGCATCATCTGTTTCTCTCTTGTTTTGTCAGTCATTGAGAGTCACACAATTAGCAATGTAAGCTAACAATTTTTACATTTTAATGTCCAGATTGACTTACAGTTAGTGCATTCACATTAAGTTAGCTAGGTGGGACAACCACAAATCACAGTCATAGTAAGTACAGTTTTCTCAATAAAGTAGCTGTCAGAAAAGTCAGAGCTTGTGAGGGGGAAAGAAAGTCAAGTGCGAGTGTTAGTTCATGAAAGTGTTTTTGTTGTTGTTGATGTTTTCAGAAGATGGGCAGGGAATCTGCTGTCCTATGAAGGGCAGGGAATCTGCTGTTCTAGGATGGGCAGGGAATCTGCTGTTCTAGGATGGGCAGGGAATCTGCTGTCCTAGGATGGGCAGGGAATCTGCTGTTCTAGGATGGGCAGGGAATCTGCTGTTCTAGGATGGGCAGGGAATCTGCTGTTCTAGGATGGGCAGGGAATCTGCTGTTCTAGGATGGGCAGGGAATCTGCTGTCCTAGGATGGGCAGGGAATCTGCTGTCCTAGGATGGGCAGGGAATCTGCTGTTCTAGGATGGGCAGGGAATCTGCTGTTCTAGGATGGGCAGGGAATCTGCTGTCCTAGGATGGGCAGGGAATCTGCTGTCCTAGGATGGGCAGGGAATCTGCTGTCCTAGGATGGGCAGGGAATCTGCTGTCCTATGAAGGGCAGGGAATCTGCTGTCCTATGAAGGGCAGGGAATCTGCTGTCCTATGAAGGGCAGGGAATCTGCTGTCCTATGAAGGGCAGGGAATCTGCTGTCCTATGAAGGGCAGGGAATCTGCTGTCCTATGAAGGGCAGGGAATCTGCTGTCCTAGGATGGGCAGGGAATCTGCTGTCCTAGGATGGGCAGGGAATCTGCTGTCCTAGGATGGGCAGGGAACCTGCTGTCCTAGGATGGGCAGGGAATCTGCTGTCCTAGGATGGGCAGGGAATCTGCTGTCCTAGGATGGGCAGGGAATCTGCTGTCCTAGGATGGACAGGGAATTTGCTGTTCTAGGATGGGCAGGGAATCTGCTGTCCTAGGATGGGCAGGGAATCTGCTGTTCTAGGATGGGCAGGGAATCTGCGGTCCTAGGATGGGCAGGGAATCTGCGGTCCTAGGATGGGAAGGGAATCTGCTGTTCTAGGATGGGCAGGAAATCTGCTGTTCTATGATGGGCAGGGAATCTGCTGTTCTAGGATGGGCAGGGAATCTGCTGTTCTAGGATGGGCAGGAAATCTGCTGTCCTAGGATGGGCAGGGAATCTGCTGTTCTAGGATGGGCAGGGAATCTGCGGTCCTAGCTTCAGGGGAAGCTGGTTCCACTATTGGGGTGCCAGGACAGAGGGGAGCTTGGACTAGGCTAAGGGGGAGCTGCCCTACCACAGGGGTGGGAGGTCCAAGAGACCAGAGGTGACAGAACAGAGTACAACGGGTTGGGGTGTAGGGTTTGAGCATAAGCCTGAAGGTAGGGAGGGGCAGTTACTCTAGTTGCTCCGTAGGCAAGTACCATGGTCTTCAAATGGAAGCCTCATATGGAAGCCAGTGGAGAGTGTGAAGGAACGGGGTGACATGGGAGAACTTTTTAGATTGGTAAGTTATCATGTCAAATACCGACCGGGCACGCATTCCCAGGGGCCTTGACCTCCAGATCCAGACCTCCCCATTGATTGTGTTAGTCACGTTCATTCAGATATCATTAACATGGCATAAGTCATGGCTGAAAACATTTCTCTCCGCCCCATGGCAAAATGTGTAGAACTGCAGGAAATGTACTTTAAAACATACATTTCTCTCTCCACTGTCAAGAGGGAGGCCACTGAAATGTTTTGCGTTGGGGGCCCAACCAAATCTTGCTTAGGGCCCCCGAATGCAATGTAACATTCACAGTATTAATATCTCCATTTTCCTGTTGCCCTCCCACTAAACTAATGAGCCTACTGCGTACATGATCACTGTATGGGTGGACAAGGAAGCATTCAATTATCTTTATCTGGAAATCAATAGTCTGTTCAAATATATTCAATCAATCCCTATACCAGTCTGCTGTTCCCACATGCTTCAAGAGGGCCTTCAACCTCAGGAGGCTGAAGAAATTCGGCTTGTCACCAAAGAGGGTAGTGAGGTCTGCACAACGCATCACCGGGGGCAAACTAACTGCCCTCCAGGACACCTACACCACCCGATGTTACAGGAAGGCCATAAAGATCATCAAGGACAACAACCACCCGAGCCACTGCCTGTTCACCCCGCTATCATCCAGAAGGCGAGGTCAGTACAGGTGCATCAAAGCTGGGACCGAGAGACTGAAAAACAGCTTCTATCTCAAGGCCATCAGACTGTTAAACAGTAACCACTAACATTGAGTGGCTGCTGCCAACACACTGACTCAACTCCAATCACTTTAATAATGGGAATTGATGGGAAATGTAAAATATATCACTAGCCACTTTAAACAATGCTACCTAATATAATGTTTACATACCCTACATTATTCATCTCATATGTATACGTATATACTTTACTCTATATCATCTATTGCATCCTTATGCAATACATGTATCCCTAGCCACTTTAACTATGCCACTTTGTTTACATACTCATCTCATATGTATATACTGTACTCGATACCATCTACTGTACCTTGCCTATGCTGCTCTGTACCATCACTCATTCATATATCTTTATGGACATATTCTTTATCCCCTTAGACTTGTGTATAAGACAGTAGTTTTGGAATTGTTAGTTAGATTACTTGTTGGTTATTACTGCATTGTCGGAACTAGAAGCACAAGCATTTCGCTACACTCGCATTAACATCTGCTAACCATGTGTATGTGACAAATAAAATTTGATTTGATTTGATATATAGGCTAGGCTATAAAATGTGAGAGAGCATGGCAAAACTGGCCAACCCCTGAATGCTACAGCAGCAGCATGGTTTGTGAACAATGTAGTTGGCGCCAGAGCTCATTTTGACCAATGGGTCGGCAATTTAGAAATCCATTGGCTGTCGGCTAGACTTTTGCTCTTCATTTCTGAACAGAAAAATGAGGACTTGCTTGTAGACCACCCCAGGCCTGAATTAGCCTAGGTTGACTAGATTTGGTTTGTAAATCTGGGAATGAGGCAGCAGTCATTTAGACAGAGATAGAGACACACTTAGCATATTATATACTAATAAAAGCCGAAGCCGAAGCCATTTTATCCAAATTAACGTCTACAGAGACATACCCAAAAGTTGTGATTGTGGTGTGCTTGTTGCACATTCCTTCCAGCTCTTAACTCTTTCCCTATTGAGACTAAACTTTGCATCCCTCTTTCTTTTTAAACACATCATTTTTTAAATATACATTCAAGCTCTTTAGGCTTATGCAGCGAAAGTGGTTCATCGCGTGGCAAACGATGGGTTTACACACTTGAACCACAAATGACGGGTTTGCACACTTGAACCACAAATGACAGGGGCAGTTACTGTAGTCATTATCTTTGCCTGAACAGAGCATCATTGAACAACACAACTTGCATGCCTGTGCGATTCATTCTCTTTCATGGTAAGTTTGAGTTATTTTACCATATAATAGGTTACCACTAGGACTTTTTTTGCCTGTTCACTACAGATACGTGGAAGATTGACCTACCTTTGCACTAGTGCTTTGATGATCGATCCTTGCGTGGAGCATAAAGTGAGTCAAATTCTTTATCAGTAGTCGGTCCCATTAACCCTTGTGGGGTCTGTGTCAGTAACCACTTTTCCATCCAACCATTTCATGCGGATGAATTACCTGACGTTTGATGGAAACATGACATTCCAGTACAATTTTAGAAATGTCAACAATGTTCGTTCATCTTTTTGTGTAGGTAAAATTAATTATGCGAATAATGTCGGTGGAAGCGCCTTTATGAGCAAATATTGATATAATAACTATCATATAGTTATATAACTTTGAGTGAAGTGATGATACACTATATATACACACACTAAAGTATGTGGACACCCCTTCAAATGAGTGGATTCGGCAATTTCAGCTCCACACCGTTGCTGAAAGGTGTATAAAATTGAGCACACAGCCATGCAATCTCCATAGACAAACATTGACAGTAGAATGGCCTTACTGAAGAGCTCAGTGACTTTCAACGTGGCACCGTCATAGGACGCTACCTTTCCAACAAGTCCGTTCATCACATTTCTGCCCTGCTAGTGCTGCCCCTGTAAGTGCTGTTACTGTGAACTGGAAACGGAGCAACAATGGCTAAGCTGCAAAGTGACAGACCACACAACAAGACCGCCGAATGCTGAAGCGCATAAAAATCATCTGTCCTCGGTTGCAACACTCACTACAGAGCTCCAAACTGCCTCTGGAAGCAACATCAGCACAATAACTGTTCATGAAAGGGATTTCCATTGCCGAGCAGCCGCACATAAGCCTAAAGATCACCATACACATGCCAAGCGTCGGCTGGAGTGGAGTAAAGCTTACCACAATTGGACTCTGGAGCAGTGGAAACACATTCTCTGGAGTGATGAATAACGCTTCACCATCTGGCAGTCCAAAACACAAATCTGGGTTTTCGGATGCCAGGAGAATACTACCTGCCTGAATGCAGTGTCAACTGTAAAGTTTGGTGGATGAGGAATAAATGGTCTGGGGCTGTTTTCATGGTTCGGGCTAGGCCCCTTAGTTCCAGTGAAGGGAAATCTTAAAGCTACAGCATACAATGACATTCTAGACGATTCTATGCTTCCAACTTTGTGGCAACAGTTTGGGGAAGGCCCTATCCTGTTTCAGCATGACAATTACCCCGTGCATAAAGCAAAACGGTTTGTCGACATCGGTGTGGAAGAACTTGACTGGCCTGCATAGAGCCCTGACCTCAACGACAATAAAAACGACTTTGGAATTAATTGGAACTCCGACTGCGAGCCAGGCCTTATCGCCCAACCTCACTAATGCTGTTGTGGCTGAATGGAAGCAAGTCCCCGCAGCAGTGTTCCAGCTGATGAAACTGTGGGTTTGCACAACTGAAGAACTTCTGCACAAACTGTCAGAAACCGTCTAAGGCAAGCTCATCTGCGTGCTCGTCGTCCTCACCAGGGTCTTGACCAGACTGCAGTTTGGCGTCATAACCGACTTTAGTGGGCAAATGCTCGGCTTCGATGGCCACTGGCACGCTGGAGAAGTGTGCTCTACACAGATGAATCCCGCTTAACTGTACCGGGCAGATGGCAGACATATGGGTGAGCAGTTTGCTGATGTCAATGTTGTGAACAGAGTGCAGCATGGTGGCGGTGGGGTTATGGTATGGGTAGGCATAAGTAACACAATTGCATTTTATCGATGGCAATTTGACGTGACGAGAACCTGAGGCCCATTGTCGTGCTGCCATTCATCCACGCCATCACCTATTGTTTCAGCATGATAATGCACGGCCCCTAGTCGCAAGGATCTGTACACAATTATTGGAATCTGAAAATGTCCCAGTTCTTCCATAGCCTGCATGCTCACCAGACATGTCACCCATTGAGCATGTGTGGGATGCTCTGGATCAACGTGTACGACAGCGTGTTCCAGTTCCTGCCAATATCCAGCAACTCCGCACAGCCATTGAAGAGGAGTGGGACAACATTTCACAAGCCACAATCAACAGCCTGATCAACTCTATGTGATGGAGATGTGTCATGTTGCATGAGGCAAATGATGGTCACAACAGGCACTGACTGGTTTTCTGATACACACCCCTACCTTTAAAAGAAAAAGGTATCTGTGACCAACAGATGCATATCTGTATTCCCAGTCATGTGAAATCCATAGATTAGAGCCTAATTACTTTACTTCAATTGACTGATTTCGGTATATGAACTGAAACTCAGTAAAATATTTGAAATTATTGAATGTTGCATTTATAATTTTGTTCAGTGTAAAAATTTAAGTCTGTGAGCACTTAAGATACACATATAGCCTGACACACGAAGTGACACAAATATCAGTAGCGGACTAGCCATCTGGAATTTCAGGCAAATGCCAGTGGGACTGCTTAACTGTAAAAATGATCATTCTCTTGCTAATACTGGGGGCCTCAAGGGAAAAAAATAGTCCAGTGTGTTAACAATGCCAAGGCCAATTTCTGGTCCCAGTCCGCCCCTGTATCAGTCAATCACATTTATCTCAAATGAAATTTGCAGTGGTCCCAAACAGCTGTGGGGTTGCTGGATCCTTAACGACTTAATTAAGCAAATCTCCCCTTTCCAAATTGAAGTAATGAGCATAGTTTTACAGGGATTAGCCGTCTCCTGGGTAGGAGGTAAGTCTTCATTATTTACCACCTTTTCTCTACTTAGCAAATGCATCTTGAGTGGATTCATTTTTCTCCATTTAGCCAACGACCAGGGATATTCTACAGGATGTAGCAGAAGTTTCCTTATCCAAAGTCATATACTAATGCAATTACATAAAACCAACCGCTCAGACAGGATAGTGTAGTCTTCCTACAGAATGCATTGTTAGATTTGCACTGCATAATGGAATTCATTTCATCCTCTTGCAGCTGTCTAACTCCTCACACTGGAAAGCGTTGACATCTACCTGAGGGTGTTCATAACCTGCCAATTTAGTGATGAAAATATATTAAAAAGTTACTATCATACCATAATTTCACTCCCAAGTATCAAATGATTAATTTATTTGCTAGGTTGCGTTAGCTAGAGCTAGTCGGCTGTACCGGCGCTAAAACTTCTGTATTTTTCATCCTGTAGCTTGTTCCCCATCTTCTTTTTATTTAGTGAGCCATCATGAGTCACCCTGCAAATTACAGAAAGTTAACTTCCTTTTCCACCAGAGATAAAAGGCCTCCTCTACCCCAGGGTTCGAGTGAAAAGAAAACGACCACAGAGGAGAGTATTGTGTTGACATTTTATCAAATAATTAATGAAAGAGTCCCTGATACGCTTGTGGAGAATGAACAAGTAAGTTAATTACTCTTTCATAACATAATGGCTTATGAAAAATAATAAGCTCTTAGTAGAAGATAATTAGGGAGTATTAAACATGGGGAGTGTAAGGGAGTAGGAGAGTGACACTGGCTCAGTACTACAGCAGGGTTGGGGGGATGAAGATAAAGGGTGGATGTTTCAGCCAATGATATATCTATATATTCTATATTACATACACAGTGCATTCGGAAAGTATTCAGACCCCTTGAATTTTTCCAAGTTTTGTTATGTTACAGCCTTATTCTAAAATGGTTTAAATTTGACCACATAATGACAAAGCAAAATCTGAAATATCACTCAGGACAAAGTCCTGTTGGAAGGTGAACCTGGGGCCTGAGGTCCTGAGCAGGTTTTCATCAAGGATCTCTCTTTACTCGGCATTCCCTCAATCCTGACTCGTCTCCCAGTCCCTGGTACTTAAAAACATCCCCACAGCATGATGCTGCCACCATCATGCTTCACTGTAAGGATGGTGCCAGGTTTCCTCCAGACGTGACGCTTGGCATTCAGGCCAAAGAGTTCAATCTTAGTTTCATCAGACCAGATTATCTTGTTTCTCATGGTCTGAGAGTCTTTAGGCGTCTTTTGGCAAACTCCAAGCGGGCTGTCATATGCCATGTTCTCCCATCTCCACAGAGGAACTATGGACCTCTGTCAGAGTAACCATCGGGTTTTTGGTCACCTCCTTGTCTTGATGGTTCAAACTTCTTCCATTTAAGAATGATGGAAGTCACTGTGTTCTTGGGGACCTTCAATGCTGCAGAAATGTTTTGGTACCCTTCCCCAGATCTGTGCTTCGACACAATCCTTTCTCAGAGCTCAACGGACAATTCCTTTGACCTCATGGCTTGGTTTTGCTCTTACATGCACTGTCAACTGTGGGACCTTATAAAAGACAGGTGTGTGCCTTTCCAAATCCTGTCCAATCAATTGAATTTGCCACAGGTGGAATCCAATTATGTTGCAGAAACATCAAGGGGTCTGAATACTTATGTAAATAAGGTATTTCAGTTTCAATTTGTAAATATTTCTAAAAACCTGTTTACACTTTGTCATTATAGGGTATTGTGTGTAGATTGATGCGGGGGGGGGAAAAGTAATTTGATCAATTTTAGAACAAGGCTGTCTGAATACTTTCCGAATGCACTGAACAAAAACAAAACGCAACATGTAAAGAGTTGGTCCCAAATTTCATAAGCTTAAATAAATGTAAAAAACAAAAATGTTCCATATGCACATAAAGCTTATTTCTCTAAAATGTTCACAAATTTGTTAATATCCCTGTTAGTGAACTTTTCTCTTTTGCCAAAGTAATCCATCCACCTGACAGTTATGGCATATCAAGAAGCTGTTTAAACAGCATGATCATTACACAGGTGCACCTTGTCCTGGGGACAATAAAAGCCCACTAAAAATGTGCAGCTTTTCACACAACACAATGCCAGAGATGTCTCAGGTTGAGAGAGCATGCAATTGACTTGCTGACTGCTGGAATGCCAACCAGAGCTGTTACAAGATAATTCAAAGTTAATTTCTCTACCATAAGCCACCACCTACATCACTTTAGAGAATTTAGCAGGACGTCACCTTCGGCCTCACTTCTTCAGCTGCAGATTCATCTGAGACCATCCACCCGGACAGCTGATGAAACTGAGGAAAATTTCTGTCTGCAGTAAAAAACCTTTTGTGGGAAAACCCATTATAATTGGCTGGGTCTGGTTCCCCAGTGGGTGGGCCTACACCCTCCCAGGCCCACCCATAGTTGCGCCACTGCCCAGTCATGTGAAATCCATAGATTAGAGCCTAACGAAATTATTTCAATTGACTGATTTACTTATATGAACTGTAACTCAGTAAAATCATTAATTGTTGCGCTTATATTTTTGTTCAGTATATACACTACCATTCAAAAGTTTGGGGTCACTTAGAAATGTCCTTGTTTTTTGTCCATTAAAATAACATGAAACTGTTGTGTAGATTAAAGAAGCAACAAAACTGGCCTTCTTTAGACTAGTCGAGTATCTGGAGCATCAGCATTTGTGGGTTAAATTACAGGCTCAAAATGACCAGAAACAAATATCTTTCTTCTGAAACTCGTCAGTCTATTCTTGTTCTGAGAAATTAAGGCTATTCAAATCAAATTGTATTAGTCACGTGCCGAACACAGGTGTAGACCTTACAGTGAAACGCTTACTTACAAGCCCCTAACCAACAATGCAGTTAAAAAAAATAGAGATAGGAATAAGTAATAAAAGTAACAAGTAATTAAGTACAGTAGTAAAATAACAATAGTGAGACTATATACAGGGGGTACCGGTACAGAGTCAATGTGCGGGGTCCAGTTAGTTGAGATAATATGTACATGTGGGTAGAGCTATTAAAGTTAATATACAAAGATGATGACAACAGAGAGTAGCAGCGGTGTAAAAGAGGGGGCGGGGGGCAATGCAAATAGTCTGGGTAGCCATTTGATTAGATGTTCAGGAGACTTATAGCTTGGGGGTAGAAGCTGTTTAGAAGCCTCTTGGGCCTAGACTTGGCGCTCCGGTACTGCTTGCCATGCGGTAGCAGAGAGAACAGTCTATGACTAAGGTGGCTGGAGTGTGACAATTTTTAGGGCCTTCCTCTGACACCGCCTGGTATAGAGGTCCTGGATGGCAGGAAGTTTGGCCCGGGTGATGTACTGGGGCGTTCACACGACCCTCTGTAATGCCTTGCGGTCGGAGGCCGAGCAGTTACAATACCAGGAAGTGACGCAACCCGTGAGGATGCTCTCGATGGTGCAGCTGTAAAACCTTTTGAGGAGCTGAGGACCCATGCCAAATCTTTTCAGTCTCCTGAGGGGGAATAGGCTTTGTAATGCCCTCTTCACGACTGCCTTGGTGTGCTTGGACCATGTTAGTTTGTTGGTGATGTGAACACCAAGGAATGTGAAGCTCTCAACCTGCAGCCCCGTCGATGAGAATGGGGGCATGCTCTGTCCTATTTTTCCTGTAGTGCACAATCATCTCCTTGGTCTTGATCACGTTGGGGGAGAGGCTCTTCATCCCGGCACCACACAGCCAGGTCTCTGACCTCTCTATAGGCAGTCGCATCGTTGTCGGTGATTAGGCCTACCACTGTTGTATCATCGGCCAATGCAATGATGGTGTTGGAGTCATGCCTGGCCGTGCAGTCATGAGTGAACAGGGAGTACAGTAGGGGACTGAGCACGCACCCCTGAGGGGCACCTGGGTTGAGGTTCAGCGTGGCGGATGTGTTGTTACCTACCCTTACCACCTGGCGGCGGCCCGTCAGGAAGTCCAGGATCCAGTTGCAGAGGGAGGTGTTCAGTCCCAGGGTCCTTAGCTTGTTGATGAGCGTTGAGAGCACTATGGTGTTGAACGCTGAGCTGTAGTCAATGAATAGCATTCTCACATGGATGCTGGAAAGGGCAGTGTGGAGTGCAATAGAGATTGCATCATCTGTGGATCTGTTGGGGCGGTATGCAAATTGGAGTGGGTCTAGGGTTCCTGGGATAATGGTGATGATGTGAGCCATGACAGCCTTTCAAAGTACTTCATGGCTACAGATGTGAGTGCTACGGGTCGGTAGTCATTTAGGCAGGTTACCTTAATGTTCTTGGGCACAGGCACTCTGCTGGTCTGCTTAAAACATGTTGGTATTACAGACTCGGACAGGGAGAGAGGTTGAAAATGTCAATGAAGACACTTACCAGTTGGTCAGCACATGCTCAAAGTACACGTCCTGGTAATCTGTCTGGCCCAGCGGTCTATTGAATGTTGACTTTTTTAAAGGTCTTACTCACATCGGCTGTGGAGAGCATGATCACACAGTCTCCCGGAAAGCAGGTACTACCATGCATGTTTCAGTGCTATTTGCCTCGAAGCGAGCACAAGTAGTTTAGCTCGCCAAGTAGGCTCGTGTCACTGGGCAGCTCGTGGCTGTGCTTCCGTTTGTAGTCTGTAATGGTTTGCAAGTTCTGCCACATCCGTCTAATGTCAGAGCCGGTGTAGTACGATTCGATCTTAGCCCCATATTGATGCTTTGCCTGTTTGATGGTTCGTCAGAGGGCATAGCAGGATTTCTTATAAGCTTCCAGGTTAGAGTCCCACTCCTTGAAAGCAGCAGCTCTAGCCTTTAGCTCAGTGCGGATGCTGCCTGTAATCCATGGCTTCCGGTTGGGGTATGTATTAGAGGTCGACCGATTATGATTTTTCAACCGCGATACCGATTATTGGAGGACCAAAACAGCTGATGCCGATTAATTGGCCAATTTATAAAAAAAAATAATAATGACAATTACAACAATACTGAACAAACGCTTATTTTAACTTAATATAATACATCAATAAAATCAATTTAGCCTCAAGTAAATAATAAAACAGGTTCAATTTGGTTTAAATAATGCAAAAACAAAGTGTTGGAGAAGAAAGTAAAAGTGCAATATGTGCTCTGTAAGAAAGCTAATGTTTCAGTTCCTTGCTCAGAACGAATATATGAAAGCTGGTGGTTCCCTTTAACATGAGTCTTCAATATTCCCAGGTAAGAAGTTTTAGGTTGTAGTTATATGAATATTTCCCTCTATACCATTTGTATTTCATTAACCTTTGACTATTGGATGTTCTTATAGGCACTTTAGTATTGCCAGTGTAACAGTATAGCTTCCGGCCCTCTAGTTAGCTAACTAGCTAGCCATTTCACTTCGGTTACACCAGTCTCATCTCGGGAGTTGATAGGCTTGAAGTCATAAACAGCGCAATGCTTGACACACAATGAAGAGCTGCTAGCAAAATGCACGAAAGTGCTGTTTGAATGAATGTTTACACGCCTGCTTCTGCCTACCACCGCTCAGTCAGATACTTGTATGCTCAGTCAGATTATATGCAACGCAGGACACGCTAGATAATATCTAGTATCATCAACCATGTGTAGTTTACTAGTGATTATGATTGAATGTTTTTTTATAAGATAAGTTTAATGCCAGCTAGCAACTTACCTTGGCTTACTGCATTCGCGTAACAGGCAGTCTTCTTGTGGAGTGCAACGAGAGAGAGGCAGGTCGTTATTGCGTTGGACTAGTTAACTGTAAGTTTGCAAGATTGGATCCCCCGAGCTGCCAAGGTGAAAATCTGTCGTTCTGCCAATGAACAAGGCAGTTAACCCACCGTTCCTAGGCCGTCATTGAAAATAAGGATGTGTTCTTAACTGACTAGCCTAGTTAAATAAAGTAAAAAAAATAAAAATTACATCGGTGCATAGAAATACAGATTTCCGATTGTTATGAAAACTTTAAAATTGGTTCTAATTAAATCGGCCATTCCGATTAATCGGTCGACCTCTAGTATGTATGCATGCACGGTCACTGTGGGGCCGACGTTATCGATGCACTTATTGATGAAGCTAATGACTAATGTGGTGTACTCCTCAATGCCATCGGAGGAATCCCAGAACATATTCCAGTCTGTGCTAGAAAAACAGTTCTGTAGCTTAGCATCTGCTTCATCTGACCACTTTTTTATTGATCTAACCACGGGTGCTTCCTGCTTTAATTTTTGGTTGTAAGCAGGAATCAGGAGGATAGAATTATGGTCAGATTTACCAAATGGAGGGCGAGGGAGAGCTTTGTATGCATCTGTGTGTGTGGAGTAGAGCTGGTCCAGAATTCTTTTCTCCTCTGGTTGCACATTTAACATGCTGATAGAAATTTGATAAAACGGATTTAAGGTTCCCGTGGCGCGCTGCCTCTGGGTGAGTATTTTCCTGTTTGCTTATGGTGGATTACAGCTCATTCAATGCGGTCTTAGTACCAGCCTCTGACTGTGGTGGTGTGGTCTACAGCTTATCATGAGATACTCGACCTCAGGCGAGCAATAGCTCGAATCTTCCTTAGATATTGTGCACCAGCTGTTATTTACAAAAATACATATTCCACCGCCCCTTGTCTTACTATCCTGCCAGTACAGCGTATAACCAGCCAGCTGCATGTTGACAGTGTCGTTGTTCAGCCACGACTCCGTGATGCATAAGATATAGTTTTTAATGTCCCGTTGGTTGTTTAATCTTCTGCGTAGGTCATCGATTTAATTCTCCAAAGATTGCACGTTTGCTAGCAGAATGTAGGGAAGTGGGGGTTTAATCGATCACCTACCAATTCTCAGAAGGCAGCCCGCCCTTCGGCCCCTTTTTCTCCACCTCCTCTTCACGCAGATCATGGGGATCTGGGCCTGTTCCCGAGGAAGCAGTATATCCTTCGCGTCGGGTTCGTCAGACTGGTGAACGAAAAAAAGGATTCTGCTAGTCCGTGGTGAGTAATCGCAGCCCTGATGTCTAGAAGTTATTTTCGGTTATGTACAAAATGTACAAAATAAGTCTAAAAATAGGTTAAACCATGCAAATAAATGAACAAAAAAACTATCGGTTGGGGACACGTAAAACCTCTGCCTTCCTTAAATTTTCCATGCGAGAAATTGCCAAGAAACTGAAGATCTCGTACAATGCTGTGTACTACTCCCTTCACAGAACAGCACAAACTGGCTCTAAACAGAATAGAAAGAGGAGTGGGAGGCACAACTGAGCAAGAGGACAAGATTAGTGTCTAAGAAACAGATGCCTAAGATGGGCAAAATACCAGTCTCAACATCAACAGTGAAGAGGAGACTCCAGGATGCTGCCCTTCAAGTCAGAGTTGCAAAGCAAAAGCCATATCCCAGACTGGCCAATAAAAAGAAAAGATTAAGATGGGCAAAAGAACACAGACAGGGGCAGAGGAACATTGTCCATAACACTTTTTTCCAGACAAATCTAAGTTTGAGGTGTTCGGATCAAAAAAAGAACATTTGTGAGAAGCAGAAAAAATGTAAAGATGCTGAAGGAGTGCTTGACGCCATCTGTCAAGTATGGTGGAGGCAATGTGATGGTCTGGGGGTGCTTTGGTGGTGGAAAAGTGGGATATTTGTACAGGGTAACAGGGATCTTGAAGAAGGAAGGCTATCACTCCATTTTCCAACACCATGCCAACAGGACAATGACACAAAGTACAGCTCCAAACTATGTAATAACTATTTAGGGAAGAAGCAGTCATTTGATATTTGGCGATATTGGACAACGGAATGGATCACATGCAGCGACCCAAAAAAACGACTCCGAAAAAGAGGGAAACGAGGCGGTCTTCTGGTCAGACTCCGGAGACGGGCACACCGTGCACCACTCCCTAGCATTCTTCTTGCCAATGTCCAGTCTCTTGACAACAAGGTTGATGAAATCCGAGCAAGGGTAGCATTCCAGAGGGACATCAGAGACTGTAACGTTCTGTGCTTCACGGAAAACATGGCTCACTGGAGAGACGCTATCCGAAGCGGTGCAGCCAACGGGTTTCTCCACGCATCGCGCCTACAGAAACAAACACCTTTCTGGTAAGAAGAGGGGTGGGGGCGTATGCCTTATGGCTAACGAGACATGGTGCGATGAAAGAAACATACAGGAACTCAAATCCTTCTGTTCACCTGATTTAGAATTCCTCACAATCAAATGTAGAACGCATTATCTACCAAGAGAATTCTCTTCGATTATAATCACAGCCGTATATATCCCCCCCAAGCAGACACATCGATGGCTCTGAACGAACTTTATTTAACTCTTTGCAAACTGGAAACCATTTATCCGGAGGCTGCATTCATTGTTGCTGGGGATTTTAACAAGGCTAATCTGAAAACAAGACTCCCTAAATTTTATCAGCATATCGATAACGCAACCAGGGGTGGAAAAAAACCTTGGATCACTGTTACTCTAACTTCCGCGACGCATATAAGGCCCTGCCCCGCCCCCCTTTCGGAAAAGCTGACCACGACTCCATTTTGCTGATATCTGCCTACAGACAAAAACTAAAACAAGAAGCTCCCACGCTGAGGTCTGTCCAACGCTGGTCCGACCAAGCTGACTCCACACTCCAAGACTGCTTCCATCACGTGGACTGGGACATGTTTCGTATTGCATCAGATAACAACAAATACGAATACGCTGATTCTGTGTGCGAGTTCATTAGAACGTGCGTTGAAGATGTCGTTCCCATAGCAACGATTAAAACATTCCCTAACCAGAAACCATGGATTGATGGCAGCATTCGCGTGAAACTGAAAGCGCGAACCACTGCTTTTAATCAGGGCAAGGTGTCTGGTAACATGACCGAGTACAAACAGTGCAGCTATTCCCTCCGCAAGGCTATCAAACAAGCTAAGCGTCAGTACAGAGACAAAGTAGAATCTCAATTCAACGGCTCAGACACAAGAGGCATGTGGCAGGGTCTACAGTCAATCACGGACTACAGGAAGAAATCCAGCCCAGTCACGGACCAGGACTTCTTGCTCCCCCGCAGACTAAATAACTTTTTTGCCCGCTTTGAGGACAATACAGTGCCACTGACACGGCCTGCAACGGAAACATGCGGTCTCTCCTTCACTGCAGCCGAGGTGAGTAAAACATTTAAACGTGTCAACCCTCGCAAGGCTGCAGGCCCAGACGGCATCCCCAGCCGCGCCCTCAGAGCATGCGCAGACCAGCTGGCTGGTGTGTTTACGGACATATTCAATCAATCCTCATCCCAGTATGCTGATCCCACATGCTTCAAGAGGGCCACCATTGTTCCTGTTCCCAAGAAAGCTAAGGTAACTGAGCAAAATGACTACCGCCCCATAGCACTCACTTCCGTCATCATGAAGTGCTTTGAGAGACTAGTCAAGGACCATATCACCTCCACCCTACCTGACACCCTAGACCCACTCCAATTTGCTTACTGCCCAAATAGGTCCACAGACGATGCAATCTCAAACACACTGCACACTGCCCTAACCCATCTGGACAAGAGGAATACCTATGTGAGAATGCTGTTCATCGACTACAGCTCGGCATTCAACACCATAGTACCCTCCAAGCTCGTCATCAAGCTCGAGACCCCGCCCTGTGCAACTGGGTACTGGACCTCCTGACGGGCCGCCCCCAGGTGGTGAGGGTAGGTAACAACATCTCCTCCCCGCTGATCCTCAACACTGGGGCCCCACAAGGGTGCGTTCTGAGCCCTCTCCTGTACTCCCTGTTCACCCACGACTGCGTGGCCACGCACGCCTCCAACTCAATCATCAAGTTTGTGGACGACACAACAGTGGTAGGCTTGATTACCAACAACGACGAGACGGCCTACAGGGAGGTGGTGAGGGCCCTCGGAGTGTGGTGTCAGGAAAATAACCTCACACTCAACGTCAACAAAACTAAGGAGATGATTGTGGACTTCAGGAAACAGCAGAGGGAACACCCCCCCTATCCACATCGATGGAACAGTAGTTGAGAGAGTAGCAAGTTAAGTTCCTCGGCATACACATCACAGACAAACTGAATTGGTCCACTCACACAGACAGCATCGTGAAGAAGGCGCAGCAGCGCCTCTTCAACCTCAGGAGGCTGAAGAAATTCGGCTTGTCACCAAAAGCACTCACAAACTTCTACAGATGCACAATCGAGAGCATCCTGGCGGGCTGTATCACCGCCTGGTACGGCAACTGCTCCGCCCTCAACCGTAAGGCTCTCCAGAGGGTAGTGAGGTCTGCACAACGCATCACCGGGGGCAAACTAACTGCCCTCCAGGACACCTACACCACCCGATGTTACAGGAAGGCCATAAAGATCATCAAGGACATCAACCACCCGAGCCACTGCCTGTTCACCCCGCTATCATCCAGAAGGCGAGGTCAGTACAGGTGCATCAAAGCTGGGACCGAGAGACTGAAAAACAGCTTCTATCTCAAGGCCATCAGACTGTTAATCAGCCACCACTAACAGAGTGGCTGCTGCCAACACACTGACACTGTGACTCAACTCCAGCCACTTTAATAATGGGAATTGATGGGAAATGTACAGATATCACTAGCCACTTTAAACAATGCTACCTTATATGTTACTTACCCTACATTATTCATCTCATATGCATACGTATATACTGTACTCTATATCATCGACTGCATCCTTATGTAATACATGTATCAATAGCCACTAACTATGCCACTTTGTTTACATACTCATCTCATATGTATATACTGTAATAGATACCATCTACTGTATCTATGCTGCTCTGTACCATCACTCATTCATATATCCTTATGTACATATTATTTAACCCCTTACACTGTGTATAAGACAGTAGTTTAGGAATTGCTAGTTAGATTACTTGTTGGTTATTACTGCATTGTCGGAACTAGAAGCACAAGCATTTCGCTACACTCGCATTAACATCTGCTAACCATGTGTATGTGACAAATAAAATTTGATTTGATTTGATATTGGAGCGGCCAACACAGTCACCGGATCTCAACCCTATGGAGCTGTTGTGGGAGCAGCTTGACCGTATGGTACGTAAGAAGTGCCCATCAAGCTAATCCAATTTGTGGGAGGTGCTTCAGGAAGCATGGGGTGAAATCTCTTCAGATTACCTCAACAAATTGACAACAAGAATGCCAAAGGTCTGCAAGGCTGTAATTGCTGCAAATGGAGGATTCTTTGACGAAAGCAAAGTTGGAAGGACACAATTATTATTTCAATAAAAATGTAAAAAACATTATTTATAACCTTGTCAATGTCTTGACTATATTTCCAATTCATTTTGCAAATCATTTCATGTATGTTTTCATGGAAAACAAGGACATTTCTAAGGGACCCCAAACTTTTGAACGGTAGTATGTATACACACACACACACACACACACACATCTGGTTTCAGCATGGGAATACAAAGTACAGCACTGGACCTGAGCCGGCTAGACCCACCTTGTTACACCTATATATAATTGGAACACGTGCAAACGACAGTTGGGGTTTACCCTCCAACATCTCAGATCTTACCAGCTGAGACTTTAAGTCTTGCATACACACCGACACTGCCTGTAAGGAAAAACACAGCAGTGGGGGGGTGAGCCACTGCCCCCTACTGGTAGTACATGTTCAGGTAAGGAAAATTGGATATATGGCCAAAAGTTCCACAGGTAAAAGACCATGGTTGTATTCGAGAGCATCAAAACAGTGATGTATCATGGGGAAATGTTGGCTGACTAACATTGAGTAGTTAATTAGGATGCAAGGTGATTTGAATTGTAGGTCAGTCTGTCTACAATTGAAGTTTGGAGGGGTGTGTGGGGTAGTACAGAAAGTAAGGCTGATCTGGATGTATAGTGATGCCTCTGAGAGCGGTTGGTGGTGGTGAAAGTTTTGGCGTGGGCCTCCCATCCTGCTGGTTTAGCCCAGATAAGACCCCATTTGTCAGGCTGTGACTCTGTCCCAGCCGCCCAGGGCTCCACCAGACAGAGCTGGATGAATATATTTGGCCCAGCTGGAAAGAAGGATTTAACTCCAGACACTAAAACCCCAGAAAATCCCTCCCCTAAAGTCTCTACACAATTGTAATGCAAACAGGCTGGACCGGAACATAGCCAGAGGAAGGGGATAGGAGAGACAGAGGAAATAGCAATAAGACAGACATGGAGAAAGAAGAGCATGGCAGAGAAGGACAGTCAGAAGGCTCCAGGCAGACAATGTTTAAAGTCATTCGCTTCAGGCTGATACTTTAGTTCACACAATGTTTCATCAGCGCCATCAATGTTTAAAATAGTGTTAGTTGACTGAAAGACAAGAAAACTAGTTAAAAACTTTAAATTGTGAAAAAGATTTGCAGTTCCAATTAATGGACAATGGCTATGAACAGCAGGATACTCTGCCTCTCCAATGAAACCTTGCAACACCGGTGCCTAATTACAGCACACCACCACGATGCAATTAAACCACAAGTGTGGATCAATCAAGCCAGGATTTAAATAGACATTTAATTGTAATGTTTGATTTTCCATATACTGTTCCTATTAGTAAGTGCATTCTCATGCATTTTAATTCTCAATCACTCCAAAGACCGCAAATTAGAGACAAGAAAATCAGAGACCATTTCAGTTGTGTATAGTGTATTATTGAACAGAAGTCTTCTTTAATATATACATGTTTTACAAGACCTTATGTGCACATACAGTACTTAGCTATGATTTAGAGGAGACTGCATTGTGAAGTAAAAAAATATACAAAACATCATCCAGCAGGTCTTCAAACAGGGGAATGACTGTGTCGATGGGATGTACCCATAGCAGTATGGGTAGTGAAGCTTCATTCAAATTGGGGAGACGCGGGAGCGACAGTCCCAGTTCCCAATATCTCAGAGTTTTTCCCCCCACGCGGCCGACATGCAATTTATAATGGTGCGATTAACGGTCACAGCACACCAAACACAAAATGACAGCACTTCAGGCCACAAGATTCTCCGGGGGAATCAGGTAGAAAGGCATCCAACGTGCGGTCAGAATGCGACAAACTCAAATTCACATGTAAGTGACAGCTTAGTTG
>NC_088225.1:19158187-19339865 GCF_036934945.1 Oncorhynchus masou masou | reverse complement strand
ATTTGTGTTAAATGCTCTACAACAAAGCTTTCTTAGTGTCCAACAAGCTTTCTCTACCCTTAACTTTGTTCTGAACACCTCCAAAACAAAGGTCATGTGATTTGGTAAGAAGAATGCCCCTCTTCTCAAGGGTGTGATTACTACCTCTGAGGGTTTAGAGCTTGAGGTAGTCACCTCATACAAGTACTTGTGAGTATGGCTAGACGGTACACTGTCCTTCTTTCAGCACATATCAAAGCTGCAGGCTAAAGTTAAATCTAGACTTGGTTTCCTCTATCGTAATCGCTCCTCTTTCACTCCAGCTGCCATACTAGCCCAACCAACAGGGCATATGAACCTCTACACAAGTAAGCCTTATAAACACACGTATGACACATTTTGAGGCCCATTTAATCAAGATACCACCAGCGCATGTCACAGCCCCTGTCACAGCCCCACCAGCGCATGTCACAGCCCCTATGAGCCTTGCTCCTAACCATGAGTCAGCCGTTGAGACAGTGTGGCCCTTGCAGTGGTTTGAGTAGGAGACTCACAGAGTCTTATCTCTGGGTTACGCCTTCCCCAGGCCAGACAGACACCCTAGTGCTCTAGTCATCCATTACAGTAACTTACAATATTACAACTCAATCTGTAACAACTATTTTGTACAGTAACTTGTAATTTAACAGATCTACTCTACTCCAAAAACAGTAAAGATTTTTAAAAAGCTGGTGGTAACACGTGGTACAATGACAGGCAATACAAATTGTATTGTACAGTGAGAAGTAGAATATTTTAATGTGTATTAACTTAAAATTGTGTCTTCATTTATCTGGTTACACAATGAATATGTAGTGCTCCAAATACACATAAAACAATGCTGATTAGAAATACTATGCAAATGTGTATAACATTGAAACAACAGAGGCTGATGGACAGATAAGAAGACACTGTTCACTACCGCCATCGTCTCTCAAACCTTGTGACCCTGGACTTTTTAAACCTCCGTCGACCACTAAATTAAGGTGAGCGGGAAAACTTAAAAAAGTCAACTTTCTTTACATATACCATCACTAATTAAACTGATGAAGAGATGTGTGATGTTAGCTGTTATTTGAAACATCCCGGGACCACAACCAAACACTACAGACCTTAAATTGTACTATACAACTCCCACATAATGCTGGTTAGATTTCACAGTCATTTTTGTACTAATTTCAAACAAGAAATAAAGCACCTGGATCATTGTATGGTTAGTTAGCAACAGACTAATCGAGAGACTTGGGTTGTAGAAAGACAAACTCCAACTTGCAGCTATGTCATTCCAAAAATGTATTCTCACTGATAGGCATATATGATACAATTTTAGTATAAACCTCAGATACATGGAAAGTTAGATAAAGTTGTCTGTCGCATGTTTCATTCAATTTCCCACCTTTTCTCACCTGTACTCTACTCAATACCATTGACCCCCAAGCCCCCTCAATGACAGACCCCAGTAAAGGACCCCCGGCCTGGGAGGCCACACCCTTACCTGCACCAAGGTGATCCAGCCTAGTCTGTGGCAGTAGAAATAGGTTGATCGCCACGATGCTAACGTAAACGTACCCAATGATAGAGTGATCTGGGGCGGATGGAGAGGCAGAGAGAGAGAAAGAGAGAAAATGGAGGGAACACCCATTTGAAAGTACGTCGGGGCAAGAAACGCTGTACTACGTTCAGCACCAAAGGGGATAGAGAGATAAGGCCTGTGTGACAGACAAACAGCCCTATCGATGTGGCCCACCTTGGGCCAGGGATATCCCAACCCTCCTCTCTCCCCTCCGCCCTCTCTGTTTGGAATGCTGCCAAGTCAGGACACAGGGTGCCAGAGAGACCAAACCTGTATGGACCAACAGGACCAGCTTCACCCTGCATGGAGGGGAAAGGGGGTATGGAAGGGGGGCACTCTATCAGTACGTGAGCATCTTGACTTCTGACGTCATCTTGTTAACATACTAGGGATTCCCTTCTATGAAGGGAGGGATTCCCCCTCATGATGACCTTGAGTGGGTTTTATTATTAAATTATTATTACATTTTTCCATTAAGAGCTGCCAAACTTATAAGCAGGCCTCGGTCACACTTTATTTGGATAGTCCGGATTTTCCATCAGTAGATGGTCTACATATGGTCATACTATCAACAATCTGTTAGGGTTAGGTTAAGAATAAGGGTCAGAGTAAGGTTAGGGTAAGAGTTATGTTTAGGGTTAGGATAACGGTTAAGGTTAGGGTTAGAGCTAGGGTTAGTAGGTAGTTAGTTGAAATGTTACTGATAGTCTGTAGATAGTCCGTATAGCATCTACAAATGGACTATCCAAAAGTGTTACCAGGCTCCCACTGACACATGTCATACTGTATGACCTACTGTAACTCCCCCATCACCCCGTGGCTTAACGTTCACACCATCAGATCGACCTTGATCCATTTAGGGCCTTGATTGGGTCTTGTTTCTCAAACACAAGAAACTCATGAGAGCAACATACGATGAAACAAGTAAATATATCTTGTGTATCCAAATATAGAGAGTGCCTGATGGTGGGGGTCTGTGGGTGACCTGTACCATACCTCTATGAGACAGGAGAGGGACATCCATCCTGGCTTTTAATGAGATGAACAGAGATTGAAATATTTAACTATATTTCCATTTGCTCTGATTCTACAAAACACACAACATACTGTATCTGTATTTGTATCTGAATACCTGTATGAACGATCTCTCCAGCTTTGCGTGAGGAACTTTCTCTATTTTGTGCACCTCCTGTAAGGGAAATAACAAAATGTTTATACTACTGTAAATGCCGGCCCTTGTAATTGAAAAACAGTATAGCCCGGTATGAAATATATTTTTATTAACTGGCTCAATGCTTGTTGGATATTTTTTTTTTTTTGCGAGGTAACTTTGAGGAAATCAATAACATCCCCTGTTACCACTCAACAAATGTTGTTACTTTAAACGCAAATGTTATTGATGCACCACCACCATTCTTGCCAGTAGTCAATTAATGCTGAATCAATCTGTGAAAAGCATGAATTGGACATTATAAATATGACAGTGTGTCCATCCATGCTCATGACAGAGGGGTTACTAGATAAGCAGTGGACCACACCCATGTGTTGACTTTAGAGCAGGGTACTCAACTCTTTCCCTACGAGGTCCGGAGCCTGATGCTTTTCTGTTCTACTTGATCATTAATTGCACTCACCTGGTGTCCCAGGTCTTAATCGGTCCCTTATTAGAGGGGAACAATTAAAAAAATGGAGTGGAACTGTCTTCAAGGCTTCAAGTTGAATTTCAGGGCTCTAGATGTTCACTGCACTTGGGCTTTTGCATTAACAATTTTTCCCCATTTACTATAGCGCCTATGCTATTTCCCATTCAATTTATGGCACCTGTCTCAGGGCTAAATGGTATTGTAATGTAGTCATTGTGAACATGTGATCTGATCAGCCTTTTATGTTATGTATATGTAAATTAAATGTTATAAGCAGGAACTGAAGCATTCTGGGAATGATAATAGTGTGTCTTGTTGAGGGAGTATCAAAGGTATTGAATTACTGAGAAAACAATAAATAATAGGACAAATAAAAAGAGGAGAAGCCTGAGAGAGAGAGAGAGAGAGAGAGAGAGAGAGAGAGAGAGAGAGAGAGAGAGAGAGAGAGAGAGAGAGAGAGAGAGAGAGAGAGAGAGAGAGAGAGACGGACAGGGATAGAGAATTTTGCTGTGGCACAGGACAGTTATCATTAATAGTGGAGGTCCATCTGCTGTGTCCATATGCCTCTGTACTGTACCTCTTTAGCATTATCATACGTAATATGCAGAACATAGATGAGGACGTTATTCTCTTGGGGTTGTTTCTCTTGGGAGTCATGGTGTTCTCGGTTCAATCCCCGCAAGGAACACTGTATTCCCGGCATTAGATATAATATTGACAAACTAAAGAGGCTGTTGGTTGTGACATACATTCTTGTGACATACAGTCACTTACCAGCTTCATAATTGATCGAAACCGATGCAGGAGGGAATCTCCTCTAACAAATCATATGACAAACCAATAACACCATTAAAAGTCATACTTCACAGAGTTGAGAAATTACTGTTGACTGGTATGGAAGGGTCTCTTGCAAAAATTATCATGGCAACCCAATCATATATGAATTACACAATGCTAATGTTGAACGCTTCAATTCATAAAGTCCTGATGGGAGAATTGTTTGGCACAAAATGGGCGGCAGACGGTGACAGTACTATGGAGCTCATAGACTGAGACGATAGGCTCTATCAGTCATAGAGCAAGTAGGCTTGCATGAATTATCACTCCTTACCAGGGCCTGTACCCTGGACCCACCTAGCCAGTGTCAGCCACTTACCGCCCAAAGAGCAGAAACTCATGAAGGGCCAAAGTGCAAAACCATCAACCAAGCAAAAGGAATTCAACAGACAGTACACTACACAGAACATACTGTAGAAGTCAGATAAATGTGAAAACTAATTCAACAAATATCACTTTACAGAATAGGACTTTTTAACACTGAGTTGAGTATGGCAAGTAATATAAAACTGTAGGCAAAGGATTTGCCTGTGTCACCCTCTAGTGTACAAATGTGTCTCAGTGAAAACAAGTGTCTGTATGGGTTGCGGCCTCCTCCTTCATCCTGTGTTGCCAGTAAAGCCTGGGTTCTGAACATGACAACAATTAGGAAGAAAACAAACAATGTCATTTTATTTTATTTTGAGATTGAAGTCCTCCCAGTGGGTATCAAACATTGTCATCAGCAATCCTTAACAGTATTCAGCAATGATAATTCAAATGGCGTGTGATGATCATGGGCTGATGTCTCTTTAGTGTAGCAGATAGACCAGTGGGTGGTGGCCTTCATTACCATAACTAGCAATTAATCTACCCAACCAGTCTTCCCATGTGCTCTCTGATCCCATAACATAGGAGCTGCCAGGACTGGGGTCATCATACTATAAACCTTTCAGCTTTGGTCTACAGTAATCATATAAAGTCCTGGAACACTGCAATGGGAGCAGAGAGAGAGAAGGAACAGAAAGGAGTCTCTGCTGTGTGAGTGGTGACAGACAGCAGCATAGATCTGAGTGATAACTGTTGTCGGATGGAGGGAATTGAGATCTACAGGATGACACAAGGTGGGCGATTTCTGGTCCACTTTTCCACTTGCTTGCCATCATAGGTGTTCTGGAGAGCGTCCCTGACCTGAAGGGGCATACACATTGTTGAGACCATTTGTGTCAATTTCAAAACATGTGTCAATTTCAGTGATGCAAACAAACTGGCTGAAGTTGACAGTTCTGAAACTTCAGAGGAGAAAGCTTCCAGTACTCACATCCTTTTCCATGGGGAAGCCACCTGTTTCCAGCTTGGAGAAGACCAGCTCCCCGTTGATCTCCAACTCAAAACTGCCTGCAGAAACAACAGCATCACACTTCTCTTCAAAACAAATGTAGGTTTAACCTTGATGGACACATACACAAAACAGGCATGAAAACTGGTATTTTACCAAAAAGAATAGGTAAATATTACAACATATATTACAATACATTTCACTGTAGCCACTGTGCTTCTGCATCTGCATTGCTTTCTTTTTGGGGTTTTAGGCTGGGTTTCTGTATAGCACTCTGTGACAACTGCTGATGTAAAAATGGCTTTATAAAATAAATGTGATTGGTTATCCAGCTGACCTTTTCGTCCTACAAAGCCTGACACCTCCACCTCAGGAAACTCCACAGTGACAGCCTGCTGAAGTTTCTTGTAGCGGGGCTCGTACCCTCATTGGCCACTGAAACAGTGATAGAAAACCAAAACTGCGATGAATAATTAAAACGGCATAAAAACAAACAACATAAAGACTCAACCTGAGTGTTAAAAGGTATGGCAGTTGCAATATTTCCATAGTTTGCATAATGGAAATGTTCCATGACTTCCAGTTTCCGGCCTCTTTGTTAAACAAACGCATCCTCCCAAATATAAATGAATATAAACCTACCAGTACTCCACTCTGATCTGCACCACACCCATGGCTTTTGACCCAGATTCTTCTCCTCACTCCTTTCTTGTGCTTTGCTGACGTAAAGGTGTTTTGACGGAGGTTGGAGGAGTAAGAAACCTCAACATGAAAATAGGAGCAATCCTAACCTGCCTCCTTAGTTATGAGTAAATCTAAGAGGGTACATTGGATTAGATCTTTCCTGTCCCAGGTAGGGTTGGGCCAGTGATCAACTGAAACAGGCAAGTTACTACATGATAGTTAACTGTTTTCTCATGTAAAATAATAAAACATTGCGAAAACAAAAAACATTGACAATCGAGACACCAAAGGCTCATCATCCTGAGTTATTTGAAGTTTCTATCCTGTTCTTTAGTAATGGATAAGTTCTAGGAAAACATTGAAACGTGTATTGAGACAATAATATAGCTGGGCAGGGTATTGGATTCCATGTGTGTAGTGTCAAGACCATAACATGCAGGAACAACACCTCCACAAAATGTCATATCTGAGAGGATCTATTCTAGTGACTTGGAAACATTTCAGTTAACAGAAGTACATACAGTGCCTTGCGAAAGTATTCGGCCCCCTTGAACTTTGCGACCTTTTGCCACATTTCAGGCTTCAAACATAAAGATATAAAACTGTATTTTTTTGTGAAGAATCAACAACAAGTGGGACACAATCATGAAGTGGAACGACATTTATTGGATATTTCAAACTTTTTTAACAAATCAAAAACAGAAAAATTGGGCGTGTAAAATTATTCAGCCCCTTTACTTTCAGTGCAGCAAACTCTCTCCAGAAGTTCAGTGAGGATCTCTGAATGATCCAATGTTGACCTAAATGACTAATGATGATAAATACAATCCACCTGTGTGTAATCAAGTCTCCGTATAAATACACCTGCACTGTGATAGTCTCAGATGTCCGTTAAAAGTGCAGAGAGCATCATGAAGAACAGGGAACACACCAGGCAGGTCCGAGATACTGTTGTGAAGAAGTTTAAAGCCGGATTTGGATACAAAAAGATTTCCCAAGCTTTAAACATCCCAAGGAGCACTGTGCAAGCGATAATATTGAAATGGAAGGAGTATCAGACCACTGCAAATCTACCAAGACCTGGCCGTCCCTCTAAACTTTCAGCTCATACAAGGAGAAGACTGATCAGAGATGCAGCCAAGAGGCCCATGATCACTCTGGATGAACTGCAGAGATCTACAGCTGAGGTGGGAGACTCTGTCCATAGGACAACAATCAGTCGTATATTGCACAAATCTGGCCTTTATGGAAGAGTGGCAAGAAGAAAGCCATTTCTTAAAGATATCCATAAAAAGTGTTGTTTAAAGTTTGCCACAAGCCACCTGGGAGACACACCAAACATGTGGAAGAAGGTGCTCTGGTCAGATGAAACCAAAATTGAACTTTTTGGCAACAATGCAAAACGTTATGTTTGGCGTAAAAGCAACACAACTCATCACCCTGAACACACCATACCCACTGTCAAACATGGTGGTGGCAGCATCATGGTTTGGGCCTGCTTTTCTTCAGCAGGGACAGGGAAGATGGTTAAAATTGATGGGAAGATGGATGGAGCTAAATACAGGACCATTCTGGAAGAAAACCTGATGGAGTCTGCAAAAGACCTGAGACTGGGACGGAGATTTGTCTTCCAACAAGACAATGATCCAAAACATAAAGCAAAATCTACAATGGAATGGTTCAAAAATAAACATATCCAGGTGTTAGAATGGCCAAGTCAAAGTCCAGACCTGAATCCAATCGAGAATCTGTGGAAAGAACTGAAAACTGCTGTTCACAAATGTTCTCCATCCAACCTCACTGAGCTCGAGCTGTTTTGCAAGGAGGAATGGGAATAAATTTCAGTCTCTTGATGTGCAAAACTGATAGAGACATACCCCAAGCGACTTACAGCTGTAATCGCAGCAAAAGGTGGCGCTACAAAGTATTAACTTAAGGGGGCTGAATAATTTTGCACGCCCAATTTTTCAGTTTTTGATTTGTTAAAAAAGTTTGAAATATCCAATGTCGTTCCACTTCATGATTGTGTCCCACATGTTGATTCTTCACAAAAAAATACAGTTTTATATCTTTATGTTTGAAGCCTGAAATGTGGCAAAAGGTCGCAAAGTTCAAGGGGGCCGAATACTTTCGCAAGGCACTGTAGCTTGTTTGATGGCACTGGTATTTTGAGCTGAACACCAGTTAATTCAGGGAGAAATCTGAAATGTAAATTCCAATTGCCCTGAACATCTATTCAATGTGGAATTATAATTTCAGTTTACTTCCTGAATCAAATTAATTCAAATCGACTGCAAACCTGCTTAACACATTCAATACAGGAAGAAAAACTCAAGCATTACGGTAGCCAGTCAGCAGGGTTTGATCAATGCAGGCGCAATGATGAAACGTACCAAGATGCTTCTTGCTCCAAAAGCTTTTCTCTTCCTACTGCAGTTGTCATGGCTGGCTCTGTGTTGACATTAAAGCGTCGGTGTAGCCTACAGCTGTTCCCCCTATAGAATGATCACATGACAGTGGCATTCGATGTCTGAATGTGAGCATCAACAAGAGAGTAATTACTGAGACTTGAGTAACACACCTGAGGTGCTATGTTGCCATGGGGATGTACTGTATGGAGAGTTCAGACCTGTGAATGAGCCAATACTCTAATAATATGGTAATATGTTGTTACATAGCCCTTTAGAACTGACATGTTCTCCATTCTAATGAAGTTAAGTAGTTATTACAGAAGTGAAAAAACAACACAAAAAACACGCTAAGTAGTTTTGAGCATGACACGTTAAAACAAAACTAACATATTTATAGAGTTAAATAATCAATAACTTTATTTTATGATAGAAGTTCTCCTAATGGGTATCATACTTGACAGCCCTGGGCAACAGAAAAAAATTGTATTCAGAGATGATATTCAATAAACTGTGCGCATAAACAGGGGCTGATGAGGTGTCGTTAGTGATAGACAGACCAGTGAGAGATGGCTTTCAAAACAACTTAGGATTTATGCACCTGCAAGGTCAGCTCTACTAACAGTTCAGCTGATCATATATAAAAGCCACTGAGTCAATGAAAATGCATTATCTATGATTCAGTGGCAGTATACAATTGCATATTCACAAGAGGTTTGGCTACTACGGTGTTCCTCATGTTTCGGCTAAAGAGAACAGTTCAAAACAGAGATATAGTTCACTGTTAAAGACACTGCCTGGAATGCTCCAGGCAGATTAGCTATAGATGGACAAAACTTAAAGAAAAAAACAGTTCTGACATTGATACACTAGTTTTAAAGATACATAAAAGTTGTAGTGACAGAACTGAACACAAAAAAAAACGTTAAAAGTCTAAGCTTCAACCTTGATTAAAGTTTCTCCACTTCAGAACACATCTTATTAAATACATTGACAAACATTGCATTGACAGGTTCAAGCAGCACGTTCATCATCATAGTAGGGTACAGGATACAAGTTGTGAAACAGGGCTTACGATGCTTAGAGCTAGGTGATAGAATTATTATTTTTTTTTTTAAATTTAATTTTCACAGAGGGCTGAAAATAATTGAGCTCCTTCCCTTCTTGCTTTTGGTACTCAATAACATTTATCTTTTACGTTCAAAACGTTGTTTATGTCTGGCCAATGATGGTGCTGTATTATTTGAGAGGAATTGGAACAATCAGGCAGTAACTGTCTGCCAGGCAATGAGGCTTTCGGAATAAAAATAGGGTGCTCCCCCCCAACCCGTCTGCCCCTCGATCTTACAGTCTCCTCCATTTCTCTGATCCCATAACATAGGAGCTGCCAGGACTGGGGTCATCATACTATAAACCTTCAGCTTTGGGCTACAGTAATCATATAAGTTCTGGAACACCTCAATGTGATCAGAGAATGAGGGGAGAGAGAAGGCACAACAAAACCTTACGACAGGTTGTACACAAAATCAAAGACAGTGGTCTTAGTCCAACCCTGCTAGTGTAGTTTCAACAGAGAGTTGTGTGTCACCCTCATGCCCGGTTAGTGCAAAGGCTGAGTGAGTAATGACAGTGGCAGTGATGGATGCACACTGTCCGGTCTTCAGCATACTGCTGTCAGGAGAGGGCAGGGTTGGAGAATAGAGGGAGAGGAGATCTACAGGATGACACAAGGCGGGCGGCTCTTGGTGATCTTCTCCACTGGCTTGCCATCATGGGCTTTCTGTATAGCGTCCATGATCTGCAGGGGGGACAAGACATCTTGTGTCATTGGGGGTAGTCATTGGCAGTTGACACACACAGTTTGTCAGACATTAAAATTACAGCCTTGTAAGAAGTTAACAACTTACGTCGTCTTCATATGGGAAGCCGCTTGTTTCGAGCTTTGAGAAAACTACTTGCCCGTTGATCTCAATCTCAAAACTGCCTGCAGAAACAAAAGCATCAAATCAAGGAAAACAATGTAGTCAGAGAATATAGTAGAAACATACACTCACCAGCCAGTTTATTATGTACACCACCATGTTCATGAAAATGGTTCACTCCTACAGACAGTGAGTTATGTGGCCGTGGCTAGCTATATAAAGCAGGCAGACCGGCAGAGGCATTCAGTTAATGTGCGATTGGATGTTAGAAGAATGGGCAAAATGAGTGACCTAAGTGACTTTGAGTGCGGTATGATCGTCGGTGCCAAACACATTGGATCGAGCATCTCAGAAAGGTCCTCCTGGGCTTTTCAAGACAACAGTGTCTAGGGTTTCCCGAGAATGTTGCCACAAACCAAAACAATCCAGTCAGAGATCAAAGGAAAATATCAAGAATCGTGCAAGCTAACAGGAGGGCCACAAACATACAAATAACGGCCCAGTACAACAGTGGTGTGTAGAATGGCATTTTAGAGCGCACCGATCCCTGTCAATGATGGGCTGTTGCAGCAGACATTCACACCAGGTTCCACTCCTATCAGCTAAACACAAGAAGAAACATCTCCAGTGGTCACGCGATCGCCAACACTGGACAATTGAGAAGTGGAAAAACGTCACCTGGTCCAACGAATCCCGGTTCCTGTTGCTTTATGCTGATGGCAGAGACAGGATTTGGCGTAAGCAGCATGAGTCCATGGACCCATCCTGCCTGGTGTCTATGGTACAGGCTGATTGCGGTGGTGTACCACGATCCAATCTGCAGCAATTGCATGATGCCATTGCATCAGTGTAGACCAACATCCCTTTTGTAATGTGTCCGACTTGAGAATCCTTGTGTCATCCTGTAGATCTCCTCTCCCTCTATTCTCCATTGCCCCAAATAATTCAGGACGTTCTGGAGGCAAAGGGGGGTCCGTGTGGCAGTGAGCTCCCATCACTGCCACTACTCACTCACCCTTTGCACTAACCTGGCATGAGGGTGACACACACCTCTCTAATAAACTGTCCAGTGAGAAAGAACATGTAACGATGTAAAAATGCTTTACATTATTAGTGTACTTACCAACACTATACGTACCTGTATTGTCTGTAGTAGGCTATGTGGACAGGACCAACTTACCTTGCCTTCCTACGAAGCCCGACACTTCCGCTTCAGTGAATTCCGCGGTGACAACCCGCGCGAGCTCCTGATAGCGGGGCTCGTACCCTCATCCACCGCTAAGGACAACGACAAAACAAAAACATAGCTTAGTGATGAATAATTAACCCTAAAGTAGTTGGGGGAAAATGGCCAAGCAATGTCTAAGGTAAACATTTATCAACTAACGTTAGCTAGCATAAAACATTCATAAAAGAGTGGTTACTCTGCGCTATGAAGATGGCTGGTTCGAGCTGTTAGCTTCTGTAGCTACAGTAGCTACCTAAAACGCATGGGAGCTGCTTTTAAAAAAGTCGAATAATCCAATAAATGGAAAATAAACATACCAGTATTCGACTTTGACTTGCACACCCATGGCTGTTGAAGAAACTTGCTAGCTTGCTCGTTCCTTCTTCTCGATAAGCCGATTCAGGTTTGACCTACAGACACGATTGTGTAACACAGATGCTAAAAAGGCTAACTAGCTTGCTGAAGCGTATGAGCAGAGAAATGCTTTTGGTTGGTGTAACCAGAGGTGGGAGGAGCGAGAAAAAGCAGGAAGAAAATACTAGCAGGGACCTGCTCCAATACTTTTGAAATGCATCCTTCCTTTCTACTTTCTTTCTTTGAGATTATTGATAATCTGTTTGAATGGCAAATACTATAGACATATAGGTGAGGTTTGGGTCGTTATTGGTGACACTGTAATGAATAATCCAATTTTGTAGCAAAATAACAATTGCAGTAGCAGTATTTTAAAACAATGGACAATTGTCTGTCCATTGCAAAATTTGCCATTTTTTTTCTAGGAATGCTGTCAAAATGAATGTTTGGTATGCAAGATTGCAGTTTTTACCTACCGGAATCAGACTGCACCAATTAATTAAGACATGCTTAACAACATGATGTATATACTGCCTCTCAGTCACGGGCAAGTCAACATAAGATAATAACTGTACAGATGTACTGCATCAATGACAAAGGTGGGCTGGGCAGATGACAAACTCAGACGGATGAGTCATGTCATAAAGTTGGGTATTTTTCTTCCTTATCTTTTACTTTTGCAAGGCATGCTGACTCAGAGGAGTGGCGTGTCTCTTTAACTGCAATAAATGGCTGGCTCCTTACTTATGTTGCATTTATAACCAAGTGGGAAAGTAGTATTTACCACATATACAACTGGCAAAGATCCAGTTGAATGGCCCTCCAACTGGTAATTACTATTGGGAAGCTCATCTGTCATCCCTGAGCTCTAACTTCTCCCACATGCTGAACTCTGACATCACCTACTAAGGAAAATACCTTGATACCAGCATTTTCGGAAGTAATTTTTTAAATTTTTTACTTTATTTTATCAGTGAGTCATATTGAGACCAAAGTTTATTTTACAGATTAGCCTTGAATTACAGAAAATACACACATCAAAATGTAAATACAAAATGCAAGCAGAAAGAAAAACACGGTCATAAAAAACAAATACATTCATCTGCTAAATGGGATATATATATATATATATATAATAAGGTCCTCAATCAGCTTTCTGAATTGGCCTAGAGACCAATTGTTCCACAATTAAGGTGCAAGAAAACTCAGTAGAGACCAAATGAATTTCCAGAGTTAGCCATCCCTGAAACCGGGTGTGGTACCTCGTATGTCTAAAGTTTGGTAATGATGTTAAGTACAGTGGGTCTTTTTGTAAAATAGCTTTATAAATGAAAACGTAACAATATATCAACCTACGTGACATCAAAGAGGGCCAACCAACATTCTAGTAGAGAATTCAGTGATGAGTACTAAAATTGTCGCCCGTATTAAATTGCAGTGCGCTATTATAAGCTGCAACTAACAGCTTTAATGAAGTGGCAGCTGCATTTATATAGATGATGTCGCCATAGTCTAGGACCGATAGGAATGTCTACTGAATAATATGCTTTCTACTAAACCCATTTTTATTCTCAGTTAATTCTCATGCATTCAATTCATATATACAACTTCACAACTTGTAATTACCATCTTCCCATTTGGTTATAAACACAACGTTATTACTGCTTATTACTGCCCACCTTCAGACTCATAAAGACATCACAAGTCATCAAGGCAAGTGTCCACTCCCTTCAGAGTAAAAGCTACACCCCAGTCTTTCAGGAACTTGTTGTAAGCCAGAAGTAAAAGGACTGTTATTGGGGATGATGACTAAAATGAGTTGGATTGGAACAATTTTGGGGAGAAACTAAGCACAGATAAAGCTTAAGATCAAGAGAAATGGCAACCAGAGATTCATCAACATGTGGTAAGTTTTTTCATCTCAATTGTCTTACATATCAACTTGAGAAAAAGATTGTACTGTATATAAAGGACATTTTACACATGGCTTGTGAAGTTGTTTTTAATAATCAGTGTAAAAGTATTACTCTAACCCTTACATGGCCAGTTTAATGTAAGTTAAGATGATGTACATGTTTGTGTTTGTGTGTGTACTTCTGACTACGTGTGTGTGTTTGTGTATGTACTTGTGACTATAAGTGTGTGTTTTTTGTGTACTTGTGACTACGTGTGTGTGTTTGTGTGTGTACTTGTGACTGTACGCGTGTGTTTTTTACAATTTATTTGTTAATCATTGTGGGTATGACAGTCCCTTTAAAATGGAAGCCTAATGTCAGGCAGTATAACACAAAATGTGCACCAGCATGAACAGCAACTCTGTCTTTCACGTCTCTTGTTTGTGTGTCTCAGACCTGAAAGTTATCCTTCTTGGCGGCAGAAACTCTGGGAAGAGCGAAGTGGGAAATGTGCTGCTGGACAGGGAGGAGTTTGTCATCAAGGAGCGGACTACGTGCTCTAGGAGGGTGGGAGAGGTGGCAGGTGGGTGGGTTACTGTGGTGGACACACCTGGCTGGTGGTGTGACTTCAAGGTGCAGGACACGCCTCAGCTGGTGAAAAGGGAGATAGTGTGCAGTGTCTCTCTGTGCACCCCAGGACCCCATATTTTCCTTATGGTCATTAAGACACACTCAGTGTTCTGTGAGAAGCGTCGCAGGGCTGTAGAGGAGCACCTGGCCCTCCTCGGTGAGAGAGTGTGGAGTCACTGTATGGTCGTCTTCACCTGCAGGGACTGGCCTGGACACATGCACATGGAGCAACAAGTCAAAAGAGGAGGCACGGCCCCCCTGTGGCTGGTGGAGAAATGCAGTCATAGGTATCACTGCCTCAACTTGAAGGGTGGACCAGGTGGAAATCAGGTCACAGAGCTGTTCAGGAAGATGCAGAGACTGGTGACAGAAAATAGTGACTGCTATTTTAAAATGGAGGGACTGCTTTTACAAGAGGTGGAGGAAAAGAAGAGGATAGTGGAGCAAAGGGCTCTGCAGAGATTGATGAATATGCAGAAACAGAGATCTCTGCTCAATGGTGAGTTATCACTGAGATTGTTCTTAGTACACAATGCTTTTCCATATTGCCAACAGTAGATTTTAGAATATTTCTGTTCTATCAGGGCTCTACAGTGCGACCATTTTACTCACATATATGCCAAAATATTTTGCTGTGGAATTCAGAAATGAAGGATTCTAGCTGTATTATTATGTAATATGTGGACAACTACAAATACCTAGGTGTCTGGCAAGACTGTAAACTCTCCTTCCAGATTCATATTATACATCTCCAATCCTAAATTGATCTAGAATCGGCTTTCTATTTCGCAACCAAGCCTCCTTCACTCATACTTCCAAACATACCCTCGTAAAATTGACTATCCTACCGATCCTCGACTTCGGCGATGTAATTTACCAAATAGCCTCCAACACTCTACTCAGCAAATCTTGATGCAGTCTATCACAGTGCCATCCGTTTTGTCACCAAAGCCCCATATACCACCTACCACTGCAACCTGTATGCTGTCGTCGGCTGGCCCTCGCTACATATTCCTTACCAGACCCACTGGCTCCAGGTCATCAAAAAGTATTTGCTAGGTAAAGCTCCACCTTATCTCAGCTCACTGGTCACCATAACAAAATAGTAGCATGCGCTCCAGCAGGTATATCTCACTGGTCACCCCCAAAGCCAACACCTCCTTTGGATGCCTTTCCTTCCAGTTCTCTGCTGCCAATGACTGGAACGAATTGCAAAAATCGCAGAAGTTGGAGACTTATATCTCCCTCACTAACTTTAAGCATCAGCTATCTGAGCAGCTTACCGATCGCTGCAGCTGTACATAGTCCATCTGTAAATAGCCCATCCAACTACCTACCTCATCCCCATATTGTTTTTATTTACTTTTTTTTCCTTTTGCACACCAGTATTTCTACTTGCACATCATCATCTGCACATCTATCACTCCCTTGTTCATTTTCTAAATTGTAATTACTTCGCTACTATGGCCTATTTATTGCCATACCTCCTTACGCCATTTGCACACACTGTATATAGACTTTTTCTATTGTGTTATTGACTGTACTTTTGTTTATTCCATATGTAACTCTGTGTTGTTGTTTGTGTCGCACTGCTTTGCTTTAACTTGGCCAGGTCGCAGTTGTAAATGAGAACTTGTTCTCAACTGGCCTACCTGGTTAAATAAAGGTGAATTTAAAAATGAAAAAATATTTAGGCACCCATGTGCTCCTTGTAAAAAATGACAGCGTAAAGCACTATCTATTATGATGTTACATTGTTACCTTCTTTTCTACCAGGGGAGTCATGTCATCTCCGATATCAGAGTCGTGCTGCTTGGAGCTCGGGGCTCAGGGAAGAGTTCAGCAGGAAACACCATCCTGGGTCAAGGAGGAAGCTTTCAGGTCAGAAGGAGAACAGCGCAATGCATGGTGGGATCAGGGGATGTTGCTTGGAGACAAGTCACTGTGGTGGAAATTCCAGGCTGGTGGATGAATTACTTCTCTCAGGATAGTCCTGTTTTTGACAGACAGGAGATAGTGTGTAGTGTATCTCTTGGCTCCCCTGGCCCACATGCCCTCCTGCTAATGGTGCGTGTGGACCGGTCCTTCACAGAGACCTACAGGAGAGCTGTGCAGGAGCACCTAGAGCTCATCACAGACGCTGTCTGGGCTCACATCATCGTCCTGTTCAACTTTGGGGACTGGCTGGGAGACACAACCATCGAGCAGCACATTGAGAATGAGGGGGAGGCCCTTCAGTGGCTTGTGGAGAAGTGTGGCAACAGGTATCATGTCCTCAACAATAGAAGCAACTCAGGATTTCAGGTTACGGAACTGATGAGAAAGATTGAGGAACTGATATCATGCAACAGCAGTTGTTACTGTAAGATTGAGGGTGGGATTCTGCAGGAGTTGGAGGAGAAGAGGAGGGAAGAACAGAAAAGAGCAGGGGAGAGACTGACGAGGAGGCAGAAACAAAGAGAGACTGCCAGATCTCTATTAGGTGAGTTAAATCAATCTCTCTCAAAATGTACTTTAGGTGTCTGATTCTATTCATATTGATGTGAAATATTAAGGATGAACATTTTCCATTTGTTCATAGAGCTTTAAATCTGACAATGTGAACGAAACACTTTGTATTCATACATTTTATGTCCACAGCAGACGTGTTATACATGACAGTATTCTTATTTGTTTGTGACAGGGGAGTTCTACTGTCCCTCAGAGCTGAGAATAATGCTGCTGAGTGGCCGCAACACAGGCAGGAGCTCTGCTGGAAACACCATCCTGGGCAGAGAGCACTTTAAAGTAGGGTGCCATGCTACTGACTGTGTGGAAGGACAAGGAAAGGTCAGGGGTTAAACTGTGACAGTTTTGGACCCACCAGGTTGGCTGTCAGTGGGTCCTGGCTCCCTGATGTCTCCCTCAGCCTCTGGGGTAACTGTGGTCCTGGTGGTTGTGAATGTGAGCTCCTCCTTCAGCCACACTGTCTGGAGAACAGCAGAAAAACACCTGGAGGCGCTCGGAGAGAAAGTATGGAAAAGAACCATGGTCCTATTCACCTTTGGGGACTGGCTGGGGGACACAACCATCGAGCAGCGCATTGAGAGTGAGGGAGAGCCCCTCCAGAGGCTTGTCGAGAAGTGTGGCAACAGATACCACGTGTTGGACAGTAAGAACCAGGGGACTGGTGCACAGGTCACTGACCTGCTACAGAAGATAGAGGAGATGCTGGTGGAGGAGAGGTTGGAGGTCCTACGGAGAAGAGAACAGGTTGGGAAGAGTCTCACAGTGATGCAGGAGCCAGAGATGGATGGAGTGATGGGAGAGGGCATAGAGGTCCTTGTAGCAAACCACACAGACGCTCCCTTTCATGATGGTAAGCAAGACTGATGCACATTAGATAGAACTTACAGTGCATCATTTCATGATATATTTACTATTTATTCTGACAGAGCTCTCTTGTGTTGCAGCGTGTGAGGTGGCTTGTTCAGAGGACCTTCTAACCCCAGATGACTTAGGAGCCCCAGACTTTGGTGTACAGGAGTTGGCACTACCAGAGGCCAGCGGAGGATGGTGGACTGAAGCAAATCACTCCATCGATGATGTGGAGGGGTTTCTGTCCAGCATGGCCAGTGTGCTTCAGGGGAATCAGGAGGGGCTGATGTGGAACATGAGGGGCAGACAGATGCTAGTGGTGACTCTCCCAGACTGTCTCCACGCTGGACCTACTCAGAGCCATCATCTGAGATGGAATGGACAGAATGGTAGAAAACCGGTCACCCTGTTCTCTCCAGGACACCAAGCTCTCCTCCTGGTCCAGCAACCCAAAGAACCAGAAAGAATGCTGGTGAAGAACCAGGAAGACATAGTGGATATACAGTCCCTTGGACACCCCAGGCTGAGGGACAGGACCCTCAAAGAGATTGCCAGAACAGGAGGCCTGCAGGCCTTGATTGACCAATGGGGGAACAGTAATTTGGAGGAGCTTGAATCCTTCATTGACTCCTATTTTGAAATGGTGTGGAAGAAAACCTTGGTGTCTTTCATAGTAGAGGAGGAGGACTGTCTCACCAGCAACAGCCCAGAGCTGAATGATGTTGGGGAGGATCTTGTAAATAATGGTGACCTGGAGGTGCTGTCATGCATTGACAAGAAGCTGTCTAAGCTGGACCTCCTGGAAGGCATGCAGAGAGACTTGCTGGACCTCAGACAGAGTCTGGATCGCAGCTGTGACATCATACAGGAACTCAGTGACAATAGTAAAGCAACACAGAAGCCTGCTGTTCCCTCTGATGCAGGGGAGGCAGAAGTGGAGGAAAGTTGCTCGAGGAGAGATGTTCAACAATAACAGAAATGATAAGTTATAGATTGGTTTGGTTTGTTTTATCTAAATATGCCCTAACATCATTGTTCAGGTAACTAATGAACAGTATTGATTTATTGATAGAGTTAATGCTAATGGTGAGGCAGTATATTAACTTCATGATGTCATGTGTTTCCACAAGGGGGAGCCCTCTGATAAGCAATTGTGGGGGGTTGGTCTCCTGCATAGGTTACTGTATCTATTCACTAGATGAAATATTTAACTCCATTATTATGCAAGATACCAGTCATTTTAAATCAGTTATTGTTGATCATTTCCTAGATGATTATTTTATTTATCTTATGAGGCTTGTATAAAGACATATCAGGGTCCAGATGACAGCACATGTGTCATGCCATAAAAGTAACATATTAATATATCATCAAACATATCAAAGGGGCGAGTCTTTTTTTGTGTTTGCTCATGAGACTTGTTCGAGTCAATGTAAAAAGAATTGACAGCAACAAAGACTGAGAGCCGTGACCCTCTGAGGTGATGGGTAAGCTGAGGATGAAAAACTGTCTAACTGTGCTGTGATGTGGTGACTGTCTGCAGGTGCTGCAGCCCCAGCCTCAGCCCACTGGCTGATGACTCATCTCTCTACAGCAGAAGCAGAACATGTAGAACTGGGCTGATTCACAACTGGAAGGGAAAAACTGTAGGTCTTCACATTGGGTAGCTACTGTTCATAAATAAGGGCATGGAGTTTTTCCTCTTCAGGTCACATGGTTAGAAAACACTTCAGGTGCTATTCATAATTGCTCTCTATCTTGCAACATGCTGAGGTGTGTGAGAGGGAGAGAGAAAGCGAGTGAGAGAGAAAGGGGGAGGAATAGGGAGAGAGAGAGAGAGAGAGAGCGAGAGAGAGATGCAGAAACAGAGCATGTCTTAAATTACCTTCAATCTCCAGTTAATGAAAAACAGGAAGTTGGTTCAGGCAGACCAGACATTGTGTTAGCTGAGAATACCATAAAGCTGAAAGGCTACATTTCTAAACCCTTTCAGAATTTGCACAAGAGCCAGAGAGATGAGTCACACAGACACATACAGCGGCTAATAGATTTCTGGCTGGGTAAGTAAACACTCTGCAAAGCCTGGTGCAGTCAAGGTCAATCTCTATCTACTTTTAAAGCCAACATGTAAGAACCTCAAAGTAAAGTGTTTTATAGGGCAATTTTTATTGAAATCCATAAATGGGAAGATGTTGTTGCCAAGCTATTATTTTTTTGACCCTCTATTTTTTGTTGACCCTCTGAACGAGGTTACAACGTTGACAGATTGATGAAAAAATAGATGTTTTACTGTCACATACACCAGATAGGCAGTACTGTAAAAAATATTGATACTCAGACATTGTAGAATTGCTGAAACGTAGGCTAAAAACCAGCCAGACAATTGTACTTTCCTCTCAATACTGTTTTTTTGTCAACCTCTAGTTTAACTCTCTACATCCAATATTCACCTTTGTTAATAGCAACACTGGGCTATTTTAGAGTAAAGAAATCCCACAGCCACAAAGTGAGGCTCTTGGGACATAAATGCACTTGTTTTATTTTTGACACATAGCCTCGGCATCCAGTCTCTTCCCTGGCCTGGTGTATTTTTCCCTACTCAGACTAGAAGTTCCATTATGCAGCGATCCCCAGAGTGCTTGGAGAGAGTGAGGAGGGTCCCACCTGGTGTGTTCAGAGTGCATCTCCCCACCGCCCACCTTACTGGCCAATGGGAGAGAGGGTTGTGACTGCCATCCCAGCATAGCCTGGACTGGCGAGAAAGGAGTGTAAGTACAAAATGGTAAACAGAGAGGATATGGGATGTTTTAATATGTTGTACAGATGTAAACTCCACTCTTAGGAAAAAAGGGTTCCAAAAGGGTTCTTTGGCTGTCCCCAAAGGAGAACCCTTTTGGGTTCCATATACAGTGCCTTGCGAAAGTATTCGGCCCCCTTGAACTTTGCGACATTTCAGGCTTCAAACATAAAGATATAAAACTGTATTTTTTTGTGAAGAATCAACAACAAGTGGGACACAATCATGAAGTGGAACGACATTTATTGGATATTTCAAACTTTTTTAACAAATCAAAAACTGAAAAATTGGGCGTGCAAAATTATTCAGCCCCTTTACTTTCAGTGCAGCAAACTCTCTCCAGAAGTTCAGTGAGGATCTCTGAATGATCCAATGTTGACCTAAATGACTAATGATGATAAATACAATCCACCTGTGTGTAATCAAGTCTCCGTATAAATGCACCTGCACTGTGATAGTCTCAGAGGTCCGTTAAAAGCGCAGAGCGCATCATGAAGAACAAGGAACACACCAGGCAGGTCCGATATACTGTTGTGAAGAAGTTTAAAGCCGGATCTGGATACAAAAAGATTTCCCAAGCTTTAAACATCCCAAGGAGCACTGTGCAAGCGATAATATTGAAATGGAAGGAGTATCAGACCACTGCAAATCTACCAAGACCTGGCCGTCCCTCTAAACTTTCAGCTCATACAAGGAGAAGACTGATCAGAGATGCAGCCAAGAGGCCCATGATCACTCTGGATGAACTGCAGAGATCTACAGCTGAGGTGGGAGACTCTGTCCATAGGACAACAATCAGTCGTATATTGCACAAATCTGGCCTTTATGGAAGAGTGGCAAGAAGAAAGCCATTTCTTAAAGATATCCATAAAAAGTGTCGTTTAAAGTTTGCCACAAGCCACCTGGGAGACACACCAAACATGTGGAAGAAGGTGCTCTGGTCAGATGAAACCAAAATTGAACTTTTTGGCAACAATGCAAAACGTTATGTTTGACGTAAAAGCAACACAGCTCATCACCCTGAACACACCATACCCACTGTCAAACATGGTGGTGGCAGCATCATGGTTTGGACCTGCTTTTCTTCAGCAGGGACAGGGAAGATTGTTAAAATTGATGGGAAGATGGATGGAGCCAAATACAGGACCATTCTGGAAGAAAACCTGATGGAGTCTGCAAAAGACCTGAGACTGGGACGGAGATTTGTCTTCCAACAAGACAATGATCCAAAACATAAGGCAAAATCTACAATGGAATGGTTCAAAAATAAACATATCCAGGTGTTAGAATGGCCAAGTCAAAGTCCAGACCAAATCAAATCAAATCAAATTTATTTATATAGCCCTTCGTACATCAGCTGATATCTCAAAGTGCTGTACAGAAACCCAGCCTAAAACCCCAAACAGCAAGCAATGCAGGTGTAGAAGCACGGTGGCTAGGAAAAACTCCCTAGAAAAGCCAAAACCTAGGAAGAAACCTAGAGAGGAACCAGGCTATGTGGGGTGGCCAGTCCTCTTCTGGCTGTGCCGGGTAGAGATTATAACAGAACATGGCCAAGATGTTCAAATGTTCATAAATGACCAGCATGGTCGAATAATAATAAGGCAGAACAGTTGAAACTGGAGCAGCAGCACGGCCAGGTGGACTGGGGACAGCAAGGAGTCATCATGTCAAGTAGTCCTGGGGCATGGTCCTAGGGCTCAGGTCAGTTGAAACTGGAGCAGCAGCACGGCCAGGTGGACTGGGGACAGCAAGGAGTCATCATGTCAGGTAGTCCTGGGGCATGGTCCTAGGGCTCAGGTCCTCCGAGAGAGAGAAGGAGAGAATTAGAGAACGCACACTTAGATTCACACAGGACACCGAATTGGACAGGAGAAGTACTCCAGATATAACAAACTGACCCCAGCCCCCCGACACATAAACTACTGCAGCATAAATACTGGAGGCTGAGACAGGAGGGGTCAGGAGACACTGTGGCCCCATCCGAGGACACCCCCGGACAGGGTCAAACAGGAAGGATATAACCCCACCCACTTTGCCAAAGCACAGCCCCCACACCACTAGAGGGATATCTTCACCCACCAACTTACCATCCTGAGACAAAGCTGAGTATAGCCCGCAAAGATCTCCGCCATGGCACAACCCAAGGGGGGGGGGGCGCCAACCCAGACAGGATGACCACATCAGTGAATCAACCCACTCAGGTGACGCACCCCCTCCAGGGACGGCATGAGAGAGCCCCAGCAAGCCAGTGACTCAGCCCCTGTAATAGGGTTAGAGGCAGAGAATCCCAGTGGAAAGAGGGGAACCGGCCAGGCAGAGACAGCAAGGGTGGTTCGTTGCTCCAGAGCCTTTCCGTTCACCTTCCCACTCCTGGGCCAGACTACACTCAATCATATGACCCACTGAAGAGATGAGTCTTCAGTAAAGACTTAAAGGTTGAGACCGAGTTTGCGTCTCTGACATGGGTAGGCAGACCGTTCCATAAAAATGGAGCTCTATAGGAGAAAGCCCTGCCTCCAGCTGTTTGCTTAGAAATTCTAGGGACAATTAGGAGGCCTGCGTCTTGTGACCGTAGCGTACGTGTAGGTATGTACGGCAGGACCAAATCAGAGAGATAGGTAGGAGCAAGCCCATGCAATGCTTTGTAGGTTAGCAGTAAAACCTTGAAATCAGCCCTTGCTTTGACAGGAAGCCAGTGTAGGGAGGCTAGCACTGGAGTAATATGATCAAATTTTTTGGTTCTAGTCAGGATTCTAGCAGCCGTATTTAGCACTAACTGAAGTTTATTTAGTGCTTTATCCGGGTAGCCGGAAAGTAGAGCATTGCAGTAGTCTAACCTAGAAGTGACAAAAGCATGGATTAATTTTTCTGCATCATTTTTGGACAGAAAGTTTCTGATTTTTGCAATGTTACGTAGATGGAAAAAAGCTGTCCTTGAAATGGTCTTGATGTGTTCTTCAAAAGAGAGATCAGGGTCCAGAGTAACGCCGAGGTCCTTCACAGTTTTATTTGAGATGACTGTACAACCATTAAGATTAATTGTCAGATTCAACAGAAGATCTCTTTGTTTCTTGGGACCTAGAACAAGCATCTCTGTTTTATCCGAGTTTAAAAGTAGAAAGTTTGCTGCCATCCACTTCCTTATGTCTGAAACACATGCTTCTAGCGAGGGCAATTTTGGGGCTTCACCATGTTTCATTGAAATGTACAGCTGTGTATCATCCGCATAGCAGTGAAAGTTAACATTATGTTTTCGAATAACATCCCCAAGAGGTAAAATATATAGTGAAAACAACAGCGGTCCTAAAACGGAACCTTGAGGAACACCGAAATTTACAGTTGATTTGTCAGAGGACAAACCATCCACAGAGACAAACTGATATCTTTCCGACAGATAAGATCTAAACCAGGCCAGAACTTGTCCGTGTAGACCAATTTGGGTTTCCAATCTCTCCAAAAGAATGTGGTGATCGATGGTATCAAAAGCAGCACTAAGGTCTAGGAGCACGAGGACAGATGCAGAGCCTCGGTCCGATGCCATTAAAATGTCATTTACCACCTTCACAAGTGCCGTCTCAGTGCTATGATGGGGTCTAAAACCAGACTGAAGCATTTCATATACATTGTTTGTCTTCAGGAAGGCAGTGAGTTGCTGAGCAACAGCCTTTTCTAAGATTTTTGAGAGGAATGGAAGATTCGATATAGGCCGATAGTTTTTTATATTTTCTGGGTCAAGGTTTGGCTTTTTCAAGAGAGGCTTTATTACTGCCACTTTTAGTGAGTTTGGTACACATCCGGTGGATAGAGAGCCGTTTATTATGTTCAACATAGGAGGGCCAAGCACAGGAAGCAGCTCTTTCAGTAGTTTAGTTGGAATAGGGTCCAGTAAGCAGCTTGAAGGTTTAGAGGCCATGATTATTTTCATCATTGTGTCAAGAGATATAGTACTAAAACACTTGAGCGTCTCTCTTGATCCTAGGTCCACGCAGAGTTGTGCAGACTCAGGACAACTGAGCTTTGAAGGAATACGCAGATTTAAAGAGGAGTCTGTAATTTGCTTTCTAATAATCATAATTTTTTCCTCAAAGAAGTTCATGAATTTATCACTGCTAAAGTGAAAGTCATCCTCTCTTGGGGAATGCTGCTTTTTAGTTAGCTTTGCGACCGTATCAAAAAGGAATTTTGGATTGTTCTTATTGTCCTCAATTAAGTTAGAAAAATAGGATGATCGAGCAGCAGTAAGGGCTCTTCGGTACTGCACGGTACTGTCTTTCCAAGCTAGACGGAAGACTTCCAGTTTGGTGTGGCGCCATTTCCGTTCCAATTTTCTGGAAGCTTGCTTCAGAGCTCGGGTATTTTCTGTGTACCAGGGAGCTAGTTTCTTATGAGAAATGTTTTTAGTTTTTAGGGGTGCAACTGCATCTAGGGTATTGCGCAAGGTTAAATTGAGTTCCTCAGTTAGGTGGTTAACTGATTTTTGTCCTCTGGTGTCATTGGGTAGACAGAGGGAATCTGGAAGGACATCAAGGAATCTTTGTGTTGTCTGTGAATTTATAGCACGACTTTTGATGTTCCTTGGTTGGGGTCTGAGCAGATTATTTGTTGCAATTGCAAACGTAATAAAATGGTGGTCCGATAGTCCTGGATTATGAGGAAAAACATTAAGATCCACAACATTTATTCCATGGGACAAAACTAGGTCCAGCGTATGACTGTGACAGTGAGTGGGTCCAGAGACATGTTGGACAAAACCCACTGAGTCGATGATGGCTCCGAAAGCCTTTTGGAGTGGGTCTGTGGACTTTTCCATGTGAATATTAAAGTCACCAAAGATTAGAATATTATCTGCTATGACTACAAGGTCCGATAGGAATTCAGGGAACTCAGTGAGGAACGCTGTATATGACCCAGGAGGCCTGTAAACAGTAGCTATAAAAAGTGATTGAGTAGGCTGCATAGATTTCATGACTAGAAGCTCAAAAGACGAAAACGTCATTTTTTTTTTTGTAAATTGAAATTTGCTATCGTAAATGTTAGCAACACCTCCGCCTTTGCGGGATGCACGGGGATATGGTCACTAGTGTAGCCAGGAGGTGAGGCCTCATTTAACACAGTAAATTCATCAGGCTTAAGCCATGTTTCAGTCAGGCCAATCACATCAAGATTATGATCAGTGATTAGTTCATTGACTATAATTGCCTTTGAAGTAAGGGATCTAACATTAAGTAGCCCTATTTTGAGATGTGAGGTATCATGATCTCTTTCAATAATGACAGGAATGGAGGTGGTCTTTATCCTAGTGAGATTGCTAAGGCGAACACCGCCATGTTTAGTTTTGCGCAACCTAGGTCGAGGCACAGACCTCAATCCAATCGAGAATCTGTGGAAAGAACTGAAAACTGCTGTTCACAAATGCTCTCCATCCAACCTCACTGAGCTCGAGCTGTTTTGCAAGGAGGAATGGGAAAAAATTTCAGTCTCTCGATGTGCAAAACTGATAGAGACATACCCCAAGCGACTTACAGCTGTAATCGCAGCAAAAGGTGGCGCTACAAAGTATTAACTTAAGGGGGCTGAATAATTTTGCACGCCTAATTTTTCAGTTTTTGATTTGTTAAAAAAGTTTGAAATATCCAATAAATGTCGTTCCACTTCATGATTGTGTCCCACTTGTTGTTGATTCTTCACAAAAAAATACAGTTTTATATCTTTATGTTTGAAGCCTGAAATGTGGCAAAAGGTCGCAAAGTTCAAGGGGACCGAATACTTTCGCAAGGCACTGTAGAACCCTCTGTGGAAAGGTTCTCCTATAGGGACAGCCGGAGAACCCTTTTAGGTTCCAGATAGCACCTTTTTTTCTAAGAGTGTACAAGGGAGGAGGAAGGGAAAAAGTGGTGATGAGCAGATTTAGTGTTTGCAAGACTTCCTCCCACTGTGAGCCAGAGGTGACTTGTTTGCAATCATGATCTCTTTATCTCTGTCAGTCTCTCTCTGCATCTCACTGCATTATTCCCTCATGAATATCAATCCCCCTTTTATCCACTCCTCCCTCTCTTTCTCGCTCTCTTGCTTTATCATCCATCCTCCTTTAGCCTCCAACAGCTTAACACAGCAGGCATAGAAAGACGTCTGAGCGAAGTTGCCATTTCCGATGTTCAGGGGAAACTGAAGTTAGGTTGAAAATACTCCATCCCTGTAAAGCAGATGTTAGTGTGTTCTGGTGACGCAGCATAGGATAGTCCTCCAGTCACTAGTCTTCTTCTCTCTACCCCCCCCCCCCCCAATCTTACAGCTCCAGTTGTGAGTCTCAGCCCTCCCCACTCATTAAAATAGATTTGCAGCTTGGACGGAAGCTGGAGAGAAATGGATCTCTCAGCGTGATGGCGGTGCAGTGGCCGTTTGGCCCAGGAGACAGTCCTGAGCCCACATTCATCTCCATTAGTAGGACAGCCCAGCCCCCCCCCCCCCCACACACACACACATACGGGATCACGTTTCACCGCCTGCTATTTTTTCAGGTGGAGAGAGAGGATGGGAAAAGGAGGTAGGGAGAGAAGCAGGCATGGAGCAGGCATGGAGGGAGGGAGAGAGAGGGATGATTTAGACTTCGTGAAAAATAATCAGCCATCCTTCACTTCTCCTCTCCACGCTACAATGTCATGACCCCCTAAGGGGTCGATGTTTATATGAGGTGGTGCACTGTAGATCAGGGGAGGCATAAACTTCTATACCCCATAAAGAGTGTATCTTATTATGCATAGAGCCATATGCTCTCTGATTTCATATGAATAAAAACAAGCTGTTATTAAAAAAGCTGCTGGACACAGCTGTCATAATGTTTATTTACTTTGTGTTGGCGATGAATCAGGTTGTGTGTTGGCGATGAATCAGCTGTCATTAGTTGGCACCTGGCCTGAAACAGACTGCTTGGCTTACCAAAGAATGCAAAGGTAACTGAACTCAATGATCGCCCAGCAGCACCCACTCCTGTCATAATGAAGTGCTTTGAGAGACTAGTCAAGGATCATAACACCTCCACCTTACCTGTCTCACATGACCCACTGCAATTTGCTTACCACCCCAATAGGTCCACAGATGATGCAATCGCCATCACACTGCAGACTGCCCTATCCCATCTGGACAAGGGGAATACCTGTGTAAGAATGCTGTTCATTGACTATAGCTCAGCATTCAACACCCTCCAAGCTCATCATTAAGCTTGAGCGTTCTCAGCCCCCTCCAGTACTCCCTGTTCACCCATGACTGTGTGGCCATGCACGCCTCCACCTCAATCATCAAGTTTGCAGACGACACAACAGTAGTAGGCTTGATTACCAACAACGAGACAGCCTACAGGGAGGAAGTGAGGACACTCAACTTCAACAAAACAAAGGAGATGATCGTGGACTTCAGGAAACTGCAGAGGGAGCACCCCCCTATCCACATCGACGGGACAGCAGTGGAGAAGATGGAACGTTTTAAGTTCCTTGGCATACACATCACGGACAAACTGAAGTGGTCCACCTACACAGACAGTGTGGTGAAGAGGGCGCGACAGCACCTCTTCAACCTCAGGAGGCTGAAGAAATTTGGCTTGTCACCTAAAACCTTCACAATTGAGAGCATCCTGTCGCGCTGTATCACCGCCTGGTACGGCAACTGCACCGCCCGCAACAGCAGGGCTCTCCAGAGGATGGTGCGGTCTGTACAACACATCACCGGAGCCAAACTTCCTGCCCTCCAGGACACCTACAGCACCCGATGTCACAGGAAGGCCAAAAAGATCATCAAGGACAACAACCACTCGAGCCACTGCCTGTTCACCCCACTACCATCCAGAAGGCGAGGTCAGTACAGGTGTATCAAAGCTGAGACAGAGAGACTGAAAAACAGCTTCTATCTCAAGGCCATCAGACTGTTAAACAGCCATAATTAACACAGAGAGGCTGCTGCCTACATACATACTTGAAATCATTGGCCACTTTAATAAATGGATCACTAGACACTTTAATAATGACACGTTAATAATGTTTACATATCTTGCATTACTCATCTCATATGTACAGTTGAAGTCGGAAGTTTACATATACTTAGTGTCACGACTTCCACCGAAGTTGGTCCCTCTCCTTGTTTGGGCGGTGTTCGGCGGTAGAAGTCACCGACCTTCTAGCCATCGCTGATCCTCTTTTCATTTTCCTTTGGTTTTGTCTTGTCTTGTATCACACCTGGTTCCAATACCATCAATTATATGTGGGTGACTGTTTATTGTAGTGCTTGTGAATGTCTGTCCTGCTGTGTGTTGGGTTATGTACCCATTTATTTATTATTATGTCTTCCGGTGGGTTTTGTTAATAAACTGCGCCATTGGAAACACAGTTATTTCTCTCCTGCGTCTGACTTCTCTGCCGCCAGTTTGCACCCCTTACACTTAGGTCGGAGTCATTAAAACTCGTTTTTCAACCACTCCACAAATTTCTTGTTAACAAACTATAGTTTTGCCAAGTCGGTTAGGACATCGACCTTGTGCACGACACAAGTTATTTTTCCAACAATTGTTTACCGACAGATTATTTCTCTAAATCACAATCCCAGTGGGTCAGACGTTTACATACACTAATTTGACTTTAAACAGCTTGGAAAATTCCAGAAAATTATGTCATGGCTTTAGAAGCTTCTGATAGGCTTATTGACATCATTTGAGTCAATTGGAGGTGAGGATGTATTTCAAGGCCTACCTTCTTACTCAGTGCCTCTTTGTTTGACATCTGTCAATGGCGTGCGTGCTAAAAGCGGAGTCAGGTGCAGGAGAGCAGAGAGTTGTGAACAGGCGCACACTTTATTTAGGCAGGAGAAACCAACAGACGGACGCCACTGCATCGATACCTCCAGCCAAAGCAAAAGTGCAATCGCGCAAACAGTCACAGTAATATTGTATAAACACAATAACATACCCCGTGAAATAAAACGCATACCAGTAAAGCGCGTCAACATAGACACGTAACACAAAACAATCTCACACAAAGACATGAGGGGAACAGAGGAATAAATACATTTAGTGTGATTGGGGAGTGAATACCAGGTGTGCAGGGAACAAGACAAAACAAGTGGATAAAGGAAAAATGGAGCGGCGATGGCTAGAAAGTCGGTCACTGCCGAACGCTGTCCGAACAAAGAGAGGGGCCGACTTCGGCGGAAGTCGTGACAACATCATGGGAAAATCAAAAGAAATCAGCCAAGACCTCAGAAAAACAATTTTAGACCTCCACACGTCTGGTTCATCCTTGGGAGCAATTTCCAAACGCCTGAAGGTACCATGTTCATCTGTACAAATAATAGTACGCAAGTATAAATACCATTGGACCACACAGCCGTCATACTTTTCAGGAAGGAGACGCATTCTGTCTCCTAGAGATGAACGTACTTTGGTGAGAAAAGTGCAAATCAATCCCAGAACAACAGCAAAGGACCTTGTGAAGATTCTGGAGGAAACAGGTCCAAAAGTATCTATATCCACAGTTAAACAAGTCCTATATCGACATAACCTTCAAAGGACGCTCAGCAAGGAAGAAGGCACTGCTCCAAAACTGCCATAAAAAAGCCAGACTACGGTTTGCAACTGCACATGGGGGACAAAGATCATACTTTTTTGGAGAAATGTCCTCTGGTCTGATGAAACAAAAATAGAACTGTTTGGCCATAATGACCATTGTTATGTTTGGAGGAAAAAGGGGGAGGCTTGCAAGCCGAAGAACACCAACCCAATGTGAAGCACGGGGGTGGCAGCATCATGTTGAGGGGGTGCTTTGCTGCAGGAGGGACTGGTGCACTTCACAAAATAGATGGCTTCATGAGGGAGGAAAATTATGTGGATATATTGAAGCAACATCTCAAGACATCAGTCACGAAGTTAAAGCTTGGTCGCAAATGGGTCTTCCAAGGACAACAAAGTCAAGTTTTTGGAGTGGCCATCACAAAGCCCTGACCTCAATCCCATAGAAAATCTGTGGGCAGAACTGAAAAAGCATGTGTGAGCAAGGAGGCCTACAAACCTGACTCAGTTACACCAGCTCTGTCAGGAGAAATGATTCACCCAACTTATTGTGGGAACCTTGTGGAAGGCTACCCAAAACATTTGACCCAAGTTAAATATTTTAAAGGCAATGCTACCAAATACTAATTGAGTGTATGTAAACTGCTGACCCACTGGGAATATGATGAAAGAAATAAAAGCTGAAATAAATCATTCTCTCTACTATTATTCTGACATTTCACATTTTTAAAATAAAGTGGTGATCCTAACTGACCTAAAACAGGGAAATGTTACTAGGATTAAATGTCAGGAATTGTGAAAAACTGAGTTTAAATGTATTTGGCTAAGGTGTATGTAAACTTCCGACTTCAACTGTATATATTGCATTTTATACAATCTATTGCATCTTCTCTATGCCCCTCTGTGATTGCTCATCTGTATATTTATATTTTCTTATTCCATTCCTTTACTTAGATTTGTGTGTTTTCAGTAGCTGTTGTGGAATTGTTAGATTACTTGTTAGATATTGCTGCACTGTCAGAACTAGAAGCACAAGAATTCCGCTACCCTCGCAATAACATCTGCTAACCATGTGTATGTGCCCAATAAAAAATATATATATATATTTACTATCCAGCTTTTCAAGAACTGAACCTTCCCCAGCCCATCCTGTCCCCCCTACCCCCACCTGCAAATCCCAGGTCGAGGGAAACCTCAAGTACGAAGTTGCAGGAAACAATTAAGGCTAATAATTGGGCTCCAGTGAAACTGAGTTCCAGCTCATTTGAATCTGCGTCTGTTTCTCAGGGACTGGTACCTGCTAAATCATGAACCTCAACCACTGCTCTGCTACATACTGTACATTAACAACTTATGACAGGGTTGATGCTACAAACCACTGAGAAGAAGGCTATGAGAAGACCCTCTCCTAGCCGATGAGGACTGGGTTTACCTCTTTCTGACCCTGAGCTCTATTGAACCTTCAGACATTTTAATAAACTCTACTTCTCATCATGTGTTGCTGGATGAAGATGCAGTGGGATGGAAAAACTTTCCCTGTTGCCTCAAGAGCTGTGGCCACAGATAGAGTGCTCTTACAAATAACCTAACTTAATATATTTTCCTTCCTGTTATGAAATGGCATGTCTGGATATTTCTGTGATTGTTGTTGTATGGTCTTATTCACCTGTAAACAATTCTGATACAGATGGGGTTTGTATAGAGTGGACACTGTGATGATATAACAGCAAGGCTATTGCTTTGTGGCTGGAATGATAAGGGACACAAAGAGCAGTATATAGCCTGTAGGGATGCAGTATGTAAGGTTGTCTATGATGAGGTTTATTGGGCTGCTGATTGGAGAGAGAGATGATGAAAATACAGCAAGTTAGAGAGAGGAGGAGAAAGGGGAAAGAGTTCAAGTGCAAATTCTAGCATCCATTTGCAAAAACATAGAGACATAAGCATGCCACACACTGCCATAAACACATCCTGTATACACACTTGCATGGCACGTACTGTACAAACACACGCAAACACATGCACACGCACTCAAACACACACACACCCATGCAAACGCACACACACATACACAGAACATTTATTTTCTCCTTGTTTGCTTGTTGTGGATTTCTAGGACATTAGCTTGAAGCCATGTGTGCTGCTTGACTGAACCTGTCCCAGCCACACAAGGTTAAAGGTTTTGATCACTGCCAATGAGGCAAACAATATGGTCAGACTGACCCGTGCAAATAAGCATATGCACAACACAGACAGACAGACACACACACACATTATCTTTCCACATCTGACCTGGGTGGCAAGTAAAATTACACACAAACAAACTAAATACATATTGAAGCACACACATCAACATAATGTAGGCTTCATAAGTAAGCATTCTTTGGATTGCCATTTCACAATTGGTGTATTATTTATTTATATGGTTTATTTCATTGGATCAGGCACACACTTTGATTATCCTATTAAATGTCATAATTCATTAGTAAATATTATTCAATAGAATTGAGCTGAGGAAGTCCAGTGCCTGCAGAGTTCAATGAGAGCCTGAGCTCAGATCACATTGTGGAAGGGAAGGAAGCAGGGAGGAAGAGAGAGGAGATCAGGTTATCACTGATGGCTATTCGATACCAGGCCACCAACCAATCAGATTAGACCCTCTCTGTGCCTGGCTGTCAATACTCATCACTAAGATCGTCTGTGTTAACACTTCTCCTTTCCTCCTTCCCTCGCTTGCTTTTTCTTTCAGTTCCTCTCCTCCCCTGCCCTCCCCTCTCCTCCCTGGTGCTGTCCATTTAACAGATAAGAAGAAGACATCCAGTGGAGGTCTTGGTCTCAGTGGTTGTTAAGGATCCCTGGACACTCATACAGAGGATGAGAGGTTTAAACGATGATCTCCTGTCTTAGTTCCCATGCACTCTCACATACACTAAGACACTTTGATCATTCTACTGTTTGATATGCTGAAAACATGACTAGCTGCGTGTGTCCAGAACAAAATAGCTCCGATGCCTTAACCCCCCCTGTAAAAGGTCTGGGTGTAGCTGGTGCAGAGGAGTCAGGCGCAGGACAGCAGAGATGAGTAATAAAAGTATCAAATACATGTAGTAATACCAAGCCCACACAATAGGACCGAAATACATAAAACAAACACATACAAAAACCATGGGGAAAACAGGGTTAAATAATGAACATGTAATTGGGGAATTGAAACCAGGTGTGTAAAACAAAGACAAAACCAATGGAAAATTTAAAAGTGGATAGGCGATGGCTAGAAGGCCGGTGACGCCGAACGCCGCCCGAACAAGGAGAGGGACCGACTTCAGCGGAAGTCGTGACTGTACCCCCCCTGGCTTCAGCAGCGCGTTGACACCGACCTCGGGGACAACCCGGGGGACGAGGCGCAGGGCGTTCCGGATGGAGACAGTGGAACTCCTGCAGCAACGAAGGGTCCAAAACGTCCTCCACCGGCACCCAGTATCTCTCCTCCAGACCGTACCTCTCCCACTCCACGAGGTACTGAAGGCCCCTCGCCCGACGCCTCGAGTCCAGAATGGCTCGAACAGCATACGCTGGGGCCCCCTCGATGTCCAGAGGGGGCGGAGGAACCTCCCGCACCTCAGACTCCTGGAGTGGACCAGCCACCACTGGCCTGAGGAGAGACACATGGAACAAGGGATTAATACAGTAATCTGGGGGAAGCTGTAACCTGTAGCAAACCTCGTTCAGTCTCCTCATGACTTTGAATGTCCCCACAAACCACGGGCCCAGCTTCCGGCAGGGCAGGCGGAGGGGCAGGTTTCGGGTCGAGAGCCAGACTCACTGCGCTGGCGATCGGCGCTTGCCTTCTGATGCCTCACGGCCCATTGCAGGTGCACATGAGCGGCGTCCCAGGTCTCCTCCGAGCACTTAAACCATTTGTCTACTGCAGGAGCCTCGATCTGGCTCTGATGCCAAGGTGTCAGAACCGGCTGATACCCCAGTACGGACTGGAAGGGAGAGAGGTTAGCGGAGGAGTGGCGAAGCGAGTTTTGGGCCATCTCTGCCCAGGGGATGAACGCCGCCCACTCCCCCGGCTGGTCCTGGCAATAAGACCGCAGAAACCTGCCCACATCCTGGTTTACTCTCTCCACCTGCCCGTTACTATCGGGGTGAAAGCGTTCCATGAACGCCCTCCAGACCCTTGACGTGAACTGGGGACCTCGATCAGACACTATATATCCTCAGGCACCCCGTAGTGCTGGAAGACGTGTGTAAACAGGGCCTCCACAGTCTGTACGACCATAGGGAGACCGGGCAAACGAAGGAGACGGCTGGACTTAGAGAACCAATCCACAACGACCAGGATCGTGGTGTTACCCTGTGAGGGAGGAATATCCGTGAGGAAATCAACCGATAGGTGTGACCACGGCCGTTGTGGAACGGGTAAGGGCTGTAACTTCCCTCTGGGCAGGTGCCTAGGGGCCTTGCACTGGGCGCACACAGAGCAGGAGGAAACATAAACCCTCACGTCCTTGGCCAAGGTGGATCACCAGTACTTCCCAATAAGACAACGCACCGTCCCACCGATGCCAGGATGACCAGAGGAGGGTGACTTGTGGGCCCAATAGATCAAACGGTCACGGACAGCAGACGGAACATACAGACGCCCAGCTGGACACTGAGGAGGAGTGGGCTCTGTACGTAACGCCCGCTCGATGTGGGCTCTGTACGTAGCGACCAAAATCCCTGTCCGCCTCAGCCGACCACTGCAGTCGCACCGGTCCCCCCTTCAGCAGTGAGGTAATGGGAGCCGCTACCTGACCAAAGCCCCGAATAAACCTCCGGTAGTAGTTGGCAAACCCTAGAAACCACTGCACTTCCTTTACCGTGGTGGGAGTCGCCAATTATGCACGGCTGAAATGCGGTCACTCACCATCTCCACCCCTGAAGTGGAAATGCTGTAGCCTAGGAAATAGACGGACTGTTGGAAGAACAGACATTTCTCAGCCTTGAAGTACAGGTCATGCTCCAACAGTCGACCATGCACCTTGCGCACCTGGGACACATGCTCGGCGCGTGTAGTGGAGTATATCAGAATGTCATCGATATACACCACTACACCCTGCCCGTGCAGGTCCCGGAAAATCTTGTCTACAAATACCTGGAAGACTGATAGAGCATTCATTAACCCGTACGGCATGACAAAGTACTCATAGTGCCCTGAGGTGGTACTAAATTCCGTCTTCCACTCGTTCCCCTCCCGGATACGCACCAGGTTGTAAGCGCTCCTGAGATACAATTTTGTGAAGAAGCGCGCCTCGTGCATTGACTCTATCGCACTGGCTATGAGAGGCAGCGGGTAGCTGTACCTGACAGTGATTTGGTTGATACCTCGATAGCCAATGCACGGGCGCAGACCTCCATCCTTCTTCTTCACAAAAAATAAACTCGAAGAGGCAGCGTGAAGTGGAGGGCCGAATGTACCCCTGCCCCAGGGATTCAGAGACATATGTTTCCATAGCCGCCGTCTCCTCCTGTGACAGGGGATACACAGCGTGCAGCGTTTACCAGGAGATTTATCGACTCTCTCTTTGGTCGACTCTCTAGGGCATGCACAGGGAAGGGCATATCCTCAAGAACAATGGGGATCCCTAAACTAGGGGAAAATGAACTGTCAATAAAATTCCCAGCTGCGCCTGAATCTACAAGCGCCTTATGCTGGGAATATGGGGAAAACTCAGGAAATTGTATAAACAAAAACATGTGAGCAACAGGGGGCTCTGAGCGAGCCTAGTGCCGACTCACCTGGGGTGACACGAGAGTGCCCTGCCTGCTGTCTCAACTTCCAGAGGAACCTCCCCAGCACTGATCAGCATTGTGCCCTTTGTGGCCACAGATGGTAGAGGGAACGGCCCCTCCTCCGATCGCCCTAAGTGCAGCACCTCCTAGCTCCATGGGCGTCGGAGCGGTGGTGTTGGGGGATGGAACTGACAGGCCCCGATCCAGACGTCCGCAGGTAGCCAGCAGGTTATCCCGCCGGATGGACAGGTCCACCAGCTGGTCAAACGTCAGAGTGGTATCCCTGCAGGCCAACTCCGGCGGACGTCCTCGCGCAGACTGCACCGGTAGTGATCAATCAGGGCCCTGTCGTTCCATCCCGTGCTGGGGGCCAGGGTCCGGACGTCCAAGGCGAACTCCTGTGCGCTCCTCGTCCCCTGTCTCAAGTGGAACAGACGTTCACCCCCCCCCGCTCTACCCTCAGGCGGGTGGTCAAAAACTGCCCGAAAGCGGCGGGTGAACTCCGCGTAATGGTCCAACACCGCTTCTCCTTCCCCCCATACGGTGTTGGCCCACTCCAGGGATTTCCCTGAGAGACAGGAGACGAGGGCGGACACACTCTCACATCCCGAAGGAGCCGGGTGGACGGACGCCAGGTAGAGTTCCAGCTGGAGGAGGAACCCCTGCCATCCGGCAGCTGTCCCATCTTACTCCCTCTGGAGCGTGAGCCGAATCCCACTGGGACCGGGTGAAGGTGGGGTGATTGGTGGTGGCTGTTGTAGTGGTGCCATTGGAGGTGCTGGCAAAACTCCTCTTCTCTCCCATCGGTCCATCATCTGCAGCACGCGATCCATGGCGGTGCCGAAATGTTGCAACATGGTCGCATGCTGTTAGACGCACTCCTCGACCGCCAAAGGGGTTTTGTCTGCTCCTGCTGACTCCATTTTAAGGTGCCTGTTTCTGTAAAAGGTCTGGGTGTAGCTGGTGCAGAGGAGTCAGGCGCAGGACAGCAGAGATGAGTAATAAAAGTAACTTTACTCAAAATTACCAAATACATATTGTAATACCAAGCCACACAATAGGACCGAAATACATAAAACAAACACGCACAAAAACCATGGGGAAAACAGAGGGTTAAATAGGTCAACCAGACTGATTAGAATGGGAGGGTAGAGCAGGAGGGAGGCTAAAGAGAATCACTCCTCTCTTTTTTGTTGCCAGTATGTGGTGGTGAGTCTCCAGTTGCAAAATACTGCTATGCATCCATCCACCAGGTTGTGTTCCTACATGTGCCCCCATGTGCTCTACGTCACTCTGCACAATCAGTAGGAGAAGGGAGGCAGGACCCACTGGGCACAGACCTCAAATCAACATTTATTCCACATTGGTTCAAAGTAATTCCATTTTAATGACATGGAAACGACGTTGATTCAACCAGCGTGTTCCCAGTGGGGAGTTTTCCATTCTAGTCTACACACACAACATGAACAACCTAGCATCTATCCCACCAGTGGAAACGGGATGCTGTGTTTATTAGCTGACCTGCCTGCTTACAGACAACATCCTTCTCACATTTGGGGGATGTCAGGGGCACACTGGACTTCCATCCTGTTTGCTGAATTCTCAGACCACATCCTCAGGGCCAACAGAGGACCACCATGTCTGTATTTGTCTGACACCCTCTCACTCCTCAATGCTCTCATGTCTAGATAGACCGTACTGTAATAGACAGGTCTGTCTCTATCACCTGTACAAACACAGGGAGCCATGGCCACTTCCCTGTGACATCCTCAGGATCATCCCCTGTAACAGGTCAGGTGCTTTACAACCTGGTCTCCCCAGCCTCAGTGCACCTTGCCACAACCCTGACCACTGATTCTGTTTGGCTTTGTGCTGCTGCCTTACGAGATGACCGCAGGGGAGCAGGCCTGAGCCGGAAGGGTGACACGGGCCTGTCGCCAGCTTTGTAACCAGGAACAGGGTCGATGGACTTTACAACCAGTCAGGACCATTACATAACACCTGCCCATTGTTTATGTTAGTATTGTGGGTGCTGGGTTAGTGAGCTGAGAAAGGTGGTGTTAGTGGGTGCGTGGGTCGAGTCAGTGTAAACACATTGCACCATCACGGGCTGTGTGCATGCCCTAGAGAGTCGACCATTAGTGGTTGGGCTTGGACAGTGGTTGGCCCGTGATTTCCCTTGTCTCTTCCCAGATAGAATGAGCATCTCAGGGAGCTATAATATGACCCATAACTGCACTAGCTTTCCCTTCTGAGCCACAGAGTCAAGGGGTAGATTGGGTCAATGTCTGGTCATGGTTAGTGTCTCCTACCAGCCCCAGCCCAACTCCCGCTGGCCTCAAAGATGTCAGAGGAGGACTGTGACTCGAGACATGAGGTATGAGTTTACACTTTGAAGATACAGTATAGCCACACAATGCATGACGAGGGGTGCTGTTTAACATGCTGTATGCGTTTAGTTTTTTCCCTTTGATTTTATACAGAGCTGTCATTTGAAATCACTGTCCATGTCAGTTAGAGGAATTCAGCATAGTACAAAGCATAGTAAACATGACTCAATCTAGCAAAAACACTCACAGGGGAGAGTTATGCATGCACACACATAACTAGAACAAAGGATTGTTCCCTAAAAGAAACAGGGAGAGATTACAGTCATCTGTGATTTTGGCATTGTTCACCGCAGGCCCCAAAACAGAATGGATATCATTAGTCAGTCCATTAACGAGAGGGCTAATTAACACATAACTAATGCACTTAGCATCACATAATGATTGAGGGGGGGAGCATGGAGTCTTGCACGGAGTTCCCCCCTTAACCTGATGTTCTAATGAAAACAGATTTCAGAACGATGCAGAATCTTCAGGTTTCTAAGCAATCAACAACTCCACCTGAATGTGGTTCCTATAATAACACTTTAAGGGGGAGAGGGGACATTTATATAATGGTCCTGATGGGATCATCATTTTGTGCATCCTTTTTCATCATCCTCTTTGAACCCTTGACATCCAATCTGAACACAGAACTCCATCAATCTGTCAGGGTTACCGTATATTCCAAAGTTAATGTGACAACACAAAGATGGCTCGCCAATGAAAAATGCTCCCCTGCTGCCGTCTTGGCTAAAGTCCACATTTTCACATCCCCCCTCCCACCTATCTATACTTACAAACTATTTGAACCGCCGCTCTTTTATGTCAGGGAACCATATTTCTTGTTTTTAGATGTTGGTCTTTTCTGTAACCATTCTCAGGTGATAGCCTATTCCCTTAGCAATAGATACACACATGTGGTGTCCACTCTCTCCACTCCATACTGAAATGCACACCAGGCTGTGACCTCATAAGGAACAGTCCAACTCTTAGATCAGCCTCTACCTGCCTGGTCCCAGCCTCAGTGCACACTGTGCTGATTGGCCCTAACTCATCATTTGTCTGTTAATGTTCTGTATTATGTCATGTTTCATGTTTTGTGTGGACCCCAGGAAGAGTAGCTACTGCTTTCTCAACAGCTAATGGGGATCTTAATAAAATATTAACAATTCTAAATACTGTGTTGATAGGCTCTAACTCCAGTATACTGTGCTGATAGGCCCTAACTCCAGTACACACGGTGCTGATAGGCCCTAACTCCAGTACACACTGTGCTGATAGGCTCTAACTCCAGTACACTGTGCTGATAGGCCCTAACTCCAGTACACACGGTGCTGATAGGCCCTAACTCCAGTACACACGGTGCTGATTGGACCTAACTCCAGTACACACTGTGCTGATAGGCTCTAACTCCAGTACACTGTGCTGATAGGCTCTAACTCCAGTACACTGTGCTGATAGGGAGAGAGAGGGAGAAAGAGGCCAGAGCACAGGGTAGTGATGGTGCTTTGACTTAGCAGGTCGCCGACCTTCTTTCAAAATGGTTGACGAGATCTGCAGAGAGGGAGGAAGGAGGATGGAGGAGGAGAAGGTGGCAAAGAGCTTCCTAGGGTTAGAGGGATGCTGAATTTAGAGTGGTATTTAGCTAACTCCAATACACTGTGCTGATAGGCTCTAACTCCAGTACACTGTGCTGATAGGCTCCAGTACACACGGTGCTGATAGGCCCTAACCAGTACACTGTGCTGATTGGACCTAACTCCAGTACACACTGTGCTGATAGGCTCTAACTCCAGTACACTGTGCTGATAGGCTCTAACTCCAGTACACACTGTGCTGATAGGATCTAACTCCAATACACTGTGCTGATAGGCTCTAACTCCAGTACACTGTGCTGATAGGCTCTAACTCCAATACACTGTGCTGATAGGCTCTAACTCCAGTACACTGTGCTGATAGGCTCTAACTCCAGTACACTGTGCTGATAGGCTCTAACTCCAGTACACTGTGCTGATAGGCTCTAACTCCAGTACACTGTGCTGATAGGCTCTAACTCCAGTACACTGTGCTGATAGGCTCTAACTCCAATACACTGTGCTGATAGGCTCTAACTCCAGTAAACTGTGCTGATAGGCTCTAACTCCAGTACACTGTGCTGATAGGCTCTAACTCCAGTACACTGTGCTGATAGGCTCTAAATCCACTAGATGTTGGAACTTTGCCACGGGGACTTGGTTCCATTCAGCCACAAGACCATTAGTGTGGTCGGTCACTGATGTTGGGTGATTAGGCCTGGCTCACAGTCGGCGTTCCAATTCATCCCAAAGTTGTTAGAAGGGGTTGAGGTCAGGGCTCTGCGCAGGTCAGTCAAGACCTTCCACACTGATCTCTTCAAGCCATTTCTGCAAGGGGGCATTGTCAGGCTGAAACAGGATAGGGCCTTCCCCAAAATGTTACCACAAAGTTGGAAGCACAGAATTGTCCAGAATGCCATTGTATTCTGTAGCATTAAGGGGCCTAGCCCAAACCATGTTAAACAGCCCCAGACCATTATTCCTTCTCCACCGTATTTTACAGTTGGCACTACGCAATGGGACAGGTAGCGTTCTCCTAGCATCCCCAAATGCCAGATTCATCAGTCGGACTGCCAGATGTGAAGCGGTATTTATCACTCCACAGAGCGCGTTTCCACGACTCCAGAGTCGAATTGCGGCAAGCTTTACACCACTCCAGCCAACAACACTTGGCGTAGCGCATGGTGATCTTAGTCTTGTTTGGGGCTGCTTGGACATGGAAACCCACTTCATGAAGCTCACCACGGACATTATTGTGCTGATGTTGCTGCCAGTGGCAGTTTGGAATGTTGTAGTGAGTGTTTCAACTGAGGACAGACGATTTTTAGGAGTTACACGCTACAGCATTCGGGGGTCCTGTTCTGTGAGCTTGTGTGGCCTACCACTTCACGGCTGAGACATTGTTGCTCCTAGATGTTTCCACTTCACAATAACAGCACTTACAGTTGACTGTGGCAGCTCCAGCAGGGCAGAAATTTGACAAACTGACTTGTTGGAAAGGTCCCAACCTATGACGGTGCCACGTTGAAAGTCACTGAGCTTTTCAGTACCGGGCCATCCTACTGCCGCTGTCTTTTTATGGAGATTGCATGGCTGTGTGCTCGATTTTATACATCTGTCAGCAACGGGTGTGGCTGAAATAGGTGAATCCACGAACTTGAAAGGTTGTCCACATACATTTGGCCATCTAGTGTAGCTCTATATTATTGAAGGGAGTTCAATGTTCTGACTGCTGCAGGATAAAACACTGAAAGGGAAAAACACTGAAAGAAGTAGTTGGATGGATGGGAGGGGTTACTGATGATTGTTTCTGCACATTTGGAGGTGCGCTTGGTGTACAGAAAGCTCACAGAGGGAAGATCCCAGGACAGCCAGTCATCTTTGAGGCTTTCAGCACAACCCTCTCTAGTCTCTTCTTAGTGAGACTGTCCATGTTACCATACCAAACTGTAACAGACTGTATGAGGCAAAGTCACGAGTAAGGTACTTTAAGAAACGTATCGTGTTTCATTACTTATTCTAATGAATAGGACATTCAGCTACTTTACCAATTCAAAACTTTAAAACGTTCAGCCACATCAAATCTTTATCAAGACTATATTTTATGAGTGACCTTGCCGAGTGGAATGACATTGGCTTACAGTATGCTGACTAATCACAAGGACAGGAACATGATATGTGGGGAGAGAATAATGTATGACTCATTGAAGGCCTTGTCAGCACACCAGCAGCATATACATAACACTACTTAAAGAGCTCTCATTCACTGGCTATTTGCTATCTATGGATAGATACATTTCAGCAAGATGTTCTATTCACCTCCAAAACCATGTAATCACCATCATATTCATCATCACCTCTATCAATGGGCTGTTTATCCATTAGCAAGTTGCCATGACAACCATCTTAACAAACCAACCAAGTGTATGACAACAAACTGTTGTAGGCCTACCACCTACCATAATGGATAATAATATAGTCTGAAGAGTCATATTGTGGCTACATGCATACAAACAAAAAACAACCTGAGTGACACCATCTGGAAAGGTCAGTAACACAGTAGAAGACTTTCTTACTTGTGTATTTCCTATGCAATGTTTTAGATTAAAGCGACTGGTTGGTCCGTGTCCTCTGGATGGGGGACACGGGGGTGGGAGGAGTGGGGGCTGGTCTTCTGGGAGGATGGAGGATGTGGGATCATTGATGTGTCCAGAGATCAATAAAGGAGAGTATTCAGATCTCAACAGTGAAACCCAACCAGCCTGCCAATACAAGGGGGCTTCAGCCCATAGAGTAGAGCAGACCCCCTCAGCTGATACAGTGGGGCAAAAAAAGTATTTAGTCAGCCACCAATTGTGCAAGTTCTCCCACTTAAAAATATGAGAGAGGCCTGTAATTTTCATCATAGGTACACTTCAACTGTGACAGACAAAATGAGAAGAAAAAAATCCAGAAAATCACATTGTAGGATTTTTAATGAATTTATTTGCAAATGATGATGGAAAATAAGTATTTGGTCAATGACAAAAGTTTATCTCAATACTTTGTTATATACCCTTTGTTGGCAATGACAAGAGGTCAAACGTTTTCTGTAAGTCTTCACAAGGTTTTCACACACTGTTGCTGGTATTTTGGCCCATTCCTCCATGCAGATCTCCTCTAGAGCAGTGATGTTTTGGGGCTGTTGCTGGGCAACACATACTTTCAACTCCCTCCAAAGATTTTCTATGGGGTTGAGATCTGGAGACTGCTAGGCCACTCCAGCAACCTTGAAATGCTTCTTACGAAGCCACTCCTTCGTTGCCCAGGTGGTGTGTTTGGGATCATTGTCATGCTGAAAGACCCAGCCACGTTTCAACTTCAATGCCCTTGCTGATGGAAGGAGGTTTTCACTCAAAATCTCACGATACATGGCCCCATTCATTCTTTCCTTTACATGGATCAGTCGTCCTGGTCCTTTTGCAGAAAAATAGCCCCAATGCATGATGTTTCCACCCCCATGCTTCACAGTAGGTATGGTGTTCTTTGGATGCAACTCAGCATTCTTTGTTCTCCAAACACGACGAGTTGAGTTTTTACCAAAAAGTTCTATTTTGGTTTCATCTGACCATATGACATTCTCCCAATCTTCTTCTGGATCATCCAAATGCTTTCTAGCAAACTTCAGATGGGCCTGGACATGTACTGGCTTAAGCAGGGGGACACGTCTGGCACTGCAGGATTTGAGCCCCTGGCGGCGTAGTGTGTTACTGATGGTAGGCTTTGTTACTTTGGTCCCAGCTCTCTGCAGGTCATTCACCAGGTCCCCCCGTGTGGTTCTGGGATTTTTGCTCACCGTTCTTGTGATCATTTTGACCCCACGGGGTGAGATCTTGCGTGGAGCCCTAGATCGAGAGAGATTATCAGTGGTCTTGTATGTCTTCCATTTCCTAATAATTGCTCCCACAGTTGTTTTCTTCAAACCAAGCTGCTTACCTATTGCAGATTCAGTCTTCCCAGCCTGGTGCAGATCTACAATTTTGTTTCTGGTGTCCTTTGACAGCTCTTTGGTCTTGGCCATAGTGGAGTTTGGAGTGTGACTGTTTGAGGTTGTGGACAGGTGTCTTTTATACTGATAACAAGTTCAAACAGGTGCCATTAATACAGGTAACGAGTGGAGGACAGAGGAGCCTCTTAAAGAAGAAGTTACAGATCTGTGAGAGCCAGAAATCTTGTTTGTTTGTAGGTGACCAAATACTTATTTTCCACCATAATTTGCAAATAAATTAAATAAAAATCCTACAATGTGATTTTCTGGATTTTTTCCCCTCATTTTGTCTTTCATAGTTGAAGTGTACCTATGATGAAAATTACAGGCCTCTCTCATCTTTTTAAGTTGGAGAACTTGCACAATTGGTGGCTGACTAAATACTTTTTTTGCCCCACTGTAGGTACAGTAGGGGTGGAGCCAGACAGGGTCAGGGGGACAATAAGGTTATAGTGGAGGTGGGACGTGACGGTAGCAGGTTCAGTGTGCTGCAACCTGACTGGTGGCTTCTGCTGGCCAAATTGTCCGAGCTCAATAGCCATCAATACTGGTTTGCCTTTAAGTGTAAATACCTCAATGAGCAGTAAACACAATTATAGAACTCAGACGTGCATTAGTGGTCTTTCAGTGGCCTTCCCAAATTTAGTGTATCATCAAGGACTGTGGAGCCTGTCCAAAAACTCCACATAATGGACCATGTGATCTGCTTTGATGGACAGGTTCAATACAGAGCATATCCCAGAGGTATGTGTATGAGCATAATGGCTCAATTGTAAATTCACACTCTCTCTCACTCTATTCCCTTACCATATGGTGTTGTGTCATGGTACCATAAGTACAAGTGGTAGGTTAAAAGTTATAAGCATTGGTATGAAATTACATGACAAGAAATTATGTTATAAAATGGATTGTAAAACATGAGTCAATATTAATTCAGTTGTTTCTTTCTTGAAAGTGCACATCCCTCATTGAACTGTCTTACCTTGATAGCCTGATTATTCACAGTAGTGTTACTTCAGGGATGAGCAACTATGCAAGGGAAGTAGTCTCCCTCTTGTGGTGTAAGAGACTGTGGTGTATCATTATATTGTGTAAGAGACTGTGGTGTATCATTATATGGTGTAAGAGACGGTGGTGTATCATTATATTGTGTAAGAGACTGTGGTGTATCATTATATTGTGTAAGAGACTGTGGTGTATCATTATATTGTGTAAGAGACTGTGGTGTATCATTATATGGTGTAAGAGACGGTGGTGTATCATTATATTGTGTAAGAGACGGTGGTGTATCATTATATTGTGTAAGAGACTGTGGTGTATCATTATATTGTGTAAGAGGCCATGGTGTATCATTATATTGTGTAAGAGACTGTGGTGTATCATTATATGGTGTAAGAGACGGTGGTGTATCATTATATTGTGTAAGAGACTGTGGTGTATCATTATATTGTGTAAGAGGCCGTGGTGTATCATTATATTGTGTAAGAGACGGTGGTGTATCATTATATTGTGTAAGAGGCCGTGGTGTATCATTATATTGTGTAAGAGGCTGTGGTGTATCATTATATTGTGTAAGAGGCTGTGGTGGATCATTATATTGTGTAAGAGACTGTGGTATATCATTATATTGTGTAAGAGGCCGTGGTGTATCATTATATTGTGTAAGAGGCCGTGATGTATCATTATATTGTGTAAGAGGCCGTGGTGTATCATTATATTGTGTAAGAGGCTGTGGTGTATCATTATATTGTGTAAGAGGCCGTGGTGCATCATTATATTGTGTAAGAGGCCGTGGTGTATCATTATATTGTGTAAGAGGCCGTGGTGTATCATTATATTGTGTAAGAGGCCGTGATGTATCATTATATTGTGTAAGAGGCCGTGGTGTATCATTATATTGTGTAAGAGGCCGTGGTGTATCATTATATTGTGTAAGAGACTGTGGTGTATCATTATATTGTGTAAGAGACTGTAGTGTATCATTATATTGTGTAAGAGGCCATGGTGTATCATTATATTGTGTAAGAGGCCCTGGTGTATCATTATATTGTGTAAGAAACGGTGGTGTATCATTATATTGTGTAAGAGGCCGTGGTGTATCATTATATTGTGTAAGAGGCTGTGGTGTATCATTATATTGTGTAAGAGGCTGTGGTGGATCATTATATTGTGTAAGAGACTGTGGTATATCATTATATTGTGTAAGAGGCCGTGGTGTATCATTATATTGTGTAAGAGGCCGTGATGTATCATTATATTGTGTAAGAGTCTGTGGTGTATCATTATATTGTGTAAGAGACTGTGGTGTATCATTATATTGTGTAAGAGGCCGTGGTGTATCATTATATTCTGTAAGAGGCCGTGGTGTATCATTATATTGTGTAAGAGACGGTGGTGTATCATTATATTGTGTAAGAGGCTGTGGTGTATCATTATATTGTGTAAGAGACTGTGGTGTATCATTATATTGTGTAAGAGGCCGTGGTGTATCATTATATTCTGTAAGAGGCCGTGGTGTAGCATTATATTGTGTAAGAGGCCGTGGTGTAGCATTATATTGTGTAAGAGACTGTGGTGTATCATTATATTGTGTAAGAGGCCGTGGTGTATCATTATATTCTGTAAGAGGCCGTGGTGTAGCATTATATTGTGTAAGAGGCCGTGGTGTATCATTATATTGTGTAAGAGGCTGTGGTGTATCATTATATTGTGTAAGAGACTGTGGTGTATCATTATATTGTGTAAGAGACTGTGGTGTATCATTATATTGTGTAAGAGACTGTGGTGTATCATTATATTGTGTAAGAGGCCGTGGTGTGGCTGGTAAAAAGCCTAGCTCTTTGAGCCATGTTACACATCTCACCAAGTGGGTTAACCCTATTATCGCGATGCACAGGGTGTTTGCCTTTCACGCCGGAGACCAGGATTCGCTTGCCGCTCCCTCTGTTCGCTACGTTGGTGTCAAGTCGGATGGCGGCCGTTCGGCCATCGAAAGGCACAGAGATACTTGTGAAGGGGTTTGAAAGAAAGTCGACGTGCCTACTGGTTTGAAAGGGGCAGTATTGCGGTCCTCGCTATATGACCCACTGTACAATCCCTACCAAGTGGGTTAACCCTATTGGCGCAATGCGTAGGGTGTTTGTCTTTCACGCCTGGATTTGCTTCCCACTTTTGTTCGCTACATATACTGTATATATATTTTTTTGCGGGGTGCGGTTGGTAAATATTGCAGGCTATAGGCCTAGGTACCTTACTACGTGACCAGGTAGAAAACCCAAGAATCAAGCTGTGTCTGGAATGATGATGTGCTTGACACCAGACCCTGAAGAAGGCACAGTGATGCCAAAACGTTGGTGGGTTACCCAATACATTACTGGGAGCTTGTATATGGAGTATGCGACTCTCTTTTTTTGTTGTATAGTTTGCTCGCCATTGGTCAGCATCTCTACCAACTTTTGGGGTGTGCACCAGCTCATGAAATTCATTTATTAATATACAGTTGACGCAATAATACAGACCACATATATGAGAAATTATCAATAAAACTGCATGTGAAAAACGCATCTACCGAGTACATTTCAAGTAGATTTCCGGTATGCTTTTTTTGGCAAACAACCTGCAATGCAACGCTTTGGAGGGAAAGCGAGAGAGCGCGATAGAGAGAAAGAGAGGGACAGAGAGAGCGAGATACAGATGAAGTGTCAGAAAAGTGAGTCCAGTTGATCCTTGTCTCTTGTCTATGTAGAACAGGGTCCCCCAACTCGCGGCCCGAGTGCCGAATTTGTACCGCAGGTGTTTTTTGTGTGTTTTTTTGTTGCATTTTCATTGTTGGACATAAAACAATGTAAATCAGCTCCAAGTTATTTTAATTTGTAATATCTGTTCCCAAGTATGTCCATGCATAATATAGAGACGCATTACCATATACAAATGCAAGCAAGGTTTGGAATTATTATGTTTTAGTCAAATATTATATCTGTTTGGGCTTAATGCGGTCTACAAATTATTTGTCATTATGTTCTTGCCCCCCCCCCCCCCAACCATCTACTCAAGAAAAGAATGACGCGCGTCTGAATGTAGTTGATGATCCCAGGTGTATATCGTGCAAGTCGACTACTGCAGAAGTCACAGGGTAAATCGGGAAGGAGTGGACGTGCCTCTCTTCAGTTCGTGCACGACTCTTGCCTCCGCAGTGTACTGCTGGATAGCGCTCAGTACAGTCAGTCTGCGCCCGGACGCTTCACGCACGCACCAGTGACCTGCCAATGCGACGCATCTCACTCTCAAAAGGTCTCGAACGCTACCCGCAGCGAAGAGCATGGGGAATTCACTACGGACTCATTGATAAAGAATTGCCACTGGAATGAAAATGAACAATTCGTCCTGTATGTTCCTCTGCAGTATCCATCTAGTATAGTCTATTTGTTTATGACACTATAGGAAACCGAAGCATGGCGGGTACCTTATCATTGGTGATGTTGTTTGGAGTGGTGAGTAGTGGCATGATTTATAACTCTGATTTCATAAAGATATATTTAATTTTGATTGAATAGGTAGCATGGGAGAAACGTGTTCATTGTTTGCATTTTATTACTTTATAACACGTTATAACACTGTAGTTGTATTGGACTGGGGATCCCTGCACTGTCCCTCGTATTTCTCCATCTAATGTTGGCAAATTAGTCACGATATTAATCTGAGGAGAGCTGCTGGAGGGAAGGTGTTTATCCCCCCCCCCCCCCATTTCAGAACTGAGCATAATATACCAGAATGTGTGTTTTATAATAACAGTTATAGTTCCCCATGTTCCCCATCTGAATCCTTTATAGAACAACCATCCTGGAAGGTTTTTATAGGCAGGTGCCATAGCCCAAGGTTCATTTTACAATGTAGGATTTCATAGCAGGTCCATTCATTCAAAACTGTGATAAGATCACATACGGACTGAAATGACATCGGTAAATATGCATCTCAGTGTTGGGGAAGCTCCTCAGAAAATATAGTTTACCAAGCTACCAATTACTTCACACTGGAAGAAGTTAAGCCTCACCAAAGCTCCCCTTAAGACAAATATATATTTGACTTAACTAAAGTTACTTTGAAAAAGTAGTTCACGACATCCAAACTTGTTCTGAAAAAACGTCAATATGTGCACCTGAAATACCATAGATAACACATTGCAATTGAGGTCATATATTAAGAGAATGTGTAATTTAGCATAAGAAACAAAAAAACTAATGTTTCAAGTGAGAATTAGGCAGGTCTAATGCTGAAAAATTGAAAATGATTGCCAGTTTAACTTCTTCCAGTGTGAAGTAATTGGTAGCTTGGTAAAATATATGTTCAGAGTAGTTTCCCCAACACTGAGTATGCATACATGAAACAGATCTGTGCCATTTACAGATGACTGAACAAACCCTTAACATTTCAGTCCGTACGTGATCTAATAACAGTTTTTATGCATGAATCTGTTATGAAATCCTAAAATACCCATATTTTCTCTTTTTATGAAAGTAGGCTTCTGTTGAAGTGGAGGTAGTGACTTATCTGAAGTGCAGAAAGTTTGGAGGAATTCATGACATGAGTGTGAATTTTCGATAGTTGGGTGACGATAATGGTGATGGGGATGATTACAAACTATTTGCTATTATTTGGTGAGTGTGTCATAGGCTAATCCTCCTGATATTTCAAGACCTGCTGGTCCAATAAGGCTTGTTCACTCACTCACCATGTGAACGGCCCTCTACATTACTCAGGAGCAGTCTGTTTTCACAGCTTCTTTACAACATTGTGGTAGTATAGAGCATGTTTGTAGAATTAGATTCAGAAATTGTCTCTAATTGACTATGAAATCAGGGAGAGTGCAAAGCAGGCATCTCAAGGCTGGTGTGTGTGTGTGTGTGTGTGTGTGTGTGTGTGTGTGCGTGTGCGTGTGCATGTGCGTGTGTGTGTTTATGTATGTGTGTGTGTATGTGTGAGGGCATTGCCTTATTCTACACATTTGAGTTAAAGACTTAAAGCCAATTTATGCTTGATCCAGCAATGTGGTCGGAGGCTCTGTGTGGTTGGTGTGATGCAATTGTGGAGTCTACGGAGGGGAGGCACGCAGAGACAAAAATTAGCTCCGTACCGCGTCGCTATGAGCGTCTCAAATTTTGTGACAATGCGGAGGGCTCCGTATAGCTCCTCATTGACATGATTGGTTGATGATAGGTACAGTTGATGTTGGAAGTTTACATACAATACATTTAAACTCAGTTTGCCACAATTCCTGACATTTAATCCTAGTACAAATTCCCTGTCTTAGGTCAGTTGGGATCAACACTTTATGTTAAGAATGTGACATGTGACATTCCCAGTGGGTCAGAAGTTTACATACACTCAATTAGTATTTGGTAGCATTGCCTTTAAATTTATGAACTTGGGTCAAACGTTTTGGGTAGTCTTCCACAAGCTTCCCACAATAAGTTGGGTGAATTTTGGCCCATTCCTCCTGACAGAGCTGGTTTAACTGAGTTAGGTTTGTCGGCCTCCTTGCTCACACACGCTTTTTCAGTTCTGCCCACAAATGTTCTATAGGATTGAGGTTAGAGCTTTGTGATGGCCACTCCAATACCTTGACTTTGTTGTCCTTAAGCCATTTTGCCACAACTTTGGAAGCATGCTTGGGGTCATTGTCCATTTGGAAGACCCATTTGCAGGAAGCTTTAACTTCCTGACTGATGTCTTGAGATGTTGCTTCAATATATCCACACAATTTTCCTCCCTCATGAAGCCATCTATTTTGTGAAGTGCACCAGTCCCTCCTGCAGCAAAGCAACCCCACAATATGATGCTGCCACCCCAGTGCTTCATGGTTGGGATGGTGTTCTTCGGCTTGCAAGCATCCCCTTTTTCCTCCAAACATAACAATGGTTATTATGGCCAAACAGTTATATTTTTGTTTCATCAGTCCAGAGGACATTTCTCCAAAAAGTACGATCTTTGTCCCCATGTGCAGTTGCAAACCGTAGTCTGGCTTTTTTATGGCGGTTTTGGAGCAGTGCCTTCTTCCTTGCTGAGCTGCCTTTCAGGTTGTGTCAGTATAAGACTCGTTTTACTGTGGATATAGATAATTTTGGACCTGTTTCCTCCAGCATCTTCACAAGGTCCTTTGCTGTTGTTCTGGAATTGATTTGCACTTTTCTCACCAAAGAACGCATCTCCTTCCTGAGCGGTATGATGACTGCGTGGTCCCATGGTGTTTATACTTGCCTATTATTGTTTGTACAGATGAACTTGGTACCTTCAGGCGTTTGGAAATTGCTCCCAAGGATGAACCAGACTTGTGGAGGTCTACAATAGTTTTTCTGAGGTCTTGTCTGATTTCTTTTGATTTTCCCATGATGTCAAGCAAAGAGGCACTGAGTTTCAAGGTAAGCCTTGAAATACATCCACAGGTACACCTCCAATTGACTCAAATGATGTAAATAAGCCTATCAGAAGCTTCTAAAGCCATGACATAATTTTAGGAATTTTCCAAGCTGTTTAAAGGCACAGTCAACTTAGTGTACAGTATGTAAACTTCTGACCCACTGGAATTGTGATACAGTAAGTTATAAGTGAAATCATTTGTCTGTAAACAATTGTTGGAAAAATTACGTGTCATGCACAAAGTAGATGTCCTAACTGACTTGACAAAACTATAGTTTGTTAACAAGACATTTGTGGAGTGCTTAAAAACGAGTTTTAATGACTCCAATATGAGTGCATGTAAACTTCCGACTTCATCTGTAGGTCAGGTGGTCCTGTATAAACACAAACTCACTTCCTTGACAACTTCCTTCACAACAGTTCTGCGCTGCTCCGCTAAGCTCAAGAAGTATGAATACCCTGACTTCTGCAGAGGCCATATCACCCTAAATGCTGCACGGCCAGTGCAGACGTCAGATTGACCATGCAGCACCTTTCAGTCACTCAGATCATGTTGAGAGTAGCAGGCTCCTTATCGGAGGTGAACCTAGTAAATTGCCAGTTTATAAACTTGGGGGTTTGGGCGGCATTCCAAGTTCACATTCACCGACCTGGTGATTATAGTGTAAGACCATATTCAAATAAAAACAGAGGTTTTGAGCCAAGGTTTGCATAAATTAGTAAGGATAAGAAAATATTCTTATGTGTGGTTTAACAATGCTTTGGGCAATTCTCTAACAGAGGGGGACATGCCAAGAGTAGAGGGGTCACAGGCGCAACTTTCACTGGGGACAGTGGGGGGGACGGACAAATGCAATCTGAAATTGCATTTTTGTCCTCCTCGGTTTTATCGTTGGATTGTGGTACAAAACGAGGCTTTAGGACCATGCAGATCGATCCAAGCGGTCGGGTAGACTGTTTGGAGTGTTTATCTGACTGGATAAAAATTAAATAAAAAAGTTATGTCCCCCCCACTTCTAAAACCAAAGTTTCGCCCTTAAGAGGGTTTGAGATTATGTGGGGGATATCACTGGGGGGGGGGGAGCACACACGCACACACACACAGACACGCACGCACGCACACACAGAGAAGATAGAGAGAGGGAAGAGAGAGAGGGAGAAATGTACAGAACGGATGAGAGTCGATCGACAGAGAGAGAGAGCTGTGCTGGCGGCTGCTCTCAGTGCATCTGTTTCTGAATGAAAGCAGGGGCTGAGGGGGGGGGGAGAGAGACAGTTAAATAGAGAAAGAAGGCATTTCAGTGAGAGAGAGACCAGCAGTTTTTCTTAGTAAAATGTGAGGCATTAAACATTAAAGTGTTTCAGTCTAATGGTTTTGATGATTATGACTTCAGAATGTGCTTCACATGATTGTTTCCTTATTTAAATGTATTGTATGTATGAAAACATGCTTTAGTCTTGTGCCTGTGAAGCTGTTTGGCATTTATATCAGAGTGAGAGAGAGGAAGTGACAGAGAAGGGAGAGTGGAGAGAGGCAGTGAGAAAAAGACTGGAAATAAAGAGACAGAGAGAAGATTGTGTGTAGCAGGAAGCAGCATGTGTGTATGCCTTTGCGTGCGTGTGTGAATTTATAGTTTTAAGTTGCGCAATATGAGGACTTGTTATGCAAATTCCAGCGAGGAATCTGTCTTTTACCACACCTAGCAATTCGAGAGAAAAACAAGGACGTTAACTCTCCCAGGCCCTCCATCAACAGTACGGAGTCTGACCAATAGCCCCGTAGACAGCTCCGTTGCAGTATGCTCCAGCCAGCAGTTTTCAACTAACATTTGCACTACAAGCGAATAAATAAGGAGGAGAGTAACCCCTATGGGGAAGAAAACAAAAATCAAGTATTAGAAAAACAAAGGTAGATCTTCTCCTTATAAATGAATGGGTTCAGGAGTCTGGGGGAAGTGTGTGTGTGTGCACGAGTGTGTGCATGCATGGGTGTGTGTGTGTATGGGGAGGATATATTGAAGTGCTAACATGCAACATGAGGTTGTGCATTAGGCACATATGTTTATAGGTGTTACTTGGACCAGTCATGGGTGAGCACCTTGAGGCTTGCCTTTATGTGCCTTTAAAGGCTCTCTGAGGATGGGACAATGTATTGCTCTGTAGAAGAATTTGTCTCTGATTTAGATGTAGACAAAATGATTTATTGAGTCTGATGCTTTCACCCTGCGTTACCCATTCTCCAGAGAGCAGACCATGGAGCCTGCCCTGGTAATAACACGACACTCTAAGGAGTGTAGATGAATCATGATACGAGGTTAGATTAGGAACATGATTGTAATATGCATCTGGCTGTCATTTTTGCCTTCAAAACCCCTCTATGAGCCAGTATTATGGGTGACCTCTGCTTTTACACCCTTCTGTCTGTTCCTCTGTCTGTGCCAGGTTGGGGTGTTGGTGGCTTCTAAGACGGAGCGGGCGGTGCAGGTGCCCTGTGACTCAGGCCAGTACACCAAGGGTGGAGAGTGCTGCGAGATGTGCCCACCTGGAGAGGGGGTGGTGAGGAGGTGTGGTGCCAACCAGACCGTCTGCGCCCAGTGCCTAGACAGTGAGTTCATCCTTCAAATGTACAAGTACACATCTATACAGGCATACTGTATTATTCACATGCACACAGGCACGCACGCACAGCTATCGGTTGGCCCGTCGGCACGTCATCATTTTAGAAGCCCCCATCTTGGCGGGGTAAAGAATGGCTAATGTTGTGTTCCTTTGCTCAAGCATAATAACAAAATCTATAATGGTAAATTCATTGTTTTTAGAATTTTCAATTCTCCCTGTCTGTCTAGTCTTTATTTTGGGGATTGGTAGTTCTCAATGAATATGTTATCAAAAATATATAGGTCCATTATCTTTTTTACACACTTTATGTCTGGTTTTAGTCGTTTAAGTACACACTGAAAGTGTTTTTATATGCCGAAAATGTATTTAAAAAGTACATTATATTAGAACTTTTCTTTACACAGTTTGGACTTACCCACCGCAATGATTTCCATGGCATAAAAATCGCTGAACTGTACATTTCACCTTATATGCACTCATTTACACCATCAACGGCAATTTACACATTAATACCCCACCGTCTAAAACCATCCAATCAAAACAGAAAAAAGCCTGAACAAAAATGTTACTGTCCAATTTGCACATAAGTAAAAAAAAGCCTTCTGTCCCTGCTTTACTAACAAAGTGTTCTTTAGAAACAGGCAGGGATTCCTATGTTTGACGGCTGTAAGTGGGGCCAAATGTGTTCACTTACAACTCAGGCTGAAACCCATTAGCACTGATTCAGAGGGAGGATAAAACAGGATGGGAGAGGTGCCAATGTTGTGCAACAACGTCCTACAGAGAGGAAGAGCCTTTATGCAAACATACATATGCACTTCATCTTAGTGTTTGTTTCACCATTTTCCCTCTCTTTCTCTTTCACTCTCTTTCTGTTGTTGTCCTTTACAGTAGTTAAGATGCATAGTAGATGTTAAAGTGTAGTTCTCACAGGTCACTGCATAGCATAGAAATAGAATCCAGAGAGAGAGAGAGTCAGCTGGATTCTACAGCACTTCTAGAAGTCAAAATGTAGTTCCCAAGGTCACTGCATGGTTGTGGTGGATGAGCAGAATGTCAGAGTGCATTGTGACTCATGACTGGTGTCAGGTCTGCTCTATTGACTGAGTCGTACAAATAGGATCTTCTTTCACAACTGTGACAATTCACAGACAAAGTATTCTTCAGTTGAGGTCCTTTACAAATCCCAGGAATGCCAGTGTCTTCCAACACGATTTGAGCAGGACACAGAACAGATGAAGTCTAAAATTAGATCAATTAAGTAATTTAGTCAGAAGATGGCCTGTGTTGCTGCTTGATATAGTATTACCATAACAAGCTCCTACAGACACAACACTGGCCTGGGATGCCTGTGAACTGCTGCCCAACAATGTGTAAAGACATGATACGCACATATTATTTAATGTAACCTCCAAACATTCCTGGAGCTTGGCAGTTTAAGATCAAAGTCTCATCCACAGCAGCTGGTCAGTTGGGGAACAGCCAACCAGACAGTGTACATGGAGAGGTAATAGAACAATTGGCAGGGAGGGGAAATGGAAGAGGAGGGGATGAGGAATGGAGACTAATTAATCATTGTTATTAGCAAATTACACAAAGTGATGGATTACAGCAGGAAACTGGAGCCGCTTGGCTTCTCTGCAAAAGCAGCAGAGACATCCTAATATGGACTTGTATTCTAAGGTTTGACTGAACCCTGCCCTCAGAGTCCTTAATTTATAAATTACAATGTATAAATGCTGTCACTTTTTTTCATGGGAAATAATAAACCACTACAGAGCGCTCCACTCTCATCCCCTACCAGTCTTTATGTGACTCATCGGCTGTAATGGGGACAAAGACTGGTCTGAGGGAGCATCAGGCACCAAAGAACAAGGTCTGCTCATTCATCTTGCATGGTGCTATATGACTGCATCTTTACACATTTAAACAGACTAATTATACCAGTGCGCCACGCCCATTTGATATCCTACACAGGGATGCAGAAAACAATGTTGTCAGTGTTGTCCCATCGCTGCAACTCCTGTACGGACTCAGGGGAGGTGAAGGTCGAGAGCCACGAGTCCTCCGAAACACGATGCCACCAAGCCGCACTGCTTCTTGACACACTGCTCGCTTAACCCGGAAGTCAGCCGCACCTCATGGGTCTCCCGGTCGCAGCCAGCTGCTACACAGCCCGGGATCGAATCCGGATCTGTAGTGACACCTCTAGTACTGCTATGCAGTGCCTTAGACCGCTGCACTCGGGAAGCTCTAGAAAACAATTATCGTGAGCCACGATACAGACATGGTATCAATAATGTGGTAAACATTGCATCCCTGAAACACTAACAAAATAGGGACTGAGAGTGTTATAAATGGATGTCAGTGGCTGAAAGCACGGAGCTTAATCCTGAATAACAAAAGCTATATACGTAGGAAGAAGCAGTATTTCATAAAGCGCAGGTATTAATATTTTAAAAGGTGAAAAAACATTCAGAGCATCCATTTCCTGTTTCATGGTAAATATGGGTGCATCTTTATTTACCTCTTCTTCCTCTCTGGATACTCTACTTCCTGTCCCGCTAACACCTCCCCTCCTCATTGCCCTATCCTTTCAGGTCTAGACGCCTGCCAACGTCAGCACTGCTAAAATATTTATCAGTCCTTTCCACTTTCTCTCTCTCTCTGCCTGTCATGGGACACAGCACATTCAGATCTGCTTCTCAGTGAAGCATCACAAAGGGGGCTGCAACTGACTGGGGATCAGTGGGGATGGAGAGAGAAAAGGCCAGTCAATTAAGCATTTAGAAAGTCCTCTGACTGAATGGGGTTCAGTTGGGGATTTAGAGAGAGAGAGGGAAAGAGAGAGAGGAGAATCACAGCTATCTTAGTCAATGGAGTGTGTAAAAGAGGACTGACTGATTGTGGATCAGTGGGTAATGGGGGGAATGAGGAGAAATTAGTTTGAGAGTCCTCTGTGGCTCCTACAGCGGAAACTACTGCATTACTCCACTGACCCCAGAACAGCACTAGGTGAGCTAATGAGGGATAACATAACTGTCACCAGATATGACTTCTCTTTTAAACATCCTAATAATAGCATTATAGACATGTTAATAATACCCTAAACAGATGTTGTAAACCTTGGGGTCGAGCCAAGCAGACCACTGAAGCGTGGCGATAATTACACACTGTTAAATAAATGTTTCAAGTTTTAAAAGACAAATAGAAACCGGAATGCAGGTTTCAGAACAGAACAAAGAGAGAAAAGAGTTAAGGAAGGAAAGCTGTCTGACATGAGAGGGGAAATGGCCATTGGCCACAGTCCCCTAGAAGAACACAGCAGGATAGTGCTGACAATGGAGAAGATGAAAGAGGATGGACACAGGAGAAACTTAAGGATGTCCAGACCTGCATTATTAATGATGCTAATCTAATGGGGTCGAAACATTATGATGTGAGAGGAGGAGCCTTCTCAGGCTGAATTGGCACATTTACACTACATCCCTCAGCCTTCAATCACTAACTGCTGACAGGATCATACTGCTAGATATCTAGAGGAGGTGGTCAGGTTGAGAGGAACCACGAGGATCATACTGCTAGATATCTAGAGGAGGTGGTCAGGTTGAGAGGAACCACGAGGATCATACTGCTTGATATCTAGATGAGGTGGTCAGGTTGAGAGGAACCATGAGGATCATACTGCTAGATATCTAGATGAGGTGGTCAGGTTGAGAGGAACCATGAGGATCATACTGCTAGATATCTAGAGGAGGTGGTCAGGTTGAGAGGAACCACGAGGATCATACTGCTTGATATCTAGAGGAGGTGGTCAGGTTGAGAGGAACCATGAGGATCATACTGCTAGATATCTAGAGTAGGTGGTCAGGTTGAGAGGAACCACGAGGATCATACTGCTAGATAACTTGTCACGCCCTGGTCTTAGTATTTTGTGTTTTCTTTATCTATTTGGTCAGGCCAGAGTGTGACATGGGTTTAGGTATGTGGTGTGTTTTGTCTTGGTTTTTTTCACAGGTATTGGGATTGTAGCTTAGTGAGGTGTTCTAGGTTAGTCTATGGCTGTCTGAAGTGGTTCTCAATCAGAGGCAGGTGTTTATCGTTATCTCTGATTGGGAACCATATTTAGGCAGCCATATTCTTTGAGTGTTTCGTGGGTGATTGTCCTTATGTCCTTGTTTCTGTCGTGTGTTAGTTTGCACCAGTATAGGCTGTTTCGGTTTTCGTGTTACTTTTGTTGTTTTCGTATTGATTCGTGTTTTTCCTTGTTTCATTAAAATATGAATCACAATATGAATCACAATAGCCATGGTTCCTCTCAACCTGACCACCTCCTCTAGATATCTAGCAGTATGATCCTCGTGGTTCCTCTCAACCTGACCACCCTCCTCTAGATATCTCATCAGGTTGAGAGGAACCATGAGGATCATACTGCTAGATATCTAGAGGAGGTGGTCAGGTTGAGAGGAACCATGAGGATCATACTGCTAGATATCTAGAGGAGGTGGTCAGGTTGAGAGGAACCATGAGGATCATACTGCTAGATATCTAGAGGGGGTGGTCAGGTTGAGAGGAACCATGAGAATCATACTGCTAGATATCTAGAGGAGGTGGTCAGGTTGAGAGGAACCACGAGGATCATACTGCTTGATATCTAGAGGAGGTGGTCAGGTTGAGAGGAACCACGAGGATCATACTGCTTGATATCTAGAGGAGGTGGTCAGGTTGAGAGGAACCACAAGGATCATACTGCTAGATATCTAGAGGAGGGTGGTCAGGTTGAGAGGAACCATGAGGATCATACTGCTAGATATCTAGAGGAGGTGGTCAGGTTGAGAGGAACCACAAGGATCATACTGCTAGATATCTAGAGGAGGGTGGTCAGGTTGAGAGGAACCATGAGGATCATACTGCTAGATATCTAGAGGGGGTGGTCAGGTTGAGAGGAACCATGAGGATCATACTGCTAGATATCTAGAGGAGGTGGTCAGGTTGAGAGGAACCATGAGGATCATACTGCTAGATATCTAGTGACGGGCATGGTAACTGATTTACTGAGAGACAGTGTGGTTCGGAACATCATCATTCACACACACACACACTCTCTCTCTCTCACATGTGCGTGGTTCTGGAGCATTCAGTCACGTTTAGACATGTTTATATACAAAGATCGCAAAGGGGTTTATGCATGCGAGCTAAAATTAGGTAGAGGCCTGTTGCACTGCGGGATAATTGGGGAGGTTGAGGAAAGGTTGTACCGTCAAGCCTGACTGAAAAGAAAACAAAGGCTCTGAGTCCTACTTCAAATCATTATTTACCCTAAGGTCAGTTATTTATCCACCAGATCGAAGGCCCCCACTCACTCAGTCAATGTCAGAGTTGCTCTGCTACCTCTAGCCAGAGCCATATAAATAGACCAGACCACCATCTGAACCACTCACTGCCAAATGCCTGCTGAGAGAAATGTAAGAGAACAATAACACTGGACCTGGGCTACCACCTGTCAGTGGAGGGAGCTCAACCTCAGGTCTCTCCATTGCCCTGTCACATGTTCCCTGATTCTTATGAAACATATTCATTTATATTGACTATTTGATCGTCTTTTTGATGGTCTGTAACATGTTGTCATGTTTGGATCATCCAATTTTGGACCATCGTCAATGTTTTTCACTGTGTTACCTCAAGTGGTTGAAGTTGGAAACTCAGAGGAAATAACATCCTGTTGTCACAGTATGAGCCTGTTTTATCCAATCCTGTTCTCACAGTATGAGCCTGTTTTATCCAATCCTGTTCTCACAGTATGAGCCTGTTTAATCCAATCCTGTTCTCACAGAATGAGCCTGTTTTATCCAATCCTGTTCTCACAGTATGAGCCTGTTTTATCCAATCCTGTTCTCACAGTATGAGCCTGTTTTATCCAATCCTGTTGTCACTATGAGCCTTTTTATCCAATCCTGTTCTCACAGAATGAGCCTGTTTTATCCAATCCTGTTCTCACAGTATGAGCCTGTTTTATCCAATCCTGTTCTCACAGTATGAGCCTGTTTTATCCAATCCTGTTGTCACAGTATGAGCCTGTTTTATCCAATCCTGTTCTCACAGTATGAGCCTGTTTTATCCAATCCTGTTGTCACAGTATGAGCCTGTTTTATCCAATCCTGTTTCACAATCCTGTTCTCATATGAGCCTGTTTTATCAATCCTGTTCTCACAATCCTGTTATGAGCCTGTTTTATCCAATCCTGTTTTATCCAATCACAGTATGAGCCTGTTTTATCCAATCCTGTTGTCACAGTATGAGCCTGTTTTATCCAATCCTGTTCTCACAGTATGAGCCTGTTTTATCCAATCCTGTTCTCACAGTATGAGCCTGTTTTATCCAATCCTGTTCTGTTTATCCTCCACTAATGTTTCAATGCCGTTACCTCTCACATTCTCTGTTTCCAGTGTGTTTAAAGTAAGGGAGAGGACATCCTGTGTTGTCAGGTAGTAAGCTGTGCTTCTGTTTACAAGTTGTTAGAGATATTAGGCTCAGCCTGTGCTTGTGTTTACATGCTGGAGGAGCTTACAAGGCAAGGCAAGTGCTGGGACATTGCTGCAGGGCTTTTCACACCAGCAATACGCTCTCTCTCTCTTACTGAACACAACAACAACTGCCATCCAACACTTCTCACTGCTCATCCTGACACAGACACACACAGACATGTGCACACAGACACACACAGACATGTGCACACAGACACACACAGACATGTGCACACACACACACACACACACACACACACACACACACACACACACACACACACACACACACACACACACACACACACACACACACACACACACACACACACACACACACACACACACACACACACACACACACACACACACACACGGTACTCTCACGCAGATGTAGACACACAAAAACATGCATCACTTGTTGTTTCTAATAGCAAGGGAAGCCTCTAAAGCTCTACATTGCAGAAGATGCCTCTTCTCTCCTGTTCCCCATTTAGAAGGGCATCACACAGGAGTACAGAGGGATTTGGGGAACCCTAAACCTGGTGGGGATCCCGCTGTTCTGTTATTCAAACCAGCCTGCCCCTCCTCTCCACCGTCTCCTCCTCTCCTCTCGTATCCTCTCCTCTCTTATCCTCTCCTCTTCTCTTCCCTCTCCTCCCTCTCCTCCTCTCCACCCTCTCCTCCTCTCCTCTCTTATCCTCTCCTTTCCTTTTTTTCCCTCTCCTCCCTCTCCTCCTCTCCCCTCCTCTCCCGCCAAACGTCACTCTCATCTCCTACAGCCACAAAAATAACAGACTATATGAATAATTCAGCAGGGTTCCAATTATATCTGAAAAAAAATCTATAAGAACATGCAATATTAATGAATGACTTTGTACCGCTAAGAACTCTCAGCATGAGAATAACCCAGTTTGGGGTCAACACCTTCATGGCTCAACTTCCAGCACCAACATTCCTGAAGAGCACATTCTACTAATGGAACTTCATAAAGACAACTACAACTGGCCCAGCAAATAGTCATAAACATTGCTTAGCTACAAGATATAACACAAAACATGTGTGTGCCAGTTGTCATTTATAAAAAGTGAACTTGGCTTGAGAATGTGCTTTCCTCCACGCACATTTTCTATTAGTTGTAGTATTGTATTGCAAGCAGGCAAGTAAGTATGTTGTGTAAATGGGGGATATGAGGAAATGCTTATTCATAAAAACATAATAACAAGATGCAACCATTTGCTGTTAGTGAGAAGAACGAAAATCAATTTGTTTTATTTTTGGAATTGAAATCAAAACATTGTTGACAAGTCCACAACAATTGGCCACTGTTTTCTCTGTCTGAAAGTGTCACAGTCCTTTACAGCCAGATACAGCATGAATTACTGTCCTTTACAGCCAGATACAGAATAAATTATTGTCCTTTACAGCCAGATACAGCATGAATTACTGTCCTTTACAGCCAGATACAGAATAAATTATTGTCCTTTACAGCCAGATACAGCATGAATTACTGTCCTTTACAGCCAGATACAGCATAAATTATTGTCCTTTACAGCAAGATACAGCATGAATTACTGTCCTTTACAGCCAGATACAGAATAAATTATTGTCCTTTACAGCCAGATACAGCATGAATTACTGTCCTTTACAGCCAGATACAGAATAAATTATTGTCCTTTACAGCCAGATACAGCATGAATTACTGTCCTTTACAGCCAGATACAGCATAAATTACTGTCCTTTACAGCCAGATACAGCATAAATGATTGTCCTTTACAGCCAGGTACAGCATGAATTACTGTCCTTTACAGCCAGATACAGCATAAATTATTGTCCTTTACAGCCAGATACAGCATGAATTACTGTCCTTTACAGCCAGATACAGCATGAATTACTGTCCTTTACAGCCAGATACAGCATAAATTATTGTCCTTTACAGCCAGATACAGCATAAATTACTGTCCTTTACAGCCAGAAACAGCATAAATTACTGTCCTTTACAGCCAGATACAGCATAAATTACTGTCCTTTACAGCCAGAAACAGCATAAATTACTGTCCTTTACAGCCAGATACAGCATAAATTATTGTCCTTTACAGCCAGATACAGCATAAATTATTGTCCTTTACAGCCAGAAACATCATAAATTACTGTCCTTTACAGCCAGATACAGCATAAATTATTGTCCTTTACAGCCAGATACAGCATGAATTACTGTCCTTTACAGCCAGATACAGCATAAATTATTGTCCTTTACAGCCAGATACAGCATGAATTACTGTCCTTTACAGCCAGATACAGCATGAATTACTGTCCTTTACAGCCAGATACAGCATAAATTATTGTCCTTTACAGCCAGATACAGCATGAATTACTGTCTTTTACAGCCAGATACAGCATAAATTATTGTCCTTTACAGCCAGATACAGAATAAATTATTGTCCTTTACAGCCAGATACAGCATGAATTACTGTCCTTTACAGCCAGATACAGCATGAATTATTGTCCTTTACAGCCAGATACAGCATGAATTATTGTCCTTTACAGCCAGATACAGCATAAATTATTGTCCTTTACAGCCAGATACAGCATAAATTATTGTCCTTTACAGCCAGATACAGAATAAATTATTGTCCTTTACAGCCAGATACAGCATGAATTACTGTCCTTTACAGCCAGATACAGCATGAATTATTGTCCTTTACAGCCAGATACAGCATGAATTATTGTCCTTTACAGCCAGATACAGCATAAATTACTGTCCTTTACAGCCAGATACAGCATAAATTACTGTCCTTTACAGCCAGAAACAGCATAAATTACTGTCCTTTACAGCCAGATACAGAATAAATTATTGTCCTTTACAGCCAGATACAGCATAAATTACTGTCCTTTACAGCCAGATACAGCATAAATTACTGTCCTTTACAGCCAGATACAGCATAAATTGTTGTCCTTTACAGCCAGATACAGCATAAATTATTGTCCTTTACAGCCAGATACAGAATAAATTATTGTCCTTTACAGCCAGATACAGCATAAATTATTGTCCTTTACAGCCAGATACAGAATAAATTATTGTCCTTTACAGCCAGATACAGCATAAATTATTGTCCTTTACAGCCAGATACAGCATGAATTACTGTCCTTTACAGCCAGATACAGCATGAATTACTGTCCTTTACAGCCAGATACAGCATGAATTATTGTCCTTTACAGCCAGATACAGCATAAATTACTGTCCTTTACAGCCAGATACAGCATGAATTACTGTCCTTTACAGCCAGATACAGCATGAATTACTGTCCTTTACAGCCAGATACAGCATGAATTATTGTCCTTTACAGCCAGATACAGCATGAATTACTGTCCTTTACAGCCAGATACAGCATGAATTACTGTCCTTTACAGCCAGATACAGCATAAATTATTGTCCTTTACAGCCAGATACAGCATGAATTACTGTCCTTTACAGCCAGATACAGCATAAATTATTGTCCTTTACAGCCAGATACAGAATAAATTATTGTCCTTTACAGCCAGATACAGCATGAATTACTGTCCTTTACAGCCAGATACAGCATGAATTACTGTCCTTTACAGCCAGATACAGCATGAATTATTGTCCTTTACAGCCAGATACAGCATGAATTATTGTCCTTTACAGCCAGATACAGCATAAATTACTGTCCTTTACAGCCAGATACAGCATAAATTACTGTCCTTTACAGCCAGAAACAGCATAAATTACTGTCCTTTACAGCCAGATACAGCATTTAAATTATTGTCTGATGGCGGAAAGCACGTCTTAACAGAAGTACAGCCAGGTACAGCATAAATTACTGTCCTTTACAGCCAGAAACAGCATAAATTACTGTCCTTTACAGCCAGATACAGCATAAATTACTGTCCTTTACAGCCAGAAACAGCATAAATTACTGTCCTTTACAGCCAGATACAGCATAAATTATTGTCCTTTACAGCCAGATACAGCATAAATTATTGTCCTTTACAGCCAGAAACATCATAAATTACTGTCCTTTACAGCCAGATACAGCATAAATTATTGTCCTTTACAGCCAGATACAGCATGAATTATTGTCCTTTACAGCCAGATACAGCATAAATTATTGTCCTTTACAGCCAGATACAGCATAAATTATTGTCCTTTACAGCCAGATACAGCATTTAAATTATTGTCCTTTACAGCCAGGTACAGCATAAATTACTGTCCTTTACAGCCAGAAACAGCATAAATTACTGTCCTTTACAGCCAGATACAGCATAAATTATTGTCCTTTACAGCCAGATACAGCATGAATTACTGTCCTTTACAGCCAGATACAGAATAAATGATTGTCCTTTACAGCCAGATACAGCATGAATTACTGTCCTTTACAGCCAGATACAGAATAAATTATTGTCCTTTACAGCCAGATACAGCATGAATTACTGTCCTTTACAGCCAGATACAGCATAAATTACTGTCCTTTACAGCCAGATACAGCATAAATGATTGTCCTTTACAGCCAGATACAGCATAAATTACTGTCCTTTACAGCCAGATACAGCATAAATTACTGTCCTTTACAGCCAGATACAGAATAAATTATTGTCATTTACAGCCAGATACAGCATAAATTATTGTCCTTTACAGCCAGATACAGCATGAATTACTGTCCTTTACAGCCAGATACAGCATGAATTACTGTCCTTTACAGCCAGATACAGCATGAATTATTGTCCTTTACAGCCAGATACAGCATAAATTATTGTCCTTTACAGCCAGATACAGCATGAATTACTGTCCTTTAGCATGAATTACTGTCCTTTACCAGATACAGCATAAATTACTGTCCTTTACAGCCAGATACAGCATAAATTATTGTCCTTTACAGCCAGATACAGCATAAATTACTGTCCTTTACAGCCAGATACAGCATAAATTACTGTCCTTTACAGCCAGATACAGAATAAATTATTGTCATTTACAGCCAGATACAGCATAAATTATTGTCCTTTACAGCCAGATACAGCATAAATTATTGTCCTTTACAGCCAGATACAGAATAAATTATTGTCCTTTACAGCCAGATACAGCATGAATTACTGTCCTTTACAGCCAGATACAGCATAAATTACTGTCCTTTACAGCCAGATACAGCATAAATGATTGTCCTTTACAGCCAGATACAGCATAAATTACTGTCCTTTACAGCCAGATACAGCATAAATTACTGTCCTTTACAGCCAGATACAGAATAAATTATTGTCATTTACAGCCAGATACAGCATAAATTATTGTCCTTTACAGCCAGATACAGCATGAATTACTGTCCTTTACAGCCAGATACAGCATGAATTACTGTCCTTTACAGCCAGATACAGCATGAATTATTGTCCTTTACAGCCAGATACAGCATAAATTATTGTCCTTTACAGCCAGATACAGCATGAATTACTGTCCTTTACAGCCAGATACAGCATAAATTACTGTCCTTTACAGCCAGATACAGCATAAATTATTGTCCTTTACAGCCAGATACAGCATAAATTACTGTCCTTTACAGCCAGATACAGCATAAATTACTGTCCTTTACAGCCAGATACAGAATAAATTATTGTCATTTACAGCCAGATACAGCATAAATTATTGTCCTTTACAGCCAGATACAGCATAAATTATTGTCCTTTACAGCCAGATACAGAATAAATTATTGTCATGAATTATTGTCCTTTACAGCCAGATACAGAATAAATTATTGTCCTTTACAGCCAGATACAGCATAAATTATTGTCCTTTACAGCCAGATACAGCATAAATTATTGTCCTTTACAGCCAGATACAGCATGAATTACTGTCCTTTACAGCCAGATACAGCATAAATTATTGTCCTTTACAGCCAGATACAGCATGAATTACTGTCCTTTACAGCCAGATACAGCATAAATTATTGTCCTTTACAGCCAGATACAGCATAAATTATTGTCCTTTACAGCCAGATACAGCATAAATTATTGTCCTTTACAGCCAGATACAGCATAAATTATTGTCCTTTACAGCCAGATACAGCATAAATTATTGTCCTTTACAGCCAGATACAGCATGAATTACTGTCCTTTACAGCCAGATACAGAATAAATTATTGTCCTTTACAGCCAGATACAGCATGAATTACTGTCCTTTACAGCCAGATACAGCATAAATTATTGTCCTTTACAGCCAGATACAGCATGAATTACTGTCCTTTACAGCCAGATACAGCATGAATTACTGTCCTTTACAGCCAGATACAGCATAAATTATTGTCCTTTACAGCCAGATACAGCATGAATTACTGTCCTTTACAGCCAGATACAGCATAAATTATTGTCCTTTACAGCCAGATACAGAATAAATTATTGTCCTTTACAGCCAGATACAGCATGAATTACTGTCCTTTACAGCCAGATACAGCATGAATTACTGTCCTTTACAGCCAGATACAGCATAAATTACTGTCCTTTACAGCCAGATACAGCATAAATGATTGTCCTTTACAGCCAGATACAGCATAAATTACTGTCCTTTACAGCCAGATACAGCATAAATTACTGTCCTTTACAGCCAGATACAGAATAAATTATTGTCATTTACAGCCAGATACAGCATAAATTATTGTCCTTTACAGCCAGATACAGCATAAATTACTGTCCTTTACAGCCAGATACAGCATAAATTACTGTCCTTTACAGCCAGAAACAGCATAAATTACTGTCCTTTACAGCCAGATACAGCATAAATTATTGTCCTTTACAGCCAGATACAGCATAAATTATTGTCCTTTACAGCCAGATACAGCATAAATTATTGTCCTTTACAGCCAGATACAGCATAAATTATTGTCCTTTACAGCCAGATACAGCATAAATTACTGTCCTTTACAGCCAGATACAGCATAAATTACTGTCCTTTACAGCCAGAAACAGCATAAATTATTGTCCTTTACAGCCAGATACAGCATAAATTACTGTCCTTTACAGCCAGATACAGCATAAATTACTGTCCTTTACAGCCAGAAACAGCATAAATTACTGTCCTTTACAGCCAGATACAGCATAAATTATTGTCCTTTACAGCCAGATACAGAATAAATTACTGTCCTTTACAGCCAGATACAGCATAAATTACTGTCCTTTACAGCCAGAAACAGCATGAATTACTGTCCTTTACAGCCAGATACAGAATAAATTACTGAAAAAGATGAATACATTCTTCTTACACAGTAAATATACCAGTAGCTTGTGTACAAGACTTGCCAGTATGGGTTTAGTCTACAGTATTGCTGTGCGATAGGAGTGCGACATCTCAGAGACCCAAGGCAGGAGATACTGAAGAAACACAATAATATATTGCTAAACAAAACAATTAGTCTTTTGCAAAGAAGTGTGGGCTGTAGCATTTTAATTAAAAAAAAATAAATAACTATCAATAGGGTAAGTGTTTGGCACTCGTATAGGCAGCATGCATGTTTAGTTTGAAAAAGTCACTGTAAAAGACTAAAACATTCTGCCCACACCTCTACAGAAATGTGATCAAATTAGCCATTGCTCTTTCTTTTAGAAATTGCTGTCCCCTGGCCCAATTCCAATAGTTCCACATCATACAGCAAATAAAGTGTGTTGAAGGGTGTTATAGTCAGGTGAATGGAGGGCGTTTTCCTGGCAGAGTTATGATGCTTGTTCACACACGCACAGTTTCATGACAAGTCTGATTTACAATGGGAAACATGCGTATGGCGTGCGCTACGTTTATACATCTCCATATGGTTAGACCTATGTATTCTTTTCAAAACAGCTTGAAACATACTTTAAAATGATGAAGAGTGGCCAAGCATCAAATTGCCAGTGATCATTTGTGCCAAACCCAGCTTGATTAACTTTGAATACAGGCCATCTCATCGTCTGTTCAGAGCAGTAGAGAGCTATATCATTACAGTACAGTCGGTACAGTCCATACAGAGATCAATCTAGTAATGAGCGCGGCGGGCTTCAGACTCCTTCCTTAACAAGAGCACCTTTCATGTCTCAGAACACTAATCATCCAGAGCCCACTGGATCACTGTGTGTCCCCTCTCGATGAACACAGCAGTAAACATGATTGACTGTCTCTCTCCTCCCTCCATCCCCCTCTCCCCTCTGTCTCATCCTCCCCTCATTGTTCTCCATCCCCCTCTTCTTTCTTCTCCTCCAGGTGAGACCTACTCAGAGACCTACAGCCACACAGACACCTGTATCCCCTGCACCATGTGTACAGGTCTGATGCGCATGCAAACGCCCTGCACCGACTCCAACAATGCCATCTGCGTGTGTGACTACAACTACTACCTGAATGAGGTGTCTGGGCGCTGTGAGCCCTGCACGGTGTGCCCGGCGGGCCAGGGCGTGTTGGCACACTGCGAGCACAACCACGACACAGTGTGTGAGGAGTGTATAGACGACACCTACTCTGACCGGGACAGCTCCCTGGACCCCTGCCTGCCCTGCACCATATGTGATGAGGGCATCGAGGTGGAGCTGAGTGCCTGCACCCCCGTCAGCGACTCCCTCTGCCATAGTAAGAGAACCAACGCACACTCACAGCAACATACACACACACAACCTGCAAGCTAGCCAGTAGCAGTAACGTCTGGGAACTTATGGTAACCTTTGCCCTCCTGTCCTATCAGGGTCGTATAGTAAAGGCCTGTATGTCTCTATCACAATGTTTTCTTTCTCATGTGAATTTAGGAGGTCAACAGGAGTGACTTCCACATGTGTCTGTTCTACAGTCAGGGTCAGAGGGCCATGCAGGCCAAATTGTCAGACGGCAGAAAAAACAGAACAGCGGTCACAGAGGTCTAGAAGTGGTGGAGTGTCAACACAGAGACAGTGCATAATCTCCAAACGCTCTAACTAGAGGCTAGGTATTCCCTCTGCAGGCACGGTGAACACAGATGCACTACAGGGGAGGCTGCAGCACTGGAGCACATACCCAGGAAGCTGTCAATCCAGTAGGGTGGATGTGGCATGAAATCAGCCATGTCAGTGAATAATAAGCCCAGCCTCTGGGAGGTCCACTGCTGCTGCAAGATATGGACCTCCCTGCTTTGGTAACAGACTGGGTTAGGTTTATAGTAATGTGTTGGCTCCACAGGCTGGGTTAGATTTATGGGACCTGGGTTGGCTCCACAGGCTGGGTTAGGTTTATAGTAATGTGTTGGCTCCACAGGCTGGGTTAGATTTATGGGACCTGGGTTGGCTCCACAGGCTGGGTTAGGTTTATAGTAATGTGTTGGCTCCACAGGCTGGGTTAGATTTATGGGACCTGGGTTGGCTCCACAGGCTGGGTTAGGTCTATGGGACCTGGGTTGGCTCCACAGGCTGGGTTAGAATTATGGGACCTGCGTTGGCTCCACAGGCTGGGTTAGGTCTATGGGACCTAGGTTGGCTCCACAGGCTGGGTTAGGTTTATGGGACCTGGGTTGGCTCCACAGGCTGGGTTAGGTCTATGGGACCTGGGTTGGCTCCACAGGATGGGTTAGGTCTGTGGGATCTGGGTTCGGCTCCACAGGCTGGGTTAGGTTTATGGCACCTGGGTTGGCTCCACAGGCTGGGTTAGGTCTATGGGACCTGGGTTGGCTCCGCAGGCTGGGTTAGGTTTATGGGACCTGGGTTGGCTCCACAGGCTGGGTTAGGTCTATGGGACCTGGGTTGGCTCCACAGGATGGGTTAGGTCTATGGGACCTGGGTTGGCTCCACAGGCTGGGTTAGGTCTATGGGACCTGGGTTGGCTCCGCAGGCTGGGTTAGGTTTATGGGACCTGGGTTGGCTCCACAGGCTGGGTTAGGTCTATGGGACCTGGGTTGGCTCCACAGGATGGGTTAGGTCTATGGGACCTGGGTTGGCTCCACAGGCTGGGTTAGGTCTATGGGACCTGGGTTGGCTCCGCAGGCTGGGTTAGGTTTATGGGACCTGGGTTGGCTCCACAGGCTGGTTTAGGTTTATGGGACCTGGGTTGGCTCCACAGGCTGGGTTAGGTTTATGGCACCTGGGTTGGCTCCACAGGCTGGGTTAGGTCTATGGGACCTGGGTTGGCTCCACAGGCTGGGTTAGGTCTATGGGACCTGGGTTGGCTCCGCAGGCTGGGTTAGGTTTATGGGACCTGGGTTGGCTCCACAGGCTGGGTTAGGTTTATGGGACCTGGGTTGGCTCCACAGGCTGGGTTAGGTCTATGGGACCTGGGTTGGCTCCACAGGCTGGGTTAGGTCTATGGGACCTGGGTTGGCTCCACAGGCTGGGTTAGGTTTATGGGACCTGGGTTGGCTCCACAGGCTGGGTTAGGTCTATGGGACCTGGGTTGGCTCCACAGGCTGGGTTAGGTCTATGGGACCTGGGTTGGCTCCACAGGCTGGGTTAGGTTTATGGGACCTGGGTTGGCTCCACAGGCTGGGTTAGGTTTATGGGATCAGCAGGTTTGAGTTCCAGTAAATATTCTGTATGAAGGAAATGATCAAATTTATAACAGAAGTCCTTAACGCCACCTCCAGATGACCTTTGGTACAGTAGGACTAGAATGTTCCAAGGTTTTGTAAAGGTGATCAAAACAAGGCTTGATATTGGTTTTGGATCATGGACATTAATTTGGGGTTTTGGAAACAAGATTTCCGTAATGGTTTTGGATATTCGGTTCGGAAGTTGGAAGTTGGACACTTACTAAGATTAGTTACTTTTTGGATGGCTGACTTGGGTGAGGTTTGTGTGCTGGGCTTGGATGCTGCCTGGGCCAGAAATGCCACGTTGCAAATGCAAGTGGGATATCCGTGGACACCTGCTGCACTGTGCTGGAGATGCTTGTCAGGCAGATGGGGCCATATATCACTCTTCTTTTAATGTTCTGTCATCTCTTGGCCGCGGCTGGCAGTTCTCAGTTAGTTGTGAAACAGATTGAGAAAAGATGAATCCAGAAAGATCAGGAGAGGAGGAACCACTCTCTCACCCACACATAGGCTATGTCCAAAATGGCACTCTATTCCCTACAGTGCCTTGCGAAAGTATTCGGCCCCCTTGAACTTTGCGACCTTTTGCCACATTTCAGGCTTCAAACATAAAGATATAAAACTGTATTTTTTGTGAAGAATCAACAACAAGTGGGACACAATCATGAAGTGGAACGACATTTATTGGATATTTCAAACTTTTTTAACAAATCAAAAACTGAAAAATTGGGCGTGCAAAATTATTCAGCCCCCTTAAGTTAATACTTTGTAGCGCCACCTTTTGCTGCGATTACAGCTGTAAGTCGCTTGGGGTATGTCTCTATCAGTTTTGCACATCGAGAGACCAAATTTTTTTCCCATTCCTCCTTGCAAAACAGCTCGAGCTCCGTGAGGTTGGATGGAGAGCATTTGTGAACAGCAGTTTTCAGTTCTTTCCACAGATTCTCGATTGGATTCAGGTCTGGACTTTGACTTGGCCATTCTAACACCTGGATATGTTTATTTTTGAACCATTCCATTGTAGATTTTGCCTTATGTTTTGGATCATTGTCTTGTTGGAAGACAAATCTCCGTCCCAGTCTCAGGTCTTTTGCAGACTCCATCAGGTTTTCTTCCAGAATGGTCCTGTATTTGGCTCCATCCATCTTCCCATCAATTTTAACCATCTTCCCTGTCCCTGCTGAAGAAAGGCAGGCCCAAACCATGATGCTGCCACCACCATGTTTGACAGTGGGTATGGTGTGTTCAGGGTGATGAGCTGTGTTGCTTTTTTTCATCTGACCAGAGCACCTTCTTCCACATGTTTGGTGTGTCTCCCAGGTGGCTTGTGGCAAACTTTAAACAACACTTTTTATGGATATCTTTACGAAATGGCTTTCTTCTTGCCACTCTTCCATAAAGGCCAGATTTGTGCAATATTACGACTGATTGTTTTCCTATGGACAGAGTCTCCCACCTCAGCTGTAGATCTCTACAGTTCATCCAGAGTGATCATGGGCCTCTTGGCTGCATCTCTGATCAGTCTTCTCCTTGTATGAGCTGAAAGTTTAGAGGGACGGCCAGGTCTTGGTAGATTTGCAGTGGTCTGATACTCCTTCCATTTTAATATTATCGCTTGCACAGTGCCCCTTGGGATGTTGAAAGCTTGGGAAATCTTTTTGTATCCAAATCCGGCTTTAAACTTCTTCACAACAGTATCTCGGACCTGCCTGGTGTGTTTCTTGTTCTTCATGATGCTCTCTGCGCTTTTAACGGACCTCTGAGACTATCACAGTGCAGGTGCATTTATACGGAGACTTGATTACACACAGGTGGATTGTATTTATCATCATTAGTCATTTAGGTCAACTTTGGATCATTCAGAGTTCCTCACTGAACTTCTGGAGAGAGTTTGTTGCACTGAAAGTAAAGGGGCTGAATAATTTTGCACGCCCAATTTTTCAGTTTTTGATTTGTTAAAAAAGTTTGAAATATCCAATAAATGTCATTCCACTTCATGATTGTGTCCCACTTGTTGTTGATTCTTCACAAAAAATACAGTTTTATATCTTTATGTTTGAAGCCTGAAATGTGGCAAAATGTCGCAAAGTTCAAGGGGGCCGAATACTTTTGCAAGGCACTGTATATAGTGAATTGCTTTTAACCAGAGCCTGTAGCGTGTCCTGGTCAAAAGTAGTACACTACACAGTGAGTAACGTGTCATTTAGGAGGCAAGCTGTTTCTGGGTTCTCAAAAAGGCAGAAACACCTGCTTCTGATCAACCAGGGACATCTCTGTTGAGAGAGAGGGAGATTAAAATGAGAGAAGAGAGAAAGAGTTAGAGAGACAGATAGACAGAAAGAGATCAAAAGAGAGAGAGAGAGAGAGAGTCGAAGGTAGTGAGAAAAAAAGAGGACACATGTCCCAGCACCATAATCACATGAACATGTCCAGAACCTTCCCAATTAATAATCACATGAGCATGTCCAGAACCCTCCCAATTCACAATCACATGAGCATGTCCAGAACCTTCTCAATTCACAATCACATGAGCATGTCCAGAACCTTCCCAATTCACAATCACATGAGCATGTCCAGAACCTTCTCAATTCACAATCACATGAGCATGTCCAGAACCTTCCCAATTCATAATCACATGAACCAGTCCAGAACCTTCCCAATTCATAATCACATGAGCATGTCCAGAACCTTCCCAATTCATAATCACATGAGCATGTCCAGAACCTTCCCAATTCATAATCACATGAACATGTCCAGAACCTTCCCAATTCATAATCACATGAACCAGTCCAGAACCTTCCCAATTCATAATCACATGAACATGTTCAGAACCTTCCCAATTCATAATCACATGAGCATGTCCAGAACCTTCCCAATTCATAATCACATGAACATGTCCAGAACCTTCCCAATTCATAATCACATGAACCAGTCCAGAACCTTCCCAATTCATAATCACATGAACCAGTCCAGAACCTTCCCAATTCATAATCACATGGACCAGTCCAGAACCTTCCCAATTCATAGTCACATGTACTAGTCCAGACATGAAAGTGTAAGAAATTGTGTCCTCTCTTCCCTTCTCTGTTTTCCTCACTACCTTCTTCTCTCTCTCAATTCAATTCAATTCAAGGACTTTATTGGCAAGGACTTTAACACATGTTAACATTGCTAAAGCAAGTGAAGTAGATAATAAACAAAAGTGAAATAAACAATAAAAATGTACAGTAAACATTACACTCACAGAAGTTCCAAAAGAATAAAGACATTTCAAATGTCATATTATTTCTATATACAGTGTTCTCTCGCTTTCTCTCTCTAAATGTGAGAATTGGGAATGTCACTTATATCACTCATAAGTTGTGTGAGAGTCAGAGAGTCATATGGACTGCAGAAATCCAGTCAAACCGCACCATGTGTGCCTCATACAGTGAGTGAACATCTATGTCAGGCCTTCTATTATGAGTGATGTACAGTAGGGTACAATGCAGCCTTGTGCTGTACCATATAGCGGACCACCAGCAGTGGAGATAAAGACAGCACACAACCAGAGCGCCTCTCACCTCTGACCTCGGGGCTCTGTCTTCTTCTCTGTGACCCTGTGTTGTGTTCCGCTGGCCACGGACAGGACTAGGGACAGTGCTAGGGACAGTAGTGGCAGTATGGGGTGGCTCTGGGTGACCTTGCCCTGTGTGGTGTGTCAGGGGGACTCTGGCATGTGAAAGGAGCCACAGTCATACACCCATAAGGTCACACGGAAACATGTGGATGCCACCAATCATTGCCATGACTGTTCTGTTCCCAAGACACACCCCGGTGGTCTATGAGGACAAATTTGGTGCTCACCAGATTAGTAGCAACAGTGCATGAGGACAAAAACATCTACACAACAAGCAGTGGTGACAAAACATTTGAGAACATTTACAGCATGCAGGTTTTAACAGCATGTCTCTGTTATTTCCAGATCAGTTAAATCTGCAGCAAGAGGGGAGAAATGGTCTACAATGCTGGCCATGTCAATATTTAAAATGTTGACATTTCTGAAGTGATATTTGTTTGTAAAGGCTAGCATGAGGGACAAGAAGTAGCTAGCCACAATGACCCATGGCATATAGGATATACCCTTAGTCTCTTGGAACATTCATTGGGGCCTCTCTCTTCATCGGCAAACTATCACGTTTAGGTAAGACGCAGATGCAGACTGTGTCGAAGCAACAAAAGTCTATTACAACAACAGGGGCAGGCAGTCTCAGGGTCAAGGCAGGCAGTCTCAGGGTCAAGGCAGGCAGTCTCAGGGTCAGGGCAGGCAGTGGTAAATAATCCAGAGAGTGTGTAAAGGGTCCAGAACGGCAGTCAGTCTCAGGGTCAGGGAAGGCAGGGGTCAATAATCCAGAACGGTGGGGTAAGGTACAAAACGGCAGGCAGTCTCAGGGTCAGGGAAGGCAGGGGTCAATAATCCAGAACGGTGGGGTAAGGTACAAAACGGCAGGCAGTCTCAGAGTCAGGGAAGGCAGGGGTCAATAATCCAGAATGGTGGGGTAAGGTACAAAACGGCAGGCAGTCTCAGGGTCAGGGCAGGCAGAACGGTCAACATCGGGAAGGACTAGAAAACAGGAGCACGAAAACAGGCAGGAGCAGGGGAACAAATGATGGTAGGTTTTATGAACAAAACAAACTAGCAACAGACAAACAGAGAACACAGGTATAAATACACAGGGGATTAATGGGATGATGGGCGACACCTGGAGGGGGGTGGAGACCATCACAAAGATAGGTGAAACAGATCAGGTTGTGACACAAACAGGCTTTCACAGCGTTCCATATCTGAATACAGAAAACATCACAAGAAACAGGCTTCATTATACTTCAATTACAGAATATTATGTTGTAATTATCTCGCTGTCCTCAAACCTTTCCCCTCTAGGTACTGGAACTGGACAATCTTTTCATAATGTCCTGCCACAAAATGACCTGCCCTGTCCAGTAGCCTACACTCTCCCTTTACTGACAGCTGGAGATTCAATTTCACCCTCTTCCATGGTTATGGTCATCAAGATAGCTAGCTAATAGGAAGTTTGCTAGCTGATGACATTTAATTCACTTAGCTTAACAGTGTGTAAAGTCAACTAATTAGCAGTTCAATTGAGTTATGCAGGGTGTACACTACACAATTTTAGCTGTCCCTGAAATCTGAGACAAAATCCCCATGTCATTGCCTACTCAGGGTGCGCGGCCGTCACCAACGCTCATTTAACTTGAACGGGTCAAGCAGTCTTTGTCTTCGAGCAGTCCCAGACATCCCGATATTTTCAAACATATTTGATTTTATTGGAGCAAAATCTGAAATGTTCTTGTAGTGTGAAATGTGCAACAACAAGCTTTTAGAACTGTGATCAGCAATAGCCAATGAGAGCTCGCCAGAGAAGAAGCCAGTGAGATGTTGACATTGTTTTGCGTCACCCAGAATGTGTAGACTCTCCAGCAGGAATGATGACTACTACTAGTATGCGTTTATACTTGCCTTTAACCAAAACGTTAAATCGTTACAGCTCTGAAGTGCACAAGCAATGTTATTCAATTCAACATGTTGGCTAGACATTTCAACTCTGTGTGGCAAGCATGAATGTCTGACTGAAAACATTTATGAGGCTGCTTTGAGCCAAAGCTTGTTGTAGCTACGTTAAATGAAATTACATCATTGTTGCAATGGAAAGTCTAGTTCATCAACTCTAAATAGCAAACCGCAGCTTGTGTAGATCTATAAAACAACAGAAACATCACTCATACCAATATCAAAGAGTAAAATGGGTCAATAAATGTATTGGTTTATCTGTCATCTGACTTTCATTTCAATGTGTCGACGAGAGTGTGGAAAGACGGCGGACGTGGATGCTGGGTTGGAATCAAGCAACGCGTTGGGTAATTTTGGGAAGACGAATGTTCTGAATGGAGAACAGTAGTTGAAATGGTCTAAAATGGAGTGGAGGATACGTGTGTGAATGATAATTAATTGCCTCTTGTTGGGATGCGTTTGTTGAGTAAGGATGCATATGTGGGAAATCCATTTGAGGGGTCTAAAATGGCATATTTTGATTCATTGTATTTCTATAGAGCAGAGGAAGATTGCAGTGGGACTCAAACGAATCCGGACAACAGAGGTTTTATGTTTTGAACTTCAGAGTAGAGCACCTGGTGTGGTTGGTGCCCGGTGTCTGAACTGCTGGAGGAGAAATAGAAGAAAGTCTGTCGATTCTGGTGGTTTTTGATAAAGAGCAAATACCTACACATGTGAAGCTTGGTTATGTAGGAAGCTTTCATCCCAAACCACTGCAGTGTAAGAATATTAAAGGATTTGGCCACGTTTCAAGTGTGTGCAGACGTTTCAAGTGTGTGCAGATGTTTCAAGTGTGTGCAGACGTTTCAAGTGTGTGCAGACGTTTCAAGTGTGTGCAGACATTTCAAGTGTGTGCAGACGTTTCAAGTGTGTGCAGACGAACAGAGTATTCTGAAGAATGGTGTGTAGAAAGATGATGGTGTTGCAATTGTGGTGGGGATCATGATCCTGAGTTCCCGGAGTGCCCTGTGAAGGTGAAGAAGGTGGCAAAAGTTAGAGCTGTCAATCAAATCTCCTATGCGGAGGCGATTAAAAGAATTTAGAAAACAAGTAAAATCACATTTTATTGGCCACATACACATGGTTAGCAGATGTTAATGCAAGTGTAGTGAAACGCTTGTGCTTCTAGTTCCAACTATGCAGTAAATTCTAACGAGTAATCTAACATATATACATATGAGATGAGTAATGTAGGGTATGTAAACATTATTAAAGTGGTGTTATGGTGGACAGGCAGTGGCTCATGAGGCACTGTTGCGACTTCTTCACCACACTGTCTGTGTGGGTGGACCATTTCAGTTTGTCCGTGATGTGTATGCCAAGGAACTTAAAACGTTCCATCTTCTCCACTACTGTCCCGTTGATGTGGATAGGGGGCTGCTCCCTCTGCAGTTTCCTGAAGTCCACGATCATCTCCTTTGCTTTTATGAAGTTGAGTGAGAGGTTATTTTCCTGACAACACACTCCGAGGGCCCTCACTTCCTCCCTGTAGGCTGTCTTGTCGTTGTTGGTAATCAGGCCTACCACTGTAGAGACAACGATTGACAGCTGCCTCTGATTGGGAACCATACCAGGCTAAACACATAGAAATACAACACACAGAACAAAACATAGAATGAAAAACATAGAATGCCCACACCAACTCACGCCCTGACCAAACCAAAATAGAGACATAAAAAAGGAACTAAGGTCAGGACGTGACAGTGAGAGGCTCAGCCATGTTAGGATTTTGAAAGTCCTATAGTGCACACCTGGCATTACCCTACAAGTGGCCTACGGTAGCCAGCTAGCTAGCTAATAATACATTGTTTTTGTATTTACTTTCTAGGTTCTCCACTGCCTCAGGTTTTTGGGTCCTTACAAAAAAATATATAATGAGCAATTTTCTCTATATTTGCAGTGGTAACAAAGTGCAGCAAGCAGCCATGTTGATGAATGGAGACAGGGAAAAAAGTCTGTCACCAGAGTGGTTTAGAACGTGTTGTGATGTTTTACTTTACCAGTATAATCCACTTTCAAATTCAATGAATATATATCGCAGACTGTCGGCCACCTTTCATAACTTGAAACAAGCATAGGCCACAACTACTGGAGAGATATCAGTGACGCACATAACACAGAGCACCCCTTCTACGGGAGTGTGGGGGAGGGTTCTTGAAATGTAACATCCAATCAAAATCTTGCCTCTGGGAGCCAGTGGACCATTCAAACCGTTTTTGCAATAAAAAATGATCCAGACTTCGGCGCTTAACGCTTGATCTGATTGAATCTAGGCCTAACTCAGTCAATGTGTGTGATACTAATCTTGCTGACACAGTGTGTGTGTGTGTGTGTGTGTGTGTGTGTGTGTGTGTGTGTGTGTGTGTGTGTGTGTGTGTGTGTGTGTGTGTGTGTGTGTGTGTGCGTGTGCGTGTGTGTGTGTGTGTGTGCGTGTGTGTGTGTGTGTGTGTGTGCGTGTGTGTGTGTGGCAGGCATTTTCACATACTCCCTTCATATCCAGCTGTTTCCAAGTGGCAATCACTCACAATGCGAGAATGATTAGAGAGAGGGTGGTGTGCATCAGATGTGCTGTGCTGTTCTGTGTGGACTGGAGGGTCGATAAGAGTGCTGGGGTTTCTCCTGCTCACACTCAGGTTTCACTGAGTGACCTTTATGAGCATCGAACACTCTGCAGCAGGACACACACAGACTTAGACACTCTCTCAGCTTACATCTCTCTCTCTCGCTCAGCTCACATCTGTCTCTCAGCTCACATCTCTCTCTCGCTTAGCTCACATCTCTCTCTCGCTTAGCTCACATCTCTCTCTCAGCTTTACATCTCTCTCTCAGCTTTAAATCTCTCTCTCTCTCAGCTCACATCTCTCTCTCTCAGCTTACATCTCTCTCTCAGCTTTAAATCTCTCTCTCTCTGTTCACATCTCTCTCTCTCATCCTCTCTCAGCTCACATCTCTCTCTCTCTCTCTCAGCTCACATCTCTCTCTCTCTCAGCTCACATCTCTCTCTCGCTCAGCTCACATCTCTCTCTCTCAGCTCACATCTCTCTCTCTCTCTCTCTCTCTCTCTCTCTCTCAGCTCACATCTCTCTCTCAGCTCACATCTCTCTCAGCTCACATCTCTCTCTCGCTCAGCTCACATCTCTATCTCTCAGCTCACATCTCTCTCTCAGCTCACATCTCTCTCTCGCTCAGCTCACATCTCTCTCTCGCTCAGCTCACATCTCTCTCTCTCAGCTCACATCTCTCTCTCTCTCTCAGCTCACATCTCTCTCTCGCTCAGCTCACATCTCTCTCACTCTCTCAGCTCACATCTCTCTCTCTCAGCTCACATCTCTCTCTCAGCTTTAAGTCTCTCTTTCTCAGCTCACATCTCTCTCTCTCTCTCAGCTCGCATCTCTCTCTCTCGCTTAGCTCACATCTCTCTCAGCTTACATCTCTCTCTCTCTCTGTTCACATCTCTCTCTCTCTCAGCTCACATCTCTCTCTCTCAGCTCACATCTCTCTCTCGCTCAGCTAACATCTCTCTCTCTCAGCTCACATCTCTCTCAGCTTACATCATACTCTTAGCTCACATCTCTCTCTCGCTCAGCTCACATCTCTCTCACTCTCTCAGCTCACATCTCTCTCTCTCTGCTCACATCTCTCTCTCAGCTCACAACTCTCTCATCCTCTCTCAGCTCACATCTCTCTCTCTCTCAGATCACATCTCTTTCTCTCTCTCTCAGCTCACCTCCCTCTCTCTCTCAGCTCACATCTTTCTCTCTCTCTCTCTCAGCTCACAACTCTCTCTCATCCTCTCTCAGCTCACATCTCTCTCTCTCCTTCCCTCTCTGTTCATCTCTTCATCTCTCAGCTCAGCGGTCTCTCTCCTCCACCATGTGGTTAGTTGTGTGTGTCGGTGAGTGTGCAGACTGTGTGTGTGACAGGTTGTATTGCACAATTCCTTAAACACTAAAGTTTAGCTTTTCATGACTCAGTTTATCACCTACAGACCCTTCTTAGATAAATTAGAAAATTAGAAGAAATTATTTATCTCTCCCTCCTTATCTCTTCCCCACTCTCTCTTTCTCAGCCTCTCTTCTCCTCCCCTCTCTCCTTCCCCCCTTTCTCACGGAGCAGCCTTGAGTGGTTAGGCCGAGGGAATAGAGGGGGAAAAGGGATGAAGGGAGGAGTGGGTCATTCAGTGCTTCACTGCTGCAGTGTAATTACTCCTGCTAATCAGAGCACTTTACATCAGTGCTTCTGTTCCTCTTCTCCTCCATCCTCTCACCTCCCTCCTCTCTCCCCCTCCCCTCCTCTCTCCCCCACTCTCCCCCTCGCTCCCATACAGTCTCCTAATACTGTCCCTTTCTGACTCTCTCTACCCCCACTCTCCCTATTAACTCTCACTCTCTATGGAAAGCAGAATGCCAACTTGAATCATTTCATCCGAGGAGAGTGTGTGTGTGTGTGTCTGTGTGCGTGTGTGTGTGTGTGTGTTTACAAGAGGCCTAGGCAGATAGAGATAGGCCGTAATGAGACAGTGGGAGAGTGTTCTCTGATAGATAAAGAGGTCATTGTGCATGTGGTGTGTTTGATAACTGTCCTCCACCCCAACTTGACTGCAAGGAACCAAGGAGGGAATACAGTGCCTTGACTTTTTCCATGTTTTGTTTTGTTACAGCCTGAATTTAAAATGCATTCAATTGAGATGTTTTGTCACTGGCCTACACACAATTCCCCATAATGTCAAAGTGGAATTATGTTTCTATACTTTTTTTGTTGTTGGTCAAATTAATTAAAAATGAAATGCTGAAATGTAGACGTAGTTAACCCCTTTGTTATGGCAAGCCTAAATAAATTCAGGTCTAAAAATATGCTTAACAAGTCACATAAGTTTCATGGACTCACTCTGTTTGCAATACTAGGGTTTAACATGATTTTTGAATGACTACCTCATCTCTGAACCCCACACATACAATTATCTGTAATGTCCCTCAGTTGAGCAGTCTATTTCAAATACAGATTCAACCACAAAGACCAGGGAGGTTTTCGAATGCCGCAAAAAGAAGGGCACCTATTGGAAGATGGGTTAAATATCCCTTTGAGCATGGGGAAGTTATTAACTACAACTAACTCAGTTACAAGGGATTTCAACAAGAGGCCAATGGTGACATTAAAACAGTTATAGAGTTTAATGGCAGTTATAGGAGGAAACTGAGGATGGATCAACAACATTGTAGTTTCTTCACAATATTAACCTAATTGAGGCAGGGTAGCCTAGTGGTTAGAGCGTTGGACTAATAACCGGAAGGTTGCGAGTTCAAACCCCCGAGCTGACAAGGTACAAATCTGTCGTTCTGCCCCTGAACAGGCAGTTAACCCACTGTTCCCAGGCTGTCATTGAAAATAAGAATTTGTTCTTAACTGACTTGCCTGGTTAAATAAAGGTAAAAAAAAGGAGGCCTGTACATAATGCAAATATTCCAAAACATGCATCCTGTTTGCAACAAGTTACTAAAGTAATACTGCAAAGAAATTTACTTTTTTCCCTTAATATAAAGTGTTATGTTTGTGGCAAATTATTACATCACCTGTAACACTCTCCATATTTTCAAGTATAGTGGTGGCTGCATCATGTTATGGGTATTCTTGTAATCAATAAGGACTGGGGAGTTATTCAGGATAAAAAATAAATGGAATGGACTAAGCACAGGCAAAATCCTAGAGGAAACTTCAGTCTGCTTTCCACCAGACATTTGGAGATGAATTTGCCTTTCAGCAGGACAATAAACTAAAACACAAGGCCACATTTACACTAAAGTGGCTTACCAAGAAGACAGTAAATGTTCCTGAGTGGCCTAGTTACAGTTTTGACTTAAATCTACTTGAAGATCTATGGCAAGACCTGAAAATGCTTATTGCTGCGAAGGGTACTTCTACAAAGTATTGACTGAGGGGTGTGAATACTTATGTAAGTGAGAATTTTCTGTATTTCATCTTCTAATACATTTGCAAAAAAATTCAGAAAACATGTTCACTTTGTCATATTGTGTGTCGAGGAAAAAACCTACTTAATCCATTTTGAATTCAGGCTATGACAACAAAATGTGGAGTAAGTCAAGGGGTACGAACACTTTCTGAAGGCATTGTATAGGGTTAACTTTACAATAAAATTTAAAAAAAAACTAAAATGCCAAATAAAATACAATTGAATAGCATTTCTCTATCCTCCTCCACTCCCCCTAATAAACAGTTATTCACCAGCCTGGGCTCATAAAAGCTCAGGGAAGTTTTATTTGTTTCAGAGACGTTTAAATCCATTGAAGCTGAAATAAAAGAGTTAAACCACGACTGCCTTTGGGTAACACGCTTAGCCGACCGAGACAGGCACTGGAGCCGCGGGTTATTTCCCAGTTAACTGCCTTACTTTCTAGATCAGCACAGGGCTGATGCATACATGCAGGTAAGCATGAGATATGAGAGAGAAACAGAGAGAAATAGAATAGGGAGAAAGAGAGAGAAAGATGGCAAGGGGTTCAGAGGAATATAGAAAGAAGGAGAGAAAAAGGAGATACAGCTAGAAGGAGGAAAAGAGAAAGTTTGTGTTGGTGACAGTGAGTGTTGAGTCACTCTGACTCACTGTGATCACCCCAGATTGCCATCCGTAGGGTACCGGATGAAATGGACACGGCTATCAGAACTCACACACACCGTCTCCAAAGGTGTGAATAAATGGTGTGTGTGTGTGTGTGGTCATTGTAGAATTATGTGGCTGACGTAGTCGCTGCATACACTGTATGACTCACACAGTGGAAAAAGTGGAAAGAGGGGAATTTGAAGTGATTGTGGAAATCTCATCTTTGGGATCCTCTTGTTTTATCACCATAATGCTAAACCAACTGTAACTGATTGGTGAATAGAGATGGAAGGAGAAGCGCACTTCCTGAAAGTTCAAGCATGTTCTGTTACACCTGCACTGGGACTGACAGACTGGAAACGTGACTACCATTCCTACTGGCCACACACTTGTGACCTGACCTTGGCCTAAAATAATTCCCTGAAATCGATACCATGCCTTTAAAGGTTGAATTTTATTTTTGTGTCTTGGTGTGACGTGGCTGTGAGCAGGGAGTGTCCAGTGTGGAACGGTATTCTCTACAGTTTCAGTAAACCTATCCCTCCCTACGGACAAAGGAATGTCCTGTCATCGCCAAGGAAACAGCCAGGAGATATCTAAGTTTTAACAAGCTGAAGAATTTAACAAATGTACCCTAAGATTCCCATCAGTGTCCATGGGAAGCGTAAATAAATATGCATTCAATCAATGTGGAGAAAACAAAATGAAAGATAGCCTTGTCAGTAATAAAAAGTAGTGCTGAATTTCGACAGTTCGTTATTATTGTGATGGTCCACTGCTTAACTTTGTGTCAAAATGTCAAGAGACCACATCACTGACCAGGACTGCCATTTCATACTTCACTGTGTTCTTAAAGTTCCATTGCAGCCATTTGTATCTCAATATCAAATCATTTCTGTGTAACGATTAAGTACTTTACAGTGATTGTTTTGAATTAAAATGGTCAAAAAGAAAGAAAAATAGCTTCTTAGCAAAGAGCAATTCCTCAAGTGGGGTGGGGAAAACTGAAAACTAGCTGTTATTGGCAGAGAGGTTTGGAACTCTTTCTTATTTTAACTAATTTACAGCCTGGTGATGTCAAAACTCCATCCCACCAAAACAGGCAGAAATTTCAGGCCGTATTTTCAAAGCTCTTTCACTAAAATGGCATTATCATTTTCACAGTATTATACCAACCTCACTCATAGTGTGGAAATATCCACTCTCCAGCCAGTTTATTAAGTACACCACCATGTTTCACAAAAATGGATCGCTCCTACAGACAGTGAGTCACTTGGGTTAGGGTTAGGCATCGAGGCATTCAGTTCCTGTTCGACTGAATGTTAGAATGGGCATAACGAGTGACCTAAGTGACTTTGAGTCTGGTTTGATCGTCGGTGCCAGGCGCGCCGGATCCAGTATCTCAGAAACAACTGGCCTCCTGGGCTTTTTACGAAGAGAATGGTGCAACAAACACAAAATCCAGTCAACGGCATCCTGTGGGGGACAACGACTTGTGGATAAGCAACGACGAAGGAGAATTACAAGAATTGGGCAAGCTAACAGGCGGGCCACAAACAGACAAATAACGGCGTAGTACAACAGTGGTGTGCAGAACGACATCTCGGGAACGCACAACTTGCCGGTCCTTGTCACGGATGGACTATTGCAGAAAACCACCAAACTGGGTTCCTATCAGTTAAAAACAAGAAGAAGTGGCTCCAGTGGGCACCAACACTGGACAACTGAGGAGTAGAAAAATGTTCCCTGGTCCGGCGAATCCCGGTTCTTGTTGCTTTATGCTGATGGCAGAGTCAGGATTTGACGTAAGCAGCATGAGTCCATGGACCCATCCTGCCTGGTGTCAACAGACCAACATCCCTGTGGAATGTTTCCGACTTTTAGGTCTGACTCGGTGTTTATAAAACACCGTGTTCATAAATCATATTATTTATGGCTGACGAAGCCTGCATGGGGTTCTGTTCTGTTGGGGATTACTCCTTCATATCCACACCACCACAGAGGGAGACCAGGCCCATCTCCACCATCCACCACACTCCCCTCGGGGTGTGGATACTGGCAGACATTCTGTAACTACATCTAATGCTTGAAGCATAACAGTTTTATTACACAACACACACAGTAGGAGTGCGTGACACAGCAGATAACAGGGTAACCACTACAAAGAACATGACTGAGTTGTCCTGTGCTGTATGTACGTTGCCAAGGGAAGCAGAAGCAAGAAGGCCTCTGGGCAGCCATGGTGAATGGTGCTGCTGGCACACTGGAAAATAGCAGTTGTTCATTAATGCAATTAGCGGAGAAACAGAAAGAGAGAGGAAATGGGACAATTTATAAAAATGTCTCCTCTTTAGTGAGTTAAGTCTGATGAAAACCAGACCCCTCCAGTAGCAGAGAGAGAGAGAGAGAGAGAGAGAGAGAGAAAGAGAGAGAGAGTTCCTACTGCTGCCCTCCCAGGCCTGGCCTGCAGCACCAGAGGTTAAGCTGAACACACTGACCCTCTAAAGCCCCTGACTTTGTACTGCGGGTACTCCACATGGTGTGTGTCATGTTATGTACAGAGATCACAGTCATGCTCCCATATAGAGAATAACTTGGAGTGCATCCCCAATGGCACCCTATTCCCTCTATAATAGTGCACTACTTTTGACCAGAGCCCTATGAGTTCTGGTCAAAAGTAATGCACTATGTAGGAAATAGGGTGCCCTTTGGGATGCGACCCTGGTGAGAGAGTCATGATGTGCTGCTGGGCTTGGATTATTATGTGGGTGAGTGACAGTTTTCTCCCATCTCCTCCTCCTCTAGAAGCATTCCCCCTTTTTCTCCAGATAGCATCTGAGCCAGAGCCCATCTGCCTATAAGAACAAGCATTCACATGTGTGCACTGTCACTCAAACATCTGCTTAGGGACATCGTCGTGACTAAACCCAGGCTCAGAACTACTTGAAGAAGGATGTATACAGTTATAGTTTATGACATTTTATTTGTACATTATGGGGAAACGTATCTTTTGGTTTGGTTTTATTTCCCTGGCCCCCATTGTAAATTCCCTTTTTGATATACCGGTGTGCTGACTACAGTACCATGTGCTGGTTCCAAGGAGAATTGATGTAGGTTGCTTAGCCAATGATAATGTATTCCTAAACTGGCTATTATTACTGCTGGTTAAGTGTGTGATTTTTTAAAATAAAACATTCTTACCATAAAACAATGACCTCATACGAAAATGACCCCTTCCTCTCTTATATAATAGCATTCTCTCTGTTTTCCTCTCTTCCTTCACTCTCCTTAGATCCTCTCCTCCCGTCCTACACTTCTCCCACCTTTCCCCTGGACCTGTCTTCCCCCTCTTTCACAGACATCTTCCCACCAGACAGCTCCAGCAGCCCCTCCCCGGGGGGAGAGAGCACCACGGCCCAGCCCAGCCCTCACTTCATCAGACCGGGCTTCAACGAGAACCTCATCCCCATCTACTGCTCCATCCTGGCTGCTGTGGTGGTGGGGCTGGTGGCCTACATCGTCTTCAAAAGGTGACGGGCCATGGAGTGGGAGCATAGACAAAGCAGGGAGATGAGCACAGGTAGAAGCAGCTTCACACAGATATAAGAATATATCACACAGATAGAAGCAGCTATCACACAGATATAAGCAACACAGATAGAAGCAGCTATCACACAGATAGGACCAGAGACAAAGCAGGGAGGATGATACATGTATGCAGACAGTGGGCTCAGGCTGGAGGAGGGAGAGAGAGGGAACTAGGACAGAGAGGTTGACTTGTCAGGGAAGGGGAATGACAGGCAGGATGGTGTTTGAGTGATGTAGCCCATAGCTAAAGAAAGGCAGGGAGCCCGATTGTATGGTGTAATATTCAAGCCTGTTGTGGAATGGCAAGATATTGACCCAGTTACACCACATGATTACACACACACACACACACACACACACACACACACACACACACACACACACACACACACACACACACACACACACACACACACACACACACACAATAATGCATTTCAAAGGTCACACACACAAAGGTCACACATACACACACAAGCATTTGCACACAACACATACACACACACGCCGATTCAAACACACCATGTACCAAGTTAACAAGCTCATCATCAAATCCAGTATGGATTGTAAAGTGCAGTCCAGTTGAAATCCGAGTGGCTACTTCGTCAACACAAACAGTTACGGGGCTACTTTAATATCTGTCTCCTTCCACTGTATAAACAGGTCCAACACGGTCTGTTAAAAGGCCTTGATTGACTGATTGATTAGATTGGATCATTACGACTAGGAGGCTATTCCAGCCAGAAACAACATTACAGTAAAAATGACTGAGGATAAAACCACTATGAAGCCAGAAGGCTTGTTTCCCTGCTGGTCCTTTCTGTTTACTGGAAGACTTTCAGAGATGTTTGATGACTGATCACTCCTCTTCCCTTCCACGTTTCCTGATGACCATCCCAATCACAAAACGTCCATTACTTACATCACATCAATCAAACCACTTCTGGGAACACAGTGTTGTGGGCTTGACTCACTTCTTCTCCGTTCACACCTTCCCAGGTGGAACAGCTGCAAGCAGAACAAACAGCCGGCTAACAACCACCAAGCCACAGCAGCCAATCAAACGGCGACGCCGGAGGGGGAGAAGCTGCACAGCGACAGCGGCATCTCAGTGGACAGCCAGAGTCTGCAGGAGCAGCAGCATGCAGCCCAGGTCCAGACACAGACACACAGACAGGAACAGATAGGTGAGCTCTACAACACACACTGTACACTTAGCTAGATGCTGTAATGGGAGTCTGTATGAGTGTGTGTTCACTTGTTGGGTCTGTATGGAGACTCTATGCTAGCTGGACTAGGCATATACAAGTGAGAGATGAAAGTGGTAACAAAGTGAATTTAGGATACATATTTTATTATTGTACATAGCGAGTCTCAGATATTATCCTGTTGTATGTACATACTTAGATATGACTTTGGAAATGTCACCAAATAAGTCTTAACATGAGGTTATGAAGGTGGGAAGGATGAGTGGTCTACACAATTTACATCTGATATCTGTGTATATCTGTGTATACCAATGTATACCCCTTTACCTATGCTACATGTGACCCAGCATTCGATATTTGGGTGAGAGAGAGAGACAGAAAGACAGAGAGAGAGAGAGAGAGAGAGAGAGAGAGGGAGAGAGAAAAGAGTGGACAGGGTGGTCCAGTATTCGGTGGGAGACAGCACCACTGCCTTGTGGGAAATACATGATGAATGGTCATGAAGGAGGAGAGCAACTTTTTAAACGGAACAAGAAAGTGAAAACAAAAGCAAGAGCTTCAGGAATGTGAAGTGGTCTCTCTATAGAGCCTGGAGCAACCTACCTTCCTTTCATTTAAAAATCCATGGCAGAGACACAGTCAGTCCTCTTATACTGAGGAGAACCATGCTCTACTTACTCCTCTCTCCATCTCTTTAGCTCTTTCAACTTATCTCTCTCTTTCTGTCTCTCTACATATCTACTCTTTCTCCCTCCCTTTCAATCTCCCCTTTTCTTTATCTCTTTCTCTCTCGCTCTCTCTCTCTCTCTCTCTGGAGTCTCAGTGGTGTGGCACAGTTTCTATCCACTCAGAGGAGTGATAGAGAGAGCTTTGTCATCAAAAGGAAGAGAGGAGACCAACTACAGAGTGAAGAGTTTGTGTTTCCAACCTCCTAAGTGCTGAGCCAGAGCCTAAGGGGCCCCACACATCCAGTGACTCAGCATCTCTCTCTATGCAGTCATGATAACTGAGGAAGTTATGAAGTAGTAATGAGGTAGTTCAGAAGACAATTATAAAGTTATGTTCGTGAATCTTGAGTTAACTTATGCACCATTCCCTGATCTGACCCTGGACCTCTGCTGTTTTGGATCTTACCCACAACCTAAATGCATACCCATGCCCATGTGATGTTTGGGAAGCCTGGGAAATGCTGCTATTGTTTTATTTTGGGTTGTGGGAATTCTATTCATTTCCCCCCCACTCAGAAATGCAAAGCCTCAGTATAATGGAGAAAAGGGGGCATCTTTTCCTGGGGATTAGCATGTGATTGGGTCATTGAGTAGATGCCCGCCCCTTTAACCCTTGTCTCTTTGTGTGATTGGCTCATTAGCAGGTGTTGTGTGATGGAGGCCAGGCCCGATCCCCCTGCCTGTTTAAATCTGATCCAGTAACAGTGTTTAATGTCTGCTGATTAGCGTCAGCTCTGTCTTCTGGCGCAGAAGCCATTAAAATACAGTACTGCACACAGCATGCTGTGGGCTGGGCGGCTACTCCACTAGTAAATGGGGATTTGTTAAAATATAAAACACCCAAGGGGGTGAGAATATGTATAATAAATCCATAAAATCATTTGGATTTCCCTTTTCAAATGAACCATATTTTACACATACAGTATGACTGAAAAGCCCACAGCAGTCTTTGTAGACGGTGTCATACCCAGTCAAAACAAGTCCATTAAGATTTCAAGTGAAACATGAAAATCTATAAAAGATAACCTGTGCTTTGATTGACAAGCTCAAAAGGACTCCCCGCATCCCTGCTTTGGGGTAAGAACTCCCAAAAGACTTACAGACATCTATAACATGTCTTCTCTACTCTCCAGTGCAATCTGGTGATCTTTTCAATAGCAATCTGTCTTTTCCCTCTGAGGCCCCTTCCCCTTTACGCTGGAGTATTCCTTCCTAAAGGGGCAGAGGGATGTTTAAAACTTAAATGGGACTCAAACCTCTCACTCATCTCTCTCATCATCGTGCCTCTGTCCTTAATCTAATCCCATTCTCTACCACGGAAACTGTCAATCAAAGTCTGCTCATCCCAGGTTAGAGGGGCAGTGGGCTAAAGCTAGTGTAGTACAATGCTAGTGTAGTAGGAGAGTAGCAAGTGTAGTAGGAAAGTAGCTATTAGGGGTAGGAGAGTAGCTAGTGCAGTATGAGAGTAGCTAGTAAGGTAGAATTGTAGCTATAGAGTAGCTAGTGGAGTAGGAGAGTAGCTAGTGGGGTAGAGGAGTATCTGGTAGGGTAGGAGAGTAGCTAGTGGGGTAGGATAGTAGCTAGTAGGGTAGAAGAGTAGCTATATGGTTAGAAGAGTAGCAAGTTCATTGGGAGAGTAGCTAGTAGGGTAGAATAGTAGCTAGCTAGTGGGGTAGGAGAGTAGCTAGCTAGTGGGATAAGAGAGTAGCTAGTGGGGTAGGAGTGTAGCTAGTGGGGTAGGAGAGTAGCTAGTGGGGTAGGAAAGTATCTAGTAGGGTAGGAGAGTAGCTAGTGGTGTAGAGGAGTAGCTAGTAGGGTAGAAGTGTAGCTAGTAGGGTAGAAGAGTTGCTATATGGTTAGGAGAGTAGCTAGTTCATTGGGAGAGTAGCTAGTAGGGTAGGATAGTAGCTAGCTAGTGGGGTAGGAGAGTAGCTAGCTAGTGGGATAAGAGAGTAGCTAGTGGGGTAGGAGTGTAGCTAGTGGGGTAGGAGAGTAGCTAGTGGAGTAGGAGAGTAGCTAGTGGGGTAGAGGAGTATCTGGTAGGGTAGGAGAACAGCTAGTGGGGTAGGAGATTAGCTAGTAGGGTAGAAGAGTAGCTAGTAGGGTAGAAGAGTAGCTAGTATGGTTAGGAGAGTAGCTAGTTCATTGGGAGAGTAGCTAGTGTAGTAGGAGAGTAGGGTAGTAGGAGAGTAGCTAGAGGGTAGGAGAACAGCTAGTAGCTAGTAGGGTAGAAGAGTAGCTAGTAGGGTAGAAGAGTAGCTATATGGTTAGGAGAGTAGTAGGGGAGTAGGAGAGTAGCTAGCTAGTGGGGTAGGAGAGTAGCTAGCTAGTGGGATAAGAGAGTAGCTAGTGGGAGAGTAGCTAGGTAGGAGTATGTAGGAGAGTAGCTAGTGGGGTGGGAGAGTAGCTAGTAGGGTATAAGAGTAGCTAGATGGTTAGGAGAGTAGCTAGTGCATTGGTAGAGTAGCTAGTAGAGTAGGAGAGTAGCTAGTGTAGTAGGAGAGTAACTAAAGGGGTAGGAGAGTAGCTAGTGGAGTAGGAGAGTAGCTAGTGGGGTAGAGGAGTATCTGGTAGGGTAGGAGAACAGCTAGTGGGGTAGGAGATTAGCTAGTAGGGTAGAAGAGTAGCTAGTAGGGTAGAAGAGTAGCTATATGGTTAGGAGAGTAGCTAGTTCATTGGGAGAGTAGCTAGTGGGGTAGGATAGTAGCTAGCTAGTGGGGTAGGAGAGTAGCTAGCTAGTGGGATAAGAGAGTAGCTAGTGGGGTAGGAGAGTAGCTAGTGGGGTAGGAGAGTATCTAGTAGAGTAGGAGAGTAGCTAGTGGGGTGGGAGAGTAGCTAGTAGGGTATAAGAGTAGCTAGATGGTTAGGAGAGTAGCTAGTGCATTGGTAGAGTAGCTAGTAGAGTAGGAGAGTAGCTAGTGTAGTAGGAGAGTAACTAGAGGGGTAGGAGAGTAGCTAGTAGGATAGAAGAGTAGCTAGATGGGTAGGATAGTAGTTGGTGGGGTAGGAGAGTAGCTAGTGGGGAAGAAGAGTAGCTAGTGTAGTAGAAGAGTAGCTAGTAGAGCAGGAGAGTAGCTAGTGGGGTAGGAGAGTAGTTAGTGCAGTAGAAAGCTGGTGTAGTAGGGAGTAAAGCCCTTTCTGTTGAGGAGGCAGCCCTGGGATGTAGATGAGGTAGACAGCAAGAGCTTTAGAGCAGGACAAATACTGACGTATTGCGTTGTCCAAAGCACTTTGAGACTAAATGAAGAGCTATATAAATGCTAATCCATTATTAGTATTAATCATGAATAAATGTAACATATTGTAGTGAGGACCTCTGTATTGAGTAAAATAGAATAACTTGAGTCTGGATTGAGTCTGTATTGACTCAGTTCTAAAAGAAAGAGGGATGTCAGTGGTGGGAGGGGTACAGTGTGACAATCAGACAGAGAAGCTAGGGCTAGGTCATATTTACATTTTGCATGTACACTTTGGTAATTTAGCAGATGCTCTTATCCAGACAGACTTACAGTCAGTGCATTCAATTAAGGTAGGTAAGACAACCACAAATCACAGTCCCTGTTTAAGCAAAATCCCATCACAGAGAGGATAATCGAATGTGAGGAGGAATGTGAGACGCCTCAAGGTGCCAGAGGCAATGACGTACATGTAACTGCCGGCTGATTGACAGGTGGTGTATGAGGGGTCTGGTTAGGGCTGGTCAGGGCTGGTCAAATGACCCTGGGGCAACAGAAAGTAATCAGCATGTCTCCTGTATTCCATTCTTGCCATTAAGAGGAGAGCAGGTGATTGCCTATTCACTACCGATCTCAATCTCTGTCTTCATCAGCTATTTTTAAAGCTTCGGAGAGGCCTGAAATCAAATCAGCATCGGCTGAACATGCTAATGGAAGATTGACTGTTAGATCGACTATTCTGAACATGCTAATGGTAGATCGACTGTTAGATCGACTATTCTGAACATGCTAATGGAAGATCGACTGTTAGATCGACTATTCTGAACATGCTAATGGTAGATCGACTGTTAGATCGACTATTCTGAACATGCTAATGGAAGATCGACTGTTAGATCGCCTATTCTGAACATGCTAATGGAAGATCGACTGTTAGATCGCCTATTCTGAACATGCTAATGGAAGATCGACTGTTAGATCGCCTATTCTGAACATGCTTATGGAAGATCGACTATTCTGAACATGCTAATGGAAGATCGACTATTCTGAACATGCTAATGGAAGATCGACTGTTAGATCGCCTATTCTGAACATGCTTATGGAAGATCGACTATTCTGAACATGCTAATGGAAGATTGAGTGTTAGATCGCCTATTCTGAACATGCTTATGGAAGATCGACTATTCTGAACATGCTAATGGTAGATCGACTGTTAGATCGACTATTCTGAACATGCTAATGGAAGATCGACTGTTAGATCGCCTATTCTGAACATGCAAATGGAAGATCGACTGTTAGATCGACTATTCTGAACATGCTAATGGTAGATCGACTGTTAGATCGACTATTCTGAACATGCTAATGGAAGATCGACTGTTAGATCGCCTATTCTGAACATGCCCAGTAGAATTTAATCTGATAAAGACTGGTCAATAGCTTAGAAATGGAATGGGTGAAACAGTGGTTCCCATTTAAAGCAACCATTACATTTTCTGTGTCAACAATATTTATCAAGGAAGCCACCAACTGACTCAGTAGGTTTACATTTGCAGTCTAGGGAGGGCTGCATGAACCATTCAAAGTGGAGTTCCTGAAGAGGAACACAAATATTTTGCTGCTATCATGAAAAGACAGAATGATTCAGCAAGACTGCTCAGTGTCTGTCTGCAGTGTCTGTCATGCCTGCAGGATGGCTGTCTAAAAGGGAAGGAGAACAAGTCACAGACTGCATGACGTGCTCTGGAGAGAATCAACATGAGAGCTAAAGGAGAGCCAGAGGAAAAAGGGAGGATTTCAGAAAAAAATGGAATGTGTGTAGAATGAGAGAAGATCGACTGTAGCAGAAGCTCCGCCTCTGTGTGCACCACATACACTTAAACAGGCCTGATGATGTCATAGCGTGGTTGATACAAAAAAAAACCTTTTTGTGAACCTTTAGAATTAGAGCTCTCTTCTGGCTGGCACAGGGGTGCATTGATCAAGACAAGAAAACAACCAGTGAGCTCATAAACCTCTAAAAAACGTATTCCGGAAGGGTTTCCATGGCACCCCTCAATTGATTACAGGTTGAGGGCTTATGGGAAAAGGGGACATTTGTCCCTCTTCCTCACTCCCTGTAGTAATGAGTTCAGTTGGAGGGATTGATGAGTTTGTGACCTCACAAGGCCCCCTACAGGGCAAAGTGTGTCAGAGTGGACACAGCGTCATAGACCGCTGACCACTGATACTGTGTTACTTCATACGACCAGAGAACATCTGCATGTTTCACCACTGATCATATATGTTTTTAACATCTCTCTCTCTCTCTCTCTCTCTCTCTCTCTCAGTGGTGAGGGTGGATGGGGGACCTGACTCACCTCCCCCCCAGGTCTGAGGAAGAGGAGAAGCCGCTGACAGGAAGGAGGAAAAGGAGGAGAGGGGGAAGTGGGGTTGCCATGGAAACCTTGATGTGGGAACGGACATACAGTATAAGAGTACAGACTGAGTGGGCTTCTTGGATACAACAAGGAAGTTGACAACATTATCGCCCCTTTTCACCAAGGGTGGCCACTGGTTTCTGACTGGACTCTTGTCCCAGTATGGACCCTTATTGGACAGACTGGAGCATCAGAGGCTGACCCAGTATCTCTACACAGAACCCAACTCTGCCAGTGTGTCTTTGAACACTAAACCTCTCCGCCAGTACCAACCCTAACACCAACCCTAACACCAACGCCAAACACCAACCCAAACCCTAACTGCAACCCTAACACCAACCGTCTGCCTCAAGTCACTAAAGTTGCAATTTCACTACCACCCATAATCCAAGAAGCATCACTGTGTTAGATATCCTGGTCTCCATCTTTTCTGTCAGCTGCTGTTGACCAATCATTATGAAAAGTGTGTTAGTATGTTATCCCATGAAGGAGTTTCATCCTGTGTCCCCATAAGTTCACTGCCAACTTCCTTTGACCATTTGCTAAAATTATTATTCATCCACCCCCGATTCCCCCCTACTCAATCACATTATCAAATGTTTGTGCCTCAGAGGTAGATAAACTCTCTCTCCCCTCTCTCCACTTGTCTGTACTCTCTCTCTCTCAGCGTGTAACTCTCTGTCCCCTCTCTCCCCTTGTCTGTACTCTCTCTCTCTCAGCGTGTAACTCTCTGTCCCTCTCTCCCCTTGTCTGTACTCTCTCTCTCTCAGCGTGTAACTCTCTGTCCCCTCTCTCCCCTTGTCTGTACTCTCTCTCTCTCAGCGTGTAACTCTCTGTCCCCTCTCCCCCTTGTCTGTACTCTCTCTCTCTCAGCGTGTAACTCTCTGTCCCCTCTCTCCCCTTGTCTGTACTCTCTCTCTCTCAGCGTGTAACTCTCTGTCCCCTCTCTCCCCTTGTCTGTACTCTCTCTCTCAGCGTGTAACTCTCAGTCCCCTCTCTCCCCTTGTCTGTACTCTCTCTCTCTCAGCGTGTAACTCTCTGTCCCCTCTCTCCCCTTGTCTGAACTCTCTCTCAGCGTGTAACTCTCTGTCCCCTCTCTCCCCTTGTCTGTACTCTCTCTCAGCGTGTAACTCTCTGTCCCCTCTCCCCCTTGTCTGTACTCTCTCTCTCTCAGCGTGTAACTCTCTGTCCCCTCTCCCCCTTGTCTGTACTCTCTCTCTCAGCGTGTAACTCTCTGTCCCCTCTATCCCCTTGTCTGTACCCCTTGTCTGTAGTCTGTACTCTCTCAGCGTGTAACTCTCTGCGTCCCTCTGTCCCCTCTCTCCCCTTGTCTGTACTCTCTCTCAGCGTGTAACTCTCTGTCCCCTCTCTCCACTTGTCTGTACTCTCTCTCAGCGTGTAACTCTCTGTCCCCTCTCTCCTGTACCTTGTCTGTACTCTCTCTCTCTGTACTCGCTCTCTCTCAGCGTGTAACTCTCTGTCCCCTCTCTCCACTTGTCTGTACTCTCTCTCTCTCTCTCTCAGCGTGTAACTCTCTGTCCCCTCTCTCCCCTTGTCTGTACTCTCTCTCTCTCAGCGTGTAACTCTCTGTCCCCTCTCTCCCCTTGTCTGTACTCTCTCTCAGCGTGTAACTCTCTGTCCCCTCTCTCCCCTTGTCTGTACTCTCTCTCTCAGCGTGTAACTCTCTGTCCCCTCTCTCCCATTGTCTGTACTCTCTCTCTCAGCGTGTAACTCTCTGTCCCCTCTCTCCCCTTGTCTGTACTCTCTCTCAGCGTGTAACTCTCTGTCCCCTCTCTCCCCTTGTCTGTACTCTCTCTCTCTCAGCGTGTAACTCTCTGTCCCTCTCTCCCCTTGTCTGTACTCTCTCTCAGCGTGTAACTCTCTGTCCCTCTTTCTATCCCTCCATCTGTACCTATCCAATCCTAGTGTGTTCTCAGGGCAAGTCCTGCAGTAGTCTCTCAGTGACTCCGTCACACCTCCAGACTGTCTTCTCAGACCTCAGCAGCAGCCTGTTGTAATCCTCCATGTGATCCTGTCTGATAGTATCCCACTGTTATCTATTCCACACAACTCAGTGGGGGAACGGTTATGCTGCGTTTAGATGGTACGTGGTAGACGGCGTCCGGGTGTCATTGTTTTCAATGAGAGCACGACGGTAAATGCTGTTGAGGTCACGGTAGACGGGACATGCCACCAGAGTTAAAATATTTAAACTTTTGTTGTCTGTCGTAGCGTTGTTTTCTACCAGATGTTGATTTGCACTGTTTGTTTACCAAAATCACCACAGCAACCATACTCGTGCTGGCTTGCTTTCTTCTTGTATGATGGTTTCTGCGTCCCTCGTCTAAATGCAGCATTAGTCGCCCATTTCAACATCTCCTATCCTTTTTCTTACCACGGACACAGACAAGGTGTACAGGGACTGACACATTTGTGTTGTTGTTATACTGTTGCCTCTGATTACTGTGCTCTTCTCATTGGCTGTGGATCATTCCATCATTCCGTCACCGCAACATGATACACCATCCCTCCTCTGTTTTCTGACACACTTGACTCCTTTCCTCCATCCAACATGGACTCCAGGATTCTGTTGGAATGATTCATGCTTTGAATGTAACAGATTCTAGATGTTTCTTTCATGTCTGTTTGTGCCACATCCACCTCTCTTAGTGGTTTGAGTTACAAGGCCTCCTCAGCAGTGCAGCTCCATTACCCCAGGAGCTGTGATATGCAATGTGAGGAGCATTTTTGGACTATTTAACATTCCTGACTCATTGACCTGACGCGTAATGTGATGTCCAACTGCCAAAAATGGAACTGTGACATCATCAGAAAGAGACTCTGCAGTATCAGTATTCGAGGCTGTTCCATAGTAGCCTGACGAGAGTTGTCTAGAAATAGTATACAGAGTTTATATACAGATACTGTATAGTAGGCTATACTCAAGACTCCCCTTAATTATCCATTATATTGTACTTGCTAATGAGTGGAGACATGGGACACTCGTCAGAGACTTCTGTCTCACTGAAATAAACACAAGCACTTGCACACACACACTCACGTGCAGATATGTGTGTGTGCTAAAGAGTGTGCGGTGACGCTAATGTGTCTGCTGCGGTATGGTATGGTAGGGGTATGGGTGTAAACACAGGGGCCATTAGGGAGACATTCCTGACAGGCAGGTATAATTACCTCAGGGTTTCAGGTTCATTTAGCTTCACTCAGTCAGCTGGCTCTCATCTGAATCCCTCTGTTATGTACTGCACAGAGACATACAGAACGCTTTTAAAGTGGCAACAATGTGACATTACCATTACTCACCTCTCATGTGTCTGAGAGAGCAGTGACATTTTACTGTATCACAATAGTGATCTGAAGCATACGCAGCATACTGAACACGCAGTAGGTATTAGATGTTAGCAATGTAGCTACGCTTACTGTAACTGTACTGCTTTGAAGTCCAGGTTTGATTCCCAGGGACATGTGATTACTCAGGGTCCCTTTGGTGTGGTTTGGTGCTTGAATTTAGATGTAGGTAGATAGCAAAGTAGAGATATTAGCAGAGATACTTTTGTGTGTTGTGAGAGAGAGAGCGAGAGAGGGAGAGAGAGAGAGAGAGACAGAGAGAGAGACAGAGAGAGAGACAGAGAGAGAGAGAGACAGAGAGAGAGAGAGAATCTGGCGTAACAAAGTAGTGAGTTTTGAGGCTTTTGAATAGAAAACAGACCAACACACCCACACTATATTCCCCCTGGGGGCCTCCTTGTGACATATCCAGTGGCTTTACACACGCAGTGTTTCACACAATATTATTGACAGCAGTGTGATTCATATTACTCCACCATGGAAGTGCAGTAGGACCCAGTGGACCAACAGATTGGCATAATACCACTGACTGACAGGAGGGATTGTCATCAACGACTAGTGAACAACTGAACCTTTCACTGTGGCTGGCGGCCCCACGGGCCCAATCTAACACTGTGCTGTCTCACAGGTGAATAGAGGTGTCAATATAGAATCTACAGTATGACTCAATCTGTACTGTTCCTCCACAGCAGGGGACACTGGTAGAGTGGATGAAGATAATATAAGAATGTAAAGCTGAATAACGTTACAGACATAAATATGCAAAACATTCAATGTTCTTCTATTGTTTTTGTTATGAATATTATTCTCTTTTTTGAAATCATTATTTTTTGTAAACGGTTTCTTGTTTTAGCACTTATTAGATGTAATAGGCACACTCAAAGACTGTGCTATACAAGTGCCTGTGTACAGAGTCAGGTGTCTTTGAGTTATGTTCAGAAGTTATGTTGTTGTATGATCTGTGTTTTGTTTCATCATTTGAGTGTTAATGAAGGTTTCAGGAAGTATAGGCCATAGGTTAAAACGTACTACTAATGTTGTTGAAATCCATATAGCATCATCTACGTACATGCCATCTGCTGTGGTCCTATTTTACCGACCACAATATACTCTATCTACAGTGCAAAAGTGGCAATATGTGATGAGCATGACCAGTATGTTTTTACATGTTCAGTTTGTCCAGAGGTTGTGGACAGACATGCCATGTATGAGGAGGATTCACTGTGATTCTCTATGGTAATATCCAAGATATAATAAATCCACACAGACATTTCAGACCCCCCCCCCCCCAAAAGCTGAACGTTACATGTACTTACCTACTAGTGTAAAATGCATTGTGTAAATGTGAATTTCTTAGAGTTGTTACAATATATAAATACACTATAAAATTGAAAAAGCAAACAAATGAATTATCTGATAAAATAAAAACAAATGTAATTGCACCTTTGTCAAGTCATTTGTCCTCAATACTGAATGTTAATAATGTAGCAAGTCAGCTGATGGATTCTCATTCCCTACTGTGAATTCATTGTTGCTTGGGATAGAAATATAGTGGACACAATACACTGAAATATGCTTCTTCGCTTAAAACATCTCAAATTGCCAATGTTTAACACGGGTAGTCGGCTATCTCTCCTGGGAAATCCTTGATTACAACAATATTGGACAGCACCCAGTACAAACTCTCCCAACCCTCATGTATAACTGATCTTTTATCAACAGTTACAGGAATAATCTCTGTGGGTTTGTCTCATTGACAGTTTTGGCTTTCTGTATGAAAATACCCAAAAGGTTCCCCTTTAGAATTACCCCCAAAGTATTTCTGAAAAAGGCCTCAAGCTAATGAAAATGTTAAAACCACAAAGTATGGAGCATGTGACCTTAGCCAAACCACAGTTAAAAACAGGACCATATGTGAGGGTTCATTGGACTGTTGGAGCCTAGTTCTCTATTATATTATCATCAGGTAAGCGTGCAATAACATGGAGATGTCTGGTAGATATGGTTCACACACACACACACACACACACACACACACACACACACACACACACACACACACACACACACACACACACACACACACACACACACACATGACATAGTGTGATGAATTGCTGAATCATCAGAATGTGTGGTTGAATCCCAAACCAGCAAACCAGATGGGAGCTAGACACACTACATAGTTTAATTTGATTAGCCAGAACTGTTCAAAAAGAGGCACTAATCAAATGCTGAAATGTATTTTTTTCCTACCTGAACATTAATCAAGAGCATGAGTCAGCTGAAATTGCAAAGAAAGGAACATCGTTAAAGAGAAAAAAAGAACAACCATGAATAAAATGTATGTATGTGGAGATCGGGGGTAAAGCGTTCAGAAATGGGATTGAGGCGATTACATTCAATGTGGATGATGTCATTAATTATACTTACTGTATAAAGCATATGCAAACACTGACCTTCATAAGTCTAACCTCATTCAAATGTTTGGTGTTTTGTTGTTACAGATGTCTCTGTCACGTATGCACGTGTGATTATCCCGCACACCTGTCACCATCGTCTCGCGCACCTGCGTCTCATGACACTCACCTGGACTCCATCACCTCCTTAATTAACTTCCCTATATCTGTCACTCCTCTTGGTTCTTTCCTCAGATGTTATTGACTCTGGTTTCATGTCAGTGAGTTATTTGTGTTACGTGTTTATTGTTTCATGTGTTTATTAAAAGACTCACTCGTTACAGTCTCTTTCCATACACCACTATTTGGAGGCTGGACATGCATGTACAGTGCATTCAAAAGGTCTTCAGACCCCTTCCCCTTTCCCACGTTTTTATACATTACAGCCTTATTCTAAAATGGGTTAAATGCCAAACTGAGCAATCGGAGGAAAAGGGCCTTGGTCAGGGAGGTGACCAAGAACCTGATGGCTACTCTGACAGGGCTACAAAGTTCCTCTGTGGAGATGGGAAAACCTTCCAGAAGGACAACCATCTCTGCAGAACTCCACCAATCAGGACTTTATGGTAGAGTGACCAGATGGAAGCCACTCCTCAGTAAAAAGTACATGACAGCCCGCTTGGAGTTTGCCAAAAGACACCTAAAGACTCTCAGACCATGAGAAACAAGATTCTCTGGTGTGATAAAACCTGAATGTCTGAGTGCCAAGCATTACGTCTGGAAGAAACCTGGCACCATCCCTACGGTGAAGCATGGTGGTGGCAGCATCATGCTGTGGGGATGTTTTTCAGCGGCAGTGACTGGGAGACTAGTCAGGATCGAGGGAAAGATGAATGGAGCAAAGTACAGAAAACAAACTGCTCCAGAGCACTCAGGACCTCAGGCTGGGGTGAAGGTTCACCTTCCAACAGGACAACGACTCTAAGCACACAGCCAAGACACCGCAGGAGTGGCTTTGGGACAAGTCTCTGAATGTCCTTGAGTGGCCCAACCAGAGCCCGGACATGAACCCGAATGAACATCTTTGGAGAGACCTGAAAATAGCTGTGCAGCGATCCTCCCCATCCAACCTGATAGAGTTTGAGAGGATCTGCAGAGAAGAATGGAAGAAACTGGAAGTGTCATATCCAAGAAGACTTGAGGCTGTAATTGCTGCCAAAGGTGCTTCAACAAAGTACTGAGTGTTTGAATACTTATGTAAATTTGATATTTCAGTTATTTATTTATTTCTAAATGTACAAACATTTCTAAAAACATGTTTTTGCTTTGATATTATGGGGTATTGTGTGTGGATTGATGAGGCACATTTTTTTTTATGTTACAGAATAAGGCTGTAACATAACAGAATGTGGAAAAAGTCAAGGGGTCTGAATACTTTCCGAATGCCCTGTATGTTGAGAGTGGATGAATGTGCGTGGGTAGCCTAGTAAAGGATTCCTTTGAAGTGATTGCTTGACAATCAGATGAAGGCATCGTGATTGGTTGTTTGTATGCCACAATGAAAGGTAATACATTTTAAAAGTTAAATGACAATTTTTTACGACTAGGTCTACAGAGATCCTATTGAATTAATAGCAGTTCTATATGGAATTCTATGATTAGGCCCATAGAAAATACACCCCTGCTAACCTGAATGTTGCAGAAACTCTGACTTGGTGTACTGTCTCCTTTATCTCATCCACTGACCATGTTGAATAGCCTGTGAGACATCAGAACTCGTACCACACATTGTTGTCTCTACAGACTCTGGTAAGCAGAGCCTTTGCCTGTTGGAAGCAGTTCAGATTAAGGTCAAGGTGATTGACGAAGGCATCGTATTGCCTGATCGAAGACGACACAGGCGTAGGCCTAGAACAAGGTAGGCACGAGAGAAAGTGATTCACATACACAGAAAAACACTCCCAGAATGTGTTGGCACACGCAGTCAACCCAAAGACAGCTGCAGAGCCACCCTATAGTCTTTCATCCCTTTCTGAACATAGACCACAGATTGGTAGGTAGGACTACTGCTGCACTGAGATCATTATCAAGTCGCTCTGTTTCTGTTCCTGCTGCTGGGTTTTACTGGAGTTTCACAGGTGTTTGTTTACAAGTCTCTGTAGTGGCCTGTGTGGGGAGATGGCTGGAACAGGCTACAGGGCATCATACAACATGTCGGTTTCCTGTCCTCTACTCTCTGGGCTAGTAGAAACTGGTGTTAGAACTTGGTGTTAGAACGCCCATGAGGAAACCATCTGGAACACCACAGCAATTAACACATGAGTAAATCAAACAGCCCCACCCATCCTCCATTCCTCCATCCTCCCACACAGGTGGAGAGGGACCACCCTGTCTGACACTCTGCCTTATGAGAGAGGGAGAGAGAGAATAGGGAAAGAGAGACATATCCCTCCCTGGGATGGAGACCAGCTGTGAGCACCCGACCCTGTAAGTGTCTTGCCCCACTCCCCTCTCAACCCACCCACTCACACACACCCTTACTCATCTATATCCAATTATCTGTTTCCAATGCCACAGTACTAGTGATACTGTTGAGCACTTAAAAGTAATTCACAACCTACAGCATTGCAACACAAATTGTACTCCCTCCCTCCCTCCCTCCCGACCCTATCACACCCCACAAAACTTTCACTCATACAAAAGTCTGGAAATGAGGCCACACACACACACACACACACACATGCAGCCATATATGCACACACGCACAGACACACTCACACATGCAGTCATATATGCACACACGCACAGACACACACACACATGCAGCCATATATGCACACACGCACAGACACACACACACATGCAGCCATATATGCACACACGCACAGACACACTCACACATGCAGCCATATATGCACACACGCACAGACACACTCACACATGCAGCCATATATGCACACACGCACAGACACACACACACACATGCAGCCATATATGTACACACGCACAGACACACACACACACAAATGAGGCAATTGCCCTGTCACTGTTTCTTCATTATATGATTCCTTTCCCATTGTGTTAACCATTGACAACAATGACAGCACCACCCGCCTGTCTATTTGTAACAGTTGCCTTGAAAAGCAACTAATCATATTTCCCAACGGCTGAGTTTAGGTCTGGCTAATTTCACATGGTCTGCAGACATTGGGATGATTTAACTGCAATACGATAATTTGTCTGTAATTTACATACCAGTATCGGACTGATGTCTCATGCCTTAACAAACCATTGTGGTTGGCTGCTAAACACAGACACCTGGTTGTTGATAGTCAGCAGAGCTTTTACAGTAATGGGATACAAGCAGAAAGGATCCGACACAACACTTTGTCTGCATTCATCTCTGCTCTGACACACCTGAGTCTCTGAGAGGTCTCTTCAATCGCTACTTTGTTGATAAGACAAGACAGGATTTATTTCCTTGTAATTATCTCTTCCTGTTGTCCCAGTGGATTTAAGCGTCTATTATATGCACGCGCACACACACGCACGTGCACACACACACACACACACACACACACACACACACACACACACACACACACACACACACACACACACACACACACACACACACACACACACACACACACACACACACAAAACAGATGCTGGCATACACAAACTGATTTTCCAGACAGGAAGGCATACAACGCCATAGACTGGAGTCTGATCCGGTACAGATCAAAAACACTCAGACATTCCAGATAATACCAAGGTGAACGGAACGGGGTAAAATTATATTCCACCATTAGACCAAGCCAAGTCCTGCTTAGCATTGTTGGTATCAGTTACATGAACGTGAGAAAGTGAGGAAGCAGCCTACCTATCCTTCCAAACTCCTAATGCAACAAGGGCTGTGGGCCAAACAAGAGAGGCTTGGTTTCAAAGACTGTAACAGTTGACTTTTGCTCCATACTTTGTCCCCTCATTCAAACCCACCAATTGCTGTCACCAACAATGTACTGTGAGTTTGTTTTTCTCTGCAGGGCTCAGATGCATTTGGCTCTATGCCGTCTGAACACCAAGCATCTCCTACATGCATATGGTGGGTATGTGGGCCCCTGTGTGTATAGCATGTGACTGCATGCAGATGGTGGGTATGTGGGCCCCTGTGTGTATAGCATGTGACTGCATGCAGATGGTGGGTATGTGGGCCCCTGTGTGTATAGCATGTGACTGCATGCAGATGGTGGGTATGTGGGCCCCTGTGTGTATAGCATGTGACTGCATGCAGATGGTGGGTATGTGGGCCCCTGTGTGTATAGCATGTGACTGCATGCAGATGGTGGGTATGTGGGCCCCTGTGTGTATAGCATGTGACTGCATGCAGATGGTGGGTATGTGGGCCCCTGTGTGTATAGCATGTGACTGCATGCAGATGGTGGGTATGTGGGCCCCTGTGTGTATAGCATGTGACTGCATGCAGATGGTGGGTATGTGGGCCCCTGTGTGTATAGCATGTGACTGCATGCAGATGGTGGGTATGTGGGCCCCTGTGTGTATAGCATGTGACTGCATGCAGATGGTGGGTATGTGGGCCCCTGTGTGTATATGCATGTGACTGCATGCAGATGGTGGGTATGTGGGCCCCTGTGTGTATGGCATGTGACTGCATGCAGATGGTGGGTATGTGGGCCCCTGTGTGTATAGCATGTGACTGCATGCAGATGGTGGGTATGTGGGCCCCTGTGTGTATAGCATGTGACTGCATGCAGATGGTGGGTATGTGGGCCCCTGTGTGTATAGCATGTGACTGCATGCAGATGGTGGGTATGTGGGCCCCTGTGTGGATGGCATGTGACTGCATGCAGATGGTGGGTATGTGGGCCCCTGTGTGTATAGCATGTGACTGCATGCAGATGGTGGGTATGTGGGCCCCTGTGTGTATGGCATGTGACTGCATGCAGATGGTGGGTATGTGGGCCCCTGTGTGTATAGCATGTGACTGCATGCAGATGGTGGGTATGTGGGCCCCTGTGTGTATAGCATGTGACTGCATGCAGATGGTGGGTATGTGGGCCCCTGTGTGTATAGCATGTGACTGCATGCAGATGGTGGGTATGTGGGCCCCTGTGTGTATGGCATGTGACTGCATGCAGATGGTGGGTATGTGGGCCCCTGTGTGTATAGCATGTGACTGCATGCAGATGGTGGGTATGTGGGCCCCTGTGTGTATGGCATGTGACTGCATGCAGATGGTGGGTATGTGGGCCCCTGTGTGTATGGCATGTGACTGCATGCAGATGGTGGGTATGTGGGCCCCTGTGTGTTTAGCATGTGACTGCATGCAGATGGTGGGTATGTGGGCCCCTGTGTGTATAGCATGTGACTGCATGCAGATGCTTATGAAGGGACACGTTTTTTTGCATGTTTGGAATACAATCTATATACGTAAATAATAGGGTGTGTGTGTCCATGTATATGTGTGCTCTTGTGTTTATGAATGAATGAGTCACTGCGTCAGTGAGACGGGGATATCTGACAGAGAGCCGGAAGAAAGCAGGGTTGCTATGGATCCTAGGGAAAGCCTGAGGCTGCTGGGTACCCAGGGCACGTCTCCACGTCTCCCTGACTCTGACTCAGGCTGCCAACATGGCTGTCCCTGTGACAGTGAGGAAGAGGATGTAGGCTGCTCTACCCGTACAGTACTGTAATGAGCTAGGGAGTCACTTTAATGATAAATCGCCTGCATGTGTTTGTGCCAAGTCCATTACACTGAGACAATAAAGCACACCTGTCATTCAGCAGCAGTAGTTTTTCTGTATTTCTCTCTCCGCTCATCTCTGAATAAACCATATCAAGGGGAAATCATCACTTTTAACAGTAGTGAATGGGAGACTGCCCAGGGGGGCTACCACGCCCCCACCCCACCCCATCTACACCACCGACAATCCTTAGATGACATGAAAAGAACGAATAAGTCTCACTTTATTTTCTTCATCTCACCAGTCAAGCTGTCTGATAAATGTTTTGTTTTTTTTACTTTTTAAACCAGAAACAGACAAACAAACAATTGCAGCTTTACCCACTTAAAAATGTGGTGCCAGAAACCAACCAGGGAAGTGGGCTACTGTCCAAAACATAAATGGATAAGAAAAGAAAATGAAAAAAGCATATACATTTTTTATAATAATGTGATGTGTCTGACAGGAAGTGAAGTGAAGCAAATGCTAAATGTGTTTTTCTGGGCTTGAATTCATTGGCTTTCATAAACTATTTAAAGGGTTAGTTGGAGTTCTCCATTGTTGCTTTATTTGTATGAAGAGTCAAAACTCATTACATATCATTCTGAGTAGCACAAATATATTTAATCATAGAACAGCTAATAGAACCCTCACATCACATAGATCATTACTCCCCCAGTACAAAGCCATGCTGAAACCACAGTTGACTTTATTGTTCAGGAAATGCCATACAAACAACAGTGATCTCGCAACATGTTGGCGCAGTAACAAGTTGCCCTGAAAAACGGCTGTATTTTCCAGATGAGACCCTCTGTTAAACATTTATAAACGGTTGTCAATGCATGGTAATGAAGAAGACAGCTCCCAAACTAAAATAAAAGTACAGATATAGGATCTTAAATTTAATCACTCTTTTGTTGTTGAGAATTTTCCAGCACAGCAGGAAATGCAAACTTGTAGTGTATTCAAGTTTTTAAAAGGCTTCTAAAGTTAGTAAATTCTGACTTGATTTGCCCTAACGAAAAATGTATCAACGCTTAGAAAAATGCCCATTCATTATAATCCACGTAATAATTCACATTTCCTGTTGCTGCAGGATTATTTTCCTGCCGTAGCAAACTGACTCAAATTAAGATCCTATATCTGTAGGATCATGTTTATGTCTGTGATCAAATGGAAGAATGCAATGAGACATGGAAAGAAAACGTATCAATTACAGTTAGTGCTCTGAGGACACACCAACAGTAAAGTAGATCAACCTCTGGGCCCCACCACACAGAGCACCCTGAGTCATCCATCAGACTTCCAGCCATGCATCAACAACCTATGGGCGTGGGTAGTGTCCCAATGCAGGAAGTCTCAGGACAGGGTGAACCAAACCCTTCAAGCTGGAACTCTGGCAGGGGCCTTAGTCAAACATCCTCACCTATCTTAGCACTGATCCCTGCATTCAATACAACAACCTACCCTACTTTCACTTTAATGCTGTGCCAGAAATCTGCTCGCCACATGTGGTGAGAGAGAGAAACAGAAATAGAGAGGGGGATGGGAAATAGGGAAAGAAGTGAAAAAGGGATGTCTGGTCTCTGGTGAAGAGGCAGGAGGAAAGACTAGTAGGTGAGTGGTAGTCTCCAAACTTGACACAGTGTCATGTTAACTCCCCGATGAGGTCATCAATCAGCGCCACAGAGGGACAGGGTCTGACAGTTACTAATTTGGAGGAAGGGCTGAAGGGTGGTCAGACAAATAAGATGACTAATCACAGCTGAGAAAGAAGACGACATGAGAGTGAAAGTCCACTCCAATTTCCTCCTTTCTCAAATCTTCCCCTTCTCTCTTTCCCTCTTCTCTCTCCCTCCATCCTTTCTGGTCGGTTCACAGTTATACCCTCACCATGAGCCCTTCCTGTTGCAGCCTTGTCAACACATCTGTCAGGAGAACTTACTGTTCTCATCCATTTTCACACCCTGTTTTCTCAATGTGTCACCAGATCTCAACAGTCCTGCTATAGCTCCCTGTTCTCCACCACACTTCCCAGTCTACAACATCTGTATGTCCCAAATGGCCCCCTTTTTCCTAAATAGTGCACTACTAAGACCAGAGCCTAGGCCATGTTTTCTCCATTGTAATGTCATGAGCAATGAAAACATCTCTGAATAGAATGGTTTTTCCTAAAAGAAAACAGCAGACCCTGCGTAGGGGTGAACCTAAACCTAGCCTGGACAGACTAACCTAACAGATCCCCCCCTCTTCTCCTCCCTCCCTCCATCTCATTACAGCATGGGAACTAATAAAGACATGGCCTGATGGCACAGGCTGGGAGAGTTCCATTGGGTCTGTATTACCATGTATACTGTTACACACTGTACTGTAAATGAACACGTGTTCTGTTAAATGACCACATGGACTGGTAAACTGTGCCAGTGATCATCAACGGACTGCAATATAGTGTGATATATGGTTGCACATGTACAGTATAATGCTTCCAAATGGTATGACCTCACAATGTTGTTAGACACTTTTATCCAAGGTGACCTACAGTCATCCGTGCATACATTTTACGTTTGGGTGGTCCCGGGAACTGAACCCACAACCAACTGAGCCATACAGGACCACTGTATAAGTGTTGTAGACTGGTCTGGTCATATTAAGAACCCTGTGATCAATAATGTGATATGAGAGGACAGGAGATGAGGGACAACATTGGACCTACCCCCGAAAGCTTTTCTTTAAAAAAAGGTTTTACTTCATTTTGGCTCTTCATTTCACTTGAAGCACTTGTTTCACTTCTGATTTTGCACTGATGACTCCATGCTTTCTTCATTGTTATCTGAGATGCCTAATGTCATCTGAGCAATGGAAAAGATCTCTGAATAGAATGGCTTTTCCTAAATGAAAACAGTAGTATACAAGTGCAGGCTAAGAATGAGCTTCCAACCCTGAAACAACCCTTCTAGTGTTGGTTCCTTTAGCCAAATTCCTCTGTGTTGGACAGGATTATGTAACTGTAAGAATGAGCTTCCAACTAACCCTGAAACAACCCTTCTAGTGTGGGTTCCTTTAGCCAGATTCCTCTGTGTAGGACAGGAGTGTGTAACTGTACAGATGCAGCTGTGCTTGTCGTTAGTCAGCCCACGTGGACCCTCGCCCCGTCCTGATGGAAATGCTCTTACAAAAGTGTATTAGATTACATCCCTACTCCGCCCCCTCCTTTCCCATTTTCTCATATCTCTGTCTCTTTCTCTCTCTATTAGCTCTCCCTCTCTTTCTATTTCAGAGGCATCACTTTGTGGTTCATTAGCTTGAAGACGAGCCTTGCTTTGCAGAGGACTTGTTTAGCTACTCAAGGCCCTGTTCTATCAATGCATCCATATGAGCAAGGAAGGACAGTGTGGTGTGTGCCTGATTCGGTGCAGTGTGTCTATAGCATAGAGGAATGGAAGAGGTGTTGTTGTACCAGGGACCAGGGTCTGTAGCATAGAGGAATGGAGGAGGTGTTGCTGTACCAGGGACCAGGGTCTGTAGCATAGAGGAATGTAGGAGGTGTTGTTGTACCAGGAAGCAGAGAGACTCAGGGACCAGGGTCTGTAGCATAGAGGAATGGAGGAGGTGTTGTTGTACCAGGGAGCAGAGAGACCCAGGGACCAGGGTCTGGAGCATAGAGGAATGGAGGAGGTGTTGTTGTACCAGGGACCAGGGTCTGGAGCATAGAGGAATGGAAGAGGTGTTGTTGTACCAGGGACCAGGGTCTGTAGCATAGAGGAATGGAGGAGGTGTTGTTGTACCAGGGACCAGGGTCTGTAGCATAGAGGAATGGAGGAGGTGTTGTTATACCAGGGAGCAGAGAGACCCAGGGACCAGGGTCTGGAGCATAGAGGAATGGAGGAGGTGTTGTTGTACCAGGGTCTGTAGCATAGAGGAATGTAGGAGGTGTTGTTGTACCAGGGAGCAGAGAGACTCAGGGACCAGTGTCTGTAGCATAGAGAAACAGAGGAGGTGTTGTTGTACCAGGGAGCAGAGAGACTCAGGGACCAGGGTCTGTATCATAGAGGAATGGAGGATGTGTTGTTGTACCAGGGAGCAGAGAGACCCAGGGATCAGGGTCTGGAGCATAGAGGAATGGAGGAGGTGTTGTTGTACCAGGGTCTGTAGCATAGAGGAATGTAGGAGGTGTTGTTGTACTAGGGGGCAGAGAGACTCAGGAACCAGGGTCTGTAGCATAGAGAAACAGAGGAGGTGTTGTTGTACCAGGGAGCAGAGAGACTCAGGGACCAGGGTCTGTAGCATAGAGGAATGGAGGAGGTGTTGTTGTACCAGGGACTAGGGTCTGGAGCATAGAGGAATGGAGGAGGTGTTGTTGTACCAGGGACCAGGGTCTGGAGCATAGAGGAATGGAGGATGTGTTGTTGTACCAGGGACCAAGGTCTGTAGCATAGAGGAATGGAGGAGGTGTTGTTGTACCAGGGACCAGGGTCTTTAGCATAGAGGAATGGAGGAGGTGTTGTTGTACCAGGGACCAGAGAGACCAAGGGACCAGGGTCTGTAGCATAGAGGAATGGAGGAGGTGTTGTCGTACCAGGGACCAGGGTCTGTAGCATAGAGGAATGGAGGAGGTGTTGTTGTACCAGGGAGCAGAGAAACCCTGGGACCAGGGTCTGGAGCATAGAGGAATGGAGGAGGTGTTGTTGTACCAGGGACCAGGGTCTGTAGCATAGAGGAATGGAGGAGGTGCTGTTGTACCAGGGAGCAGAGAGACCCAGGGACCAGGGTCTGTAGCATAGAGAAATGGAGGTGTTGTTGTTGTACCAGGGAGCAGAGAGACCCAGGGACCAGGGTCTGTGGTATAGAGGAATGGAGGAGGTGTTGTTGTACCAGGGACCAGGGAGCATAGAGGAATGGAGGAGGTGTTGTTGTACCAGGGACCAAGGTCTGTGAGGAATGGAGGAGGTGTTGTTGTACCAGGGAGGAATGGAGGAGGTGTTGTTGTACCAGGGAGCAGGGTCTTTAGCCATCTCATTAGCAGGTCCTGGAGGCTGAGGGCCAGAGCTCTGCTGACTGCTGCTCCCTGACTGTCACACACACACACACACACACACACACTGTAGCATAGAGAAATGGAGGTGTTGTTGTTGTACACACAGGGACAGGGTCTGTGGTACACACACACATCTCATTAGCAGGTCCTGGACTGACACACACACACACACACACACACACACACACACACACACACACACACACACACACACACACACACACACACACACACACACACACACACACACACACACACACACACACACACACACACACACACACACACACACACACACACACACACACACACTTCAATACACTAACAAGAACTAGAGCCAGCCAGCCTGTTTCCAGCACTGCAGACACCTAATTAAGTTAGGGTTTAGGTAGTTACTGCAATAAGTTCCATTACAATAGCATTTTGGCAATGAGATTGCTGTGTAGATGAACTAAATGAGCATTTGTTAGCTTTATTGCATTGTTTATTGTAATTGGTATGGGTACACAGTCTGAATCCTGCATGGCTGTTCTTACAGTGTAGTACAGGCATGTGGTGCAGGTTCAGGAGAGGTCATGGAGTTTTAACACAGGATGGACGTGGGTAGGTTAGAGCCCCTCAGACATGTTGTAATTAACCACATTCTCATTGAGTAACTGCATCATTTCATTCTTCAACTTTATGCATTTTTGAGGTGCCAATCAAGTTAGTCTACTACGAAAAACTTGACATCAACATAACAAGGCGAGGCAGACGAATAATCTTCTATTGAGAGGAGGAAAGATGCTCTCTGTCAAACTGTAAGCCTTGAGCACAGACAGCATCCATTGTCAAATGCTTGTTGACTTCATAACGTAAGAAGCTGCCAAACTGTTAACAAAGACACACCCTGTTGTTCTATTGTTTTAAGTTGAATCAATGAATACGTCCAATGCATTTCCCATTGGGTTTTATTAGTTCATCTCCATACTTCTGTGAGGACAATCAAGCCTCAGTTTACAAATCATGCATCATTTCAGGTTTCTTAGTATGTTGTGCTGTGTGGGCTTTATAGTACCGTAACACTCCAGTATAATGTCCACTACGGATAGTTTATGTCTGAGGAGTGACCTATGACCTATGCTATAATGCAGTAGAGAGCATCACATTGTGCAGCAAGGAATAAGGGGTCAGGTTTTACAATGCATCTCATTGCGGTTCTCTTTACTGTGACTCATTGGTGAGTGTGTCTGCTGAGAGAGGTGGTTCAATACATCAGACAAGCTGAGGAGGATCAAAACAAAAGACCATACACGGGTCCTTCGCTGGCGCTGCAGGCCTGTCTAGGAAAGTGCCCGACCCAATTATAAATCACAAAGACCCTCTCTGCCCCTGCTTCTCAGTGACGTGCTCCACCTATCATAATGGTTAAAAGCCTAGATGCAAGTCTTTAAATTCACCTCAATTATTCAAATGCATGCATGTACATTAGCGGTAAAGCTAGCATAGATGGGTGCAGATGAAAGCAAAGTTGAATTGTGTAGAGCTTTCTAAAACACTGAACTAGCTTGGTAATAGAGGGTATGGTGTTCAATATGCTTCTCTCTGCATAAAACCTGCTGTATGCACTCCATGTCCATTTCTGAGGTCAAAAGACTACTCAGTTGTATTACCGTACACACAGATCGAGGATCTTAATTTGAGCCAGTTTGCTACAGCGGGAAAATAATCCTGCAGCAACAGGAAATGTGAAATATTGTGTGGATTAAAATTAATGTACATTTTTTTATTAGGGCAAATCAAATCTGACATTTTAAGGTGGAAATTACAAACTTTAGAAGCCCTTTAAACTTTGAATACACTACAAGTTTGCATTCTCAACAATAAAAAGAATGCTCAAATTAGGATCCTACATCTGTATGTGATATGTGGAATAATACATGTAAGCTACCTCTAATGAAGATCCAAATGGCTCTAAGTGAGTGCAATCAAGCCAATGGCAGGACTGACCAGGGCTCCAGTGCCCGAGAAAATCAAACTACAAATTCCACTTGTCAAAGTTACTATACAAGACCTGATCTATAGCCTTAAAGACCTGATCTATAACCTTAAAGACCAGATCTATAGCCTTAAAGACCAGATCTATAACCTTAAAGACCTGATCTATAGCCTTAAAGACCAGATCTATAACCTTAAAGACCAGATCTATAGCCTTAAAGACCAGATCTATAACCTTAAAGACCTGATCTATAGCCTTAAAGACCAGATCTATAGCCTTAAAGACCAGATCTATAGCCTTAAAGACCAGATCTATAACCTTAAAGACCTGATCTATAGCCTTAAAGACCTGATCTATAGCCTTAAAGACCTGATCTATAGCCTTAAAGACCAGATCTATAGCCTTAAAGACCAGATCTATAGCCTTAAAGACCAGATCTATAACCTTAAAGACCTGATCTATAGCCTTAAAGACCAGATCTATAGCCTTAAAGACCAGATCTATAACCTTAAAGACCTGATCTATAGCCTTAAAGACCTGATCTATAGCCTTAAAGACCAGATCTATAGCCTTAAAGACCAGATCTATAGCCTTAAAGACCAGATCTATAACCTTAAAGACCTGATCTATAGCCTTAAAGACCAGATCTATAGCCTTAAAGACCTGATCTATAGCCTTAAAGACCAGATCTATAGCCTGAAAGATCTTGTTTCTCCACTGAGTATCTACAGAGATGTACTGCTGTATGTTGTCCAGCCCCAGACTACTTCCAGAGGCTTGGAGGATTACAGGTGTGTGCCATATTTTGGGGTTGGACCAGGGCCTCTGCTGCCTCCCGATCACCCACCCCACCCCCTTTATCATCCAGGAAGACAGTCAACTGATGAGGGATTTAAGACAGAACAGCCAGCTGAGCAGCATCAGTCCACTGTCAAATCTCTGTGACAACCCCGTTTGTCCCTGTACTCATTCTCCTCCTGGCCCATACACACTCTTTGATACTGTTCCATATATTCCATTCCATCCATTTCAATGAGCCCATCCTCCTATAGCTCCTCCCACCAGCTTCCTCTGGTATACAGCCACCCCTATTCAGTTCTCAATCCATAACACCTTAAATCAAGGGAAAATTCTAACTTTAAACACAATCACACACAAACTGCCCAGGAATTGGTCCCTTAAGCTCCACCTGGAAGTTCTGTTCTGTGTAGAGGGATTCTATTGAACCCACCATCATCAGACGTCTCTAGAATCAGTCTGGAAGAGAAACATTCATTTCCAGCTGACTGCCAGGCACCTTGGCTGGCTAACCACAAACCATTCAACTGGTCTGTAATGGCAGTGTCTCTCACTCAAGCATACAGAACACAGTGTATCACCCGCCACATGACGGAAAGCACCAGCCACCTCAAAGAGAGAGACCAGGATGGAAGTGCTTAGTTTTATGAGAACAGAATTCAGTGGCTGTTGTTGTCAATATCTTAGAACATTCACTGAAATCAACATGAAACTTTCCGTAGCTGTTGTTGTTGTTGTCAATATCTGAGAACATTCACTGAAATCAACATGATAATTTCCGTGGCTGCTGTTGTTGTTGTCAATATCTGAGAACATTCACTGAAATCAACATGATACTTTCCGTGGCTGTTGTTGTTGTTGTCAATATCTGAGAACATTCACTGAAATCAACATGATAATTTCCGTGGCTGCTGTTGTTGTTGTCAATATCTGAGAACATTCACTGAAATCAACATGATACTTTCCGTAGCTGTTGTTGTCAATATCTGAGAACATTCACTGAAATCAACATGATACTTTCCGTAGCTGTTGTTGTTGTTGTCAATATCTGAGAACATTCACTGAAATCAACATGATACTTTCCGTGGCTGCTGTTGTTGTTGTCAATATCTGAGAACATTCACTGAAATCAACATGATACTTTCCGTAGCTGTTGTTGTCAATATCTGAGAACATTCACTGAAATCAACATGATACTTTCCGTAGCTGTTGTTGTTGTTGTCAATATCTGAGAACATTCACTGAAATCAACATGATACTTTCCGTAGCTGTTGTTGTCAATATCTGAGAACATTCACTGAAATCAACATGATACTTTCTGTAGCTGTTGTTGTTGTTGTCAATATCTGAGAACATTCACTGAAATCAACATGATACTTTCCGTAGCTGTTGTTGTTGTTGGCAATATCTGAGAACATTTACTGAAATCAACATGATACTTTCCGTAGCTGTTGTTGTCAATATCTGAGAACATTCACTGAAATCAACATGATACTTTCCGTAGCTGTTGTTGTTGTTGTCAATATCTGAGAACATTCACTGAAATCAACATGATACTTTCCGTAGCTGTTGTTGTTGTTGTCAATATCTGAGAACATTCACTGAAATCAACATGATACTTTCCGTAGCTATTGTTGTTGTTGTCAATATCTGAGAACATTCACTGAAATCAACATGATACTTTCCGTAACTATTGTTGTTGTTGTCAATATCTGAGAACATTCACTGAAATCAACATGATACTTTCCGTAGCTGTTGTTGTTGTTGTCAATATCTGAGAACATTCACTGAAATCAACATGATACTTTCCGTAGCTGTTGTTGTTGTTGTCAATATCTGAGAACATTCACTGAAATCAACATGATACTTTCCGTGGCTGTTGTTGTTGTTGTCAATATCTGAGAACATTCACTGACATCAACATGGTACTTTCCGTGGCTGCTGTTGTTGTTGTCAATATCTGAGAACATTCACTGAAATCAACATGATACGTTCTGCAGACATGGAATGTGTGTTAACTCTTTTACCTCCAACATCAACAAACACACATACGCTCATGGAAGCACTCACACACATGCACACACATGCACACACATGCACACACATGCACACACACACAAATTACTCCATCTCAAATTTGCTGACAGGGCATCGTTCTCAGCTGCAGTCTGACAGCTTAACCAGCAGTGGGGTGGTGTGCTGTGGGTGGATGGCTGACCTCTGAACCCATGTGAACAGATCTCCACATATAATAATAGACCCAGCAGGTGTTTCAGCTCCACAACCCAGGCTGTAAGCCAGGCCGTGTCAGGTGTCACCAACAGCCAGGCCGGGGAACAGCAGAGGGGTGGAGGTTCAAGTCCCTGATGGGATCGTCGCTACTCCGACCCCCATGTGAGGTTTGCCAGGCATCTCTCTGTGGTATATTTCCAGCTGTCCAGACTGATTAGACATGAAATGTAAGCTCTTGTAATAGCTGTAAATAGGCAGCGACTGCCAAGAAAAGTGAGAACATAATCAGTCTATTTAAGTCAAACTCTATCAAGAAATGATATACTTCTGTCAGATTTATAGAGGCTAAGGCATAGCCGTAAAGGTCCTTTGATTTTCTCTCTCTCTCTCCTCATCTCTCTCTCCGTTTCCCCTTCATTACCTTTCCTCTAATAACCTACACCACCTTCCTTTTTCCCTTTCTGTGTCTTGCCCTTCTCTGTATCAAAATCAAATCAAATTGCATTTATCAAATGGGCCGAATACAGTGAAATGCTTACTTACAAGCTCTTCTTCCCCAATGATGCAAAGTCAGATAAGAAAAATGCAGGGATAAGTGGTAATTGAGGCAGATACCCAGCTAGCACATTTGGTGTTATGAACTTGAGTGAAGACCCAAACGCGGTTTTAACAGAAAACAGAGTTCTTTAATAAAAAACAGGAATGGCATAAATCCTCTTCCAACGTAGTCAATGGAACAAAAGAACGTAGTATAATGCAGGATGCACTTGCCATGCAGACTCCGACAGGACAGGACAAGGTGGAAGCAAACGAGACGACAGCTTGCTTCTGGCATCAAAAAACACAAACAAGAATCAGACACTGAAAGTAGCAGGAACAGAGAAAGAAATAGAGACCTAATCAGAGGGGGAAGAGAGAACAGGTGGGGAAAGAGAGAATGAGCTAGTTAGGGAAATGTAGAACAGCTGAGGGATGAGAGACAGAGAAGGTAACCTAAAAAGACCAGCAGAGAGAGAGAATGAAGAGAAAGGACAGGAACAGACATAACAAGACATGACAGTACCCCCCCCCACTCACCGAGCGCCTCCTGGCGCACTCGAGGAGGAAACCTGGCGGCAACGGAGGAAATCATCGATCAGCGAACGGTCCAGCACGTCCCGAGAGGGAACCCAACTCCTCTCCTCAGGACCGTACCCCTCCCAATCCACTAGGTACTGATGACCACGGCCCCGAGGGCGCATGTCCAAAATCTTACGAACCCTGTAGATGGGTGCGCCCTCGACAAGGATGGGGGGAGGGACGAGCGGGGCGCGAAGAACGGGCTTAACACAGGAGACATGGAAGACCGGGTGAACGCGACGAAGATAGCGCGGAGAAGAAGTCGCACTGCGACAGGATTAATGACCTGGGAAATACGGAACGGACCAATGAACCGCGGGGCCAACTTGCGAGAAGCTGTCTTAAGGGGAAGGTTCTGAGTGGAGAGCCATACTCTCTGACCGCAACAATATCTAGGACTCTTGGTCCTACGCTTATTAGCGGCCCTCACAGTCTGCGCCCTATTACGGCAAAGTGCCGACCTGACCCCCTTCCAGGTGCGCTCGCAACGCTGGACAAAAGCCTGAGCGGAGGGGACGCAGGACTCGGCGAGCTGAGATGAGAACAGCGGAGGCTGGTACCCGAGGCTACACTGAAAAGGGGATAGACCGGTAGCAGACGAGGGAAGCGAGTTGTGGGCGTACTCTGCCCAGGGGAGCTGTTCTGACCAAGACACAGGGTTACGAAAAGAAAGACTGCGTAAAATGCGACCAACAGTCTGATTGGCCCGTTCGGCTTGACCGTTAGACTGGGGATGAAAGCCGGACGAGAGACTGACGGAAGCCCCAATCAAACGGCAAAACTCCCTCCAAAATTGAGACGTGAACTGCGGGCCTCTGTCGGAAACGACGTCAGACGGAAGGCCATGAATTCGGGAAAACATTCTCGATAATGATCTGAGCCGTCTCCTTAGCAGAAGGGAGCTTATCGAGAGGAATGAAATGAGCCGCCTTAGAGAATCTATCGACAACCGTAAGAATAACTGTCTTCCCCGCTGATGAAGGCAGTCCGGTGATAAAATCTAAAGCGATGTGAGACCACGGTCGAGAGGGAATGGGAAGCGGTCTGAGACGGCCGGCAGGAGGAGAGTTCCCAGATTTAGTCTGCGCGCAGACCGAACAAGCGGCGACAAATCGACGCGCGTCACGTTCCCGAGTGGGCCACCAGAAACGCTGGCGAATGGAAGCGAGCGTACCCGAACGCCGGGGTGGCCGGCTAACTTGGCAGAGTGGGCCCACTGAAGAACGGCCGGACGAGTAGGAACGGGAACGAACAGAAGGTTCCTAGGGCAAGCTCGCGGCGACGGAGTGTGAGCGAGTGCTTGCTTTACCTGCCTCTCAATTCCCCAGACAGTCAACCCGACAACACGCCCCTCAGGGAGAATCCCATCGGGGTCGGTGGAGACCTCAGAAGAACTGAAGAGACGAGATAAAGCATCAGGTTTGGTGTTTTTGAGCCCGGACGATAAGAAATAACAAACTCGAAACGAGCGAAAAACAGAGCCCAACGAGCCTGACGCGCATTAAGTCGTTTGGCTGAACGGATGTACTCAAGGTTCCTATGGTCAGTCCAAACGACAAAAGGAACGGTCGCCCCCTCCAACCACTGTCGCCATTCGCCTAGGGCTAAGCGGATGGCGAGCAGTTCGCGATTACCAACATCATAGTTACGTTCTGACGGCGATAAGCGATGAGAGAAAAACGCGCAAGGATGGACCTTGCCGTCAGAGAGAGAGCGCTGAGAAAGAATGGCTCCCACGCCCACCTCTGACGCGTCAACCTCAACAACAAACTGTCTAGAGATGTCAGGTGTAACAAGAATAGGTGCGGATGTAAAACGATTCTTAAGAAGATCAAAAGCTCCCTGGGCGGAAACGGACCACTTAAAGCACGTCTTAACAGAAGTAAGGGCTGTGAGAGGAGCAGCCACCTGACCGAAATTACGGATGAAACGACGGTAGAAATTAGCGAAGCCCAGAAAGCGCTGCAGCTCGACGCGTGACTTAGGAACGGGCCAATCAATGACAGCCTGGACCTTAGCGGGATCCATCTTAATGCCCTCAGCGGAAATAACGGAAACGAGAAAAGGGACAGAGGCGGCATGAAAAGTGCACTTCTCAGCCTTCACATAAAGACAGTTCTCCAAAAGGCGCTGGAGGACGCGTCGCACGTGCTGAACATGAATCGAGAGAGACGGTGAAAAAATCAGGATATCATCCATGTAAACGAAAACAAAAATGTTCAGCATGTCTCTCAGGACGTCGTTAACTAGTGCCTGAAAGACAGCTGGAGCGTTAACGAGGCCGAAAGGAAGAACCCGGTATTCAAAGTGCCCTAACGGAGTGTTAAACGCCGTCTTCCACTCGTCCCCCTCCCTGATGCGCACGAGATGGTAGGCGTTACGAAGGTCCAATTTGGTGAAAAACCTGGCTCCTGCAGGATCTCGAAGGCTGAAGACATAAGAGGAAGCGGATAACGATTCTTAACTGTTATGTCATTCAGCCCTCGATAATCCACGCATGGGCGCAGGGACCCGTCCCTTCTTCTGAACAAAAAGAACCCCGCGCCGGCGGGGGAGGAGGAGGAGACTATGGTACCGGCGTCGAGCGAAACCGACAAATAATCCTCGAGAGCCTTACGTTCGGGAGCCGACAGAGAGTATAATCTACCCCGGGGGAGTAGTTCCCGGAAGGAGATCAATACTACAGTCATACGACCGGTGTGGAGGGAGAGAAGTGGCCTTGGAACGACTGAACACCGTGCGCAGATCGTGATACTCCTCCGGCACCCCTGTCAAATCGCCAGGCTCCTCCTGTGAAGAAGAGACAGAGGAAACAGGAGGGATAGCAGACATTAAACAGGTTACATGACAAGAAACATTCCAGGATAGGATAGTATTACTAGACCAATTAATAGAAGGGTTATGGCGCACTAGCCAGGGATGACCCAAAACAACAGGTGTAAAAGGTGAACGAAAAATTAAAAAAGAAATGGTTTCGCTATGATTACCAGAGACAGTGAGGGTTAAAGGCAGCGTCTCACGCTGAATCTTGGGGAGAGAACTACCATCTAAAGCGAACAAGGCCCTGGGCTCCCCTAACTGTCTGAGAGGAATGTCATGTTCCCGAGCCCAGGTCTCGTCCATAAAACAGCCCTCCGCCCCAGAGTCTATCAAGGCACTGCAGGAAGCAGATGAACCGGGCCAGCGGAGATGGACCGGAAAGGTAGTGCGTGATCCAGAAGGAGAGGCCTGAGTAGTTGCGCTCACCAGTAGCCCTCCTCTTACTGATGAGCTCTGGCTTTTACTGGACATGAGGTGACAAAATGACCAGCGGAGCCGCAGTAGAGACAGAGGCGATTGGTGATTCTCCGTTCCCTCTCCTTGGCCGAGATGCGAATACCCCCAGCTGCATAGGCTCAGCATCCGAGCCGGCGGGGGAGGGTGGCAGTGATGCGGCAGGTGGCAGTGATGTGGAGAGGGGAGCAACGGAGAACGTGAGCTCCTTTCCACGAGCTCGGCGACGAAGATCAAACCGTCGCTCTATGCGAATAGCGAGAGCTATTAAGGAGTCCAGACTGGAAGGAACCTCCCGGGAGAGGATCTCATCCTTAACCTCGACGTGGAGACCCTCCAGAAAACGAGCGAGCAAAGCCGGCTCGTTCCAGTCACTAGAGGCAGCGAGAGTGCGAAACTCAATAGAATAATCCGTTATGGATCTATTCCCCTGACATAGGGAAGACAGGGCCCTGGAAGCCTCCTCGCCAAAAACAGAACGGTCAAAAACCCGTATCATCTCCTCCTTAAAGTCCTGATACTGGTTAATACACTCAGCCCGCCTCCCAGACTGCCGTGCCCCACTCACGCGCCCGTCCGGTAAGGAGAGAAATGACGTAGGCGATGCGGGCTGCGCTCCTGGAGTAAGTGTTGGGCTGGAGAGAGAACACCACATCACACTGAGTGAGGAATGAGCGGCACTCAGTGGGCTCCCCTGAGTAACACGGCGGGTTGTTGATCCTGGGCTCCGGAGACTCGGAAACCCTGGAAGTGGGCGGTGGATCGAGGTGGAGTTGGTGAACCCGTCTTGTGAGGTCGGAGACTTGGACGGCCAGGGTCTCAACGGCATGTTGAGCAGCAGACAATTCCTCCTCGTGTCTGCCTAGCATCGCTCCCTGGATCTCGACGGCGGAGTGAAAAGGGTCAGGAGCCGCTGGGTCCATTCTTGGTCTGATTCTTCTGTAATGAACTTGAGTGAAGACCCAAACGCGGTTTTAACAGAAAACAGAGTTCTTTAATAAAAAACAGGAATGGCATAAATCCTCTTCCAACGTAGTCAATGGAACAAAAGAACGTAGTATAATGCAGGATGCACTTGCCATGCAGACTCCGACAGGACAGGACAAGGTGGAAGCAAACGAGACGACAGCTTGCTTCTGGCATCAAAAAACACAAACAAGAATCAGACACTGAAAGTAGCAGGAACAGAGAAAGAAATAGAGACCTAATCAGAGGGGGAAGAGAGAACAGGTGGGGAAAGAGAGAATGAGCTAGTTAGGGGAAATGTAGAACAGCTGAGGGATGAGAGACAGAGAAGGTAACCTAAAAAGACCAGCAGAGAGAGAGAATGAAGAGAAAGGACAGGAACAGACATAACAAGACATGACATTTGGTTTCTTGGAAGTCTTGGAAGGCTTCTTGGAACGTCCGTTTTTGGTTTCCCATTGACTCTGGGAACCAAACCATACGTTTCCTGATTGGTAAAATGGAGGGGTTGTTTTGTTCTGAGAACAGAAGTGAAAATTTCGCCTGTTCTTGGACTGTTTATTTTTAGGATGCAGGGAGGTTCTGAGAACATTTTACTCTGTTTCCTTGAAAGTTCTCCTGGAGGTTTTATTAACGCTCAGAACAGAAATGATTTATTTGGTTATTTCACTGAATGGTTCAAGAAGACTATTTTTCCCCCTTTCTCATGGTATCCTATTGGTAGTTACAGTCTTGACTCGGGACAGGCCATGTGTCCGCCAAAACAAACCCCGCCAAGCCACACTGCTTCTTGACATAATGCTGAAATGTGTTCAGGTGTTGCCCTCATGTAGCCTGTTTCTGGTCTCAGGTTCAGGAATGACTGAAAAAGCATAACACTAATAAAAAAATGACCCTTGAAATAGTACTGTTGGGAGATCTGGAGAGACCTTGTCAATCAATTACTAATATACTAATACTCTAAGTAAAAGTATTTATCTTAAATAATCTGTGGATTCGATTAGATAGATTCAAATTGTATGTTAAACATCACAGCATAGTTGAACGATATATGTTGCGTAGAAATCCGTAGAGCGGCCAGCAGAGATAGGAGGGATGGGCTGGGGGAAACTGAGGGTTGGGATGTGGAACTGGAGACACGTGGGAGTGGAGTTGCTGGGCGGGGGTTAGAATGACGGTCAAAGACTGCACACACAGACACACATATGTAAATAGTGCAACATATGCACTCAAATGCATATGTTCGGCCTTGCTGTTTTGATTATTGTTGTCCTTGATGTCTTTTGTTTTTGCATTGTTGTTTTCCTCTATTTCTCTTTTGTTCATTTTGTTGGTTGTTGGCGCGTTGGGGGACGGTGGCTGTGGGGGAGATTTGGCAGATGAGGAGTGGAGAGGTTCGAGGGGGTCTCGGTTGGTTGAGGGGCAGCTCTCGGGGAACTGTGGGGGGGATCTTGGATAGTTGGTAGCCTGGCAGTTGGGAGGTCCGGTGGCCGATAGGTCACTGGTTTGGTGGTCGATACGTCGCTTGGTGGAAGATCTGTCGACCTGCCCTTGGGCGGGGAAGGTTGTAGAACAACCATGCTCTCACCAAGCTCTAAGAAACTTAGGGTTCTCAGAAAGTGATGTGCTTGCTGGGCATGGGCGGCAGGGTAGCCTAGTGGTTAGAGCGTTGGACTAGTAACCGAAAGGTTGCAAGTTCGAATCCCCGAGCTGACAAGGTACAAATCTGTCGTTCTGCCCCTGAACAGGCAGTTAACCCAATGTTCCTAGGCCGTCATTGAAAATAAGAATTTGTTCTTAACTGACTTGCCTAGTAAAATAAAGGTAAAATAAATAAATAAAATAAATGTACATGTAGTCAGGGGTAACGTGACCAGGCATCAGGAGAGATAATCAGGGTAAAGTCAAAAGTAGCAGCAGCGTATATGTTGGAGCCTGTTGGTTCAAGACCTGATGCTTCGGTACCGATTGTCTGACAGGAACACAGAACAGTCCATGGTTTGGGTGACTGTAGTCTTTGGCAATTTTCTGGGCCTTCCTGGGCCTGGTATAAAGTTCCTGGATGGCAGGGAGCTTGGCCCCAGTGATGTACTGGACCGTCCGCCCCACCCTCTGTAGAGCCTAGCGGTCAAGGATGGTGCAGTTGCCATACCAGGAGGTGATGCAGCCTGTTAAGATTTTGAATCTACAACATCTCACCCTCGCCTCCTTTCTCTCCCTCCATCCTTCTCCTCCCTCTGCACCATAAACTGGGCGATATAACTCATTGAGGCAGGCAGTTAGGCTTACTGAAGGCCTATTCTCTCAGTGTACAGACACAGCCGAGGAGGCTTACTGAAGGCCTATTCTCTCAGTGTACAGACACAGCCGAGGAGGCTTGCTGAAGGCCTATTCTCTCAGTGTACAGACACAGCCGAGGAGGCTTACTGAAGGCCTATTCTCTCAGTGTACAGACACAGCCGAGGAGGCTTACTGAAGGCCTATTCTCTCAGTGTACAGACACAGCCGAGGAGGCTTACTGAGTGTGTACAGACACAGCCGAGGAGGCACACTCAGCCCAGGCCTGCGGAGAGGAAGTGCATCAGCGTGGAAGAGAGAGCTTCTTAAAAGCCAGTGAATAAAAGCTTTGACATCCCCTCTGCCCGCCCTCCCCGTCTACATCCCTCCTCCCCCACCCTATTGTTTTGCCAGGGCATATTAGGATGCTGCAGACACTATTAAGGATGGTGTAATGAAATCATACTCTGTGCACTGGTAAATGGAACTGAGTGGAAAGGGTCAGGGATGGAGTGGGCGCGGGGGAGATGGAGGGATGGAGGGGGAGGAAGAGGGGGGTAGTTCATTCCTTCAGAGGCTCTACTGAAATTCTCTTACATACAGAACATTACCAGCAATGAATGGTGAAAGGTCATGCATGCTGTATGTCCTATAAGCAGACGTACATAGAACATCAAATACATAGACCAGGACTCAATCCACGGATCATTGTAAAGGCACACATTTAACCTTTTAAGGTCATTTATGGTTGAGCCAACATCTGTAGAATTTACCGTGAATCTCCGCCGACGTTGGGAATATTGCATTTAAAAGGCACATTATCCTCATTATTAGTCATTAGTCAGTGTAGCATGCTTATTTACATTGCACCTTGGATTGAATTCCAGACTTAAACCGCTAAAATGTTGTAATTCACCCTTCATTGGTACACTCACAGTCATCTCATTGTAAATGAACATCCCAAATGGAAGTGAAGGAAGGTGCATCAACACAGGACTGGAGGTGATGTGAAGGACTGGAGGTGATGTGAAGGACTGGAGGTGATGTGAAGGACTGGAGGTGATGTGAAGGACTGGAGGTGATGTGAAGGACTGGAGGTGATGTGAAGGACTGGAGGTGATGTGAAGGACTGGAGGTGATGTGAAGACTAAACTCTCCATCAAAAACCTGAGTTGTAATAACGATGATAAACTCATCAAACAGATAGTCTCCTTGTTTATAGATCTTTAAATATGTGTTTTCAACTGAAAAATTATGTGCGATTGGAGTGCCCTATAAATGGTGTTGTGTTGTTAACAGTGTAACTACAGGAGTGTTTAGTCTACAGGTCATGAGGATATCAGTGTAACTCCAGGAGTGTTTAGTCTACAGGTCATGAAGATAACAGTGTAACTCCAGGAGTGTTTAGTCTACAGGCCATGAGGATAACAGTGTAACTACAGGAGTGTTTAGTCTACAGGTCATGAAGATAACAGTGTAACTACAGGAGTGTTTAGTCTACAGGCCATGAGGATAACAGTGTAACTACAGGAGTGTTTAGTCTACAGGTCATGAAGATAACAGTGTAACTACAGGAGTGTTTAGTCTACAGGTCATGAAGATAACAGTGTAACTACAGGAGTGTTTAGTCTACAGGTCATGAGGATATCAGTGTAACTCCAGGAGTGTTTAGTCTACAGGTCATGAAGATAACAGTGTAACTACAGGAGTGTTTAGTCTACAGGCCATGAGGATATCAGTGTAACTACAGGAGTGTTTAGTCTACAGGTCATGAAGATAACAGTGTAACTACAGGAGTGTTTAGTCTACAGGCCTTCAGGATATCAGTGGTTAATAGAGCCTCCTGGCTTTTAATACTTAACAAGCCCTTCAACTAATGGCACTGGCTGTATCAATCAGAGGCAACACATTGAAGAGAGCATGTGGCTAGAGTAAGTGTTTGGTCTTTTCCAAAAATGAGTTGACCTTGATCATGCTTATTTACTGTAACAGCCTTGCACACAGCTGATCTAAACCTGGCAGGTTCAATTACAGGTTATCCTTTGACCGTTTGTCACGGCTTCACAATATACAGGTGCGTCATGATGCATCGTGGTTCATACCATAGGACATCACTGTACTGTGCACTGTCACACACATGGATTGTAACACATGGCTGCTCAGTGATACATATACAATGGAGCAGCACAGCAGGTGGTTAATGAACCTCTGATGATTGGTCATTAACAAAGCATGTGTCCTATCACAATTTGATTAGACAATGTGGAAGCCTGACACAACTCTGTGTTTAGAGGGCAGCTTCTTCCATGACCTCTGAGGAAACACAAGAGGCATGTATACCAACCCCTGTTCCCTGGATTGGACTGTTGTCTTTAATGATGTTGCTACTCATCGAGGGGGGCTAGAGGAGAGGAGGGGAGACACAGTGTCTGATAGTAAAGGAGAACTACGGTGATTTAGTGCACTGGCTGGGACTCTATTCACACACACACACACACTCCCCTGTCGACCACTCCCAGTCTATTCACTCAGAGCGTTATCCAGGGAAGGGGTCCTGTGGGGGTTTAATCAGCTGACTGGATGCTGGTCCATCCACAGGGCCAGGCATGGAGAAGGCTGAACCAGCCTACTTATACAGATGCACAAGTTTTTTAATCAAACTTCCAGCTCAGTCTATTTTTGAACGTCTGATTAAATTACAGCTTTGATCTCCCAAAGCCAATCTGCTCCTTCCTTCCAGATCACACACACTCCATATACACACACTCATATCCATGCACACACAGACTGACACAGATGGGCAGGACACACACAGACTCACACAGATTCTGGGGCATAAAACGTATACAGGCTTTAGTGGACTAACCTCTAAGAAAAACGAGTTCCTAAAGGGTTCTTTGGCTGTCCCCATACGAAAATCCTTTTTGGTTCCTGTCAGGATTTGGCCAGGGTTGTTCCGGGTTTTGGTCACTAGATGCCCCCATTGTGCTTTTTGACCTTATGTTTTTTCCCTTGTTCCCCATTATTATTTGCACCTGTGCCTCGTTTCCCCTGATTGTATTTAAACCCTTAGTTTCCCTCAGTTCTGTGCTCTGTGTTTGTATGTTAGCACCCAGCCCTAGTGTTCTGTGTATTCTTGTCGATTCCGGTGGATGCTCTTGTGGAATTCTGTTTTTGTTTTTGAGTATCTCTTGAGGCTTTTTTGTGCTATTCCTACCACCTTTTGGATTTGCCATTTTGTATTGAAGGACTTCTCCTTTTTTTTACTTTATTAAATACACCGTCTTAAGTACTGCTGTGTCTGCCTCATCTTCTGGGTTCTGCTGACTATTCGTGGCTCAGTTGGTTAAGTGGCTGTTTCTCACTCCGGAGACCCAGGTTTGTAACTGGGTCCTGACAGTTCCTCTGTGGAAAGGGTTCTACATAGATCCCAAATGGTTCTACTTGGAACCAAAATGGTTCAACATGGAACCAGAAAGGTTCTTCAAATGGTTATACTATGGGGACAGCCGAAGAACACTTTTAGGTTATAGATAGAACCTTTTTTTCTAAGAGTGTAGGAGTATAACTGAAGCTTTACAGCCTGCTTGGATCTCGCCAATGGGCCACCCAGGCACTATTCCAGAGAATCACTATAGCTGTCTGCCATTCCTGTGGAAACAACAGCTCCATCTGTCATTGAGACTTAGATTCTCCATCAACTTTAGAATAAAGGCATATATTTCACTGCATTGACAAAGTCATAATTCTACCTCCTGGCTCCTAACCAAGATGAGTATTGCCTTGCATGTGGGCTAGTTCATCCATCCAGGATGATTGGTGTGTCTTACATTTCACACTTCAGAGTGTTGGATGCTTTAGCAAAGTGATTCAAGTGGATTTCCATGCTCTCACCTAGGAGTTGAGCCGAGAACCCTGGTCACTTGAGACCGTGGAGGCTAAAAGACTGTGCAGGAGAGAGCAATCATGTGATATGTGATATGAGTATGAAAGCCTATCTCTCTAAGTTGCCACTGCTGTGGTGATGGGCTGCTGCTGACTCTGGACTGGTGTCAATCTTTACCTCTCCTGACCCCTCCTTAGTATGCCGTGCTGTCAAATGTCTTCCACAGATAGTACAGACAGGTCTTGTGTACTGATTTTGGTTGAAAGTATGGTGAACATATGACCGAAAGGAAAGTAATACTTAATAGCACCACCAGAAAACGCTCCATATTTCACTGTTACAGAACATTGAGCCAATCTTCATTCTCAAGGACAGAAAGTGGGTAAAGTGTCTCCTCTTAAAACAAAGAAATAACACTGACAAAAATACACATAACCAAATAAGGGTTAGATTCAATCTCTCTATCAGAAGCACTTTGTACCACAGCACTGGGATCCTGGCATTATTATCAAGGGAGAGAGTGAATGAAAGAGTGGGAAAAGAGTTGCGCAGATGGAGAGGTAATAATGGAGGGAGGACATGGGGTGGAGGGATGAAGGGAGTAGAGGGGGGCGTCTGGAGGAGAGGAAGAGATACGGTACACACTGCGTGGCTCTTAGGAGAACTGTCCAGATGAATCATGGGATGGATGTAGCGCCGTGCTGTTTAAACTAATGAAGAGGGAATTTATGGTAACACTTAGAGAATGGGATCAATAGGGGCTATGCTTCTATAGCAGCGGAGAAGAGAGGGAAGAAGGGAGAGAGAGAGAGAAGGAAGGAAGGAAGGAAGGAAGGAAGGAAGGAAGGAAGAGAGAGCGCAAGAGAGGGTAAGAGGGAGCAAGGGAAAGAGAGAGAGAGAAGGAAGGAAGGAAGAAAGGAAGGAAGGAAGAAAGGAAGGAGAGAGAGATCAAAAGAGAGAGAGAGAGAGAGAGAGCGAGACAGAGGGGGAGAGAGAGCAAGAGAGAGAGGGAGACAAGGAGGAAGAGAGAGAACAGAGCGGAAGAGAGAGGGGGAGAGAGAGAGGAGGAGAACAGAGAGGAAGAGAGAGAATTTCTGAGGCTCTGGGTCAATATCGGCCTGGAAGGATCTGCTTACAGCTCTGTCTGAAGAGCTCCTGGGGAGGAAAACAATGGAGAGAACAGTCAACACAAGCTACCTGTCGACCTGTGAAGGCCCATTTCATACACTAAACATAAACTATTCACCACAACAAGCAGTATATTCAAAATCACATGTCTTGAATGTTGTGTGAAAAGATACTGCATACGGTGTTGTGATATTGTTATGAAATGGTCTGGATAGTTCATGGCTAGAGCTACTGTAAACAGTAGTAGTTGTGGGAGGAATCTTTACAATCGGACCATTTATAGGAGTCACAGAGATTCCATAAAACAGAGGGGAGGAGAGACAGATGTAAAACAGAGGGGAGGAGTGACAGATGTAAAACAGAGGGGAGGAGAGAGATGTAAAACAGACAGGAGGAGAGACAGATGTAAAACAGAGGGGAGGAGAGACAGATGTAAAACAGAGGGGAGGAGAGACAGATGTAAAACAGAGGAGAGGAGAGACCGATGTAAAACAGAGGGGAGGAGAGAGATGTAAAACAGAGGAGAGGAGAGACCGATGTAAAACAGAGGGGAGGAGAGACATGTAAAACAGAGGGGAGGAGAGACAGATGTAAAACAGAGGAGAGGAGAGAGATGTAAAACAGAGGAGAGGAGAGACCGATGTAAAACAGAGGGGAGGAGAGACAGATGTAAAACAGAGGGGAGGAGAGAGATGTAAAACAGACAGGAGGAGAGACCGATGTAAAACAGAGGGGAGGAGTGACAGATGTAAAACAGAGGGGAGGAGAGACAGATGTAAAACAGAGGGGAGGAGAGACCGATGTAAAACAGAGGGGAGGAGTGACAGATGTAAAACAGAGGGGAGGAGAGAGATGTAAAACAGACAGGAGGAGAGACAGATGTAAAACAGAGCGGAGGAGAGACAGATGTAAAACAGAGGGGAGGAGAGACAGATGTAAAACAGAGGAGAGGAGAGACCGATGTAAAACAGAGGGGAGGAGAGAGATGTAAAACAGAGGAGAGGAGAGACCGATGTAAAACAGAGGGGAGGAGAGACATGTAAAACAGAGGGGAGGAGAGACAGATGTAAAACAGAGGGGAGGAGAGAGATGTAAAACAGAGGAGAGGAGAGACCGATGTAAAACAGAGGGGAGGAGAGACAGATGTAAAACAGAGGGGAGGAGAGAGATGTAAAACAGACAGGAGGAGAGACCGATGTAAAACAGAGGGGAGGAGTGACAGATGTAAAACAGAGGGGAGGAGAGACAGATGTAAAACAGAGGGGAGGAGAGACCGATGTAAAACAGAGGGGAGGAGAGACAGATGTAAAACAGAGGGGAGGAGAGACAGATGTAAAACAGAGGGGAGGACAGACAGATGTAAAACAGAGGGGAGGAGAGACAGATGTAAAACAGACAGGAGGAGAGACCGATGTAAAACAGAGGGGAGGAGAGACCGATGTAAAACAGAGGGGAGGAGAGACAGATGTAAAACAGACAGGAGGAGAGACCGATGTAAAACAGAGGGGAGGAGAGACAGATGTAAAACAGAGGGGAGGAGTGACAGATGTAAAACAGAGGGGAGGAGAGACAGATGTAAAACAGAGGGGAGGAGAGACAGATGTAAAACAGAGGGGAGGAGAGACAGATGTAAAACAGAGGGGAGGAGAGACAGATGTAAAACCGATGTAAAACCGATGTAAAACAGAGCGGAGGAGAGACAGATGTAAAACAGAGGGGAGGAGAGACAGATGTAAAACAGAGGGAAGGAGAGACAGATGTAAAACAGAGGGGAGGAGAGACCGATGTAAAACAGAGTGGAGGAGAGAGATGTAAAACAGAGCGGAGGAGAGACCGATGTAAAACAGAGGGGAGGAGAGACAGATGTAAAACAGAGCGGAGGAGAGACCGATGTAAAACAGAGCGGAGGAGAGACAGATGTAAAACAGAGGGGAGGAGAGACAGATGTAAAACAGAGGGAAGGAGAGACAGATGTAAAACAGAGGGGAGGAGAGACCGATGTAAAACAGAGTGGAGGAGAGAGATGTAAAACAGAGCGGAGGAGAGACCGATGTAAAACAGAGGGGAGGAGAGACAGATGTAAAACAGAGCGGAGGAGAGACAGATGTAAAACAGAGTGGAGGAGAGACAGATGTAAAACAGAGCGGAGGAGAGACAGATGTAAAACAGAGCGGAGGAGAGAGATGTAAAACAGAGCGGAGGAGAGACCGATGTAAAACAGAGCGGAGGAGAGACAGATGTAAAACAGAGGGGAGGAGAGACCGATGTAAAACAGAGGGGAGGAGTGACAGATGTAAAACAGAGGGGAGGAGAGACAGATGTAAAACAGAGGGGAGGAGAGACCGATGTAAAACAGAGGGGAGGAGTGACAGATGTAAAACAGAGGGGAGGAGAGAGATGTAAAACAGACAGGAGGAGAGACAGATGTAAAACAGAGCGGAGGAGAGACAGATGTAAAACAGAGGGGAGGAGAGACAGATGTAAAACAGAGGAGAGGAGAGACCGATGTAAAACAGAGGGGAGGAGAGAGATGTAAAACAGAGGAGAGGAGAGACCGATGTAAAACAGAGGGGAGGAGAGACATGTAAAACAGAGGGGAGGAGAGACAGATGTAAAACAGAGGGGAGGAGAGAGATGTAAAACAGAGGAGAGGAGAGACCGATGTAAAACAGAGGGGAGGAGAGACAGATGTAAAACAGAGGGGAGGAGAGAGATGTAAAACAGACAGGAGGAGAGACCGATGTAAAACAGAGGGGAGGAGTGACAGATGTAAAACAGAGGGGAGGAGAGACAGATGTAAAACAGAGGGGAGGAGAGACAGATGTAAAACAGAGGGGAGGAGAGACAGATGTAAAACAGAGGGGAGGAGAGACAGATGTAAAACAGACAGGAGGAGAGACCGATGTAAAACAGAGGGGAGGAGAGACCGATGTAAAACAGAGGGGAGGAGAGACAGATGTAAAACAGACAGGAGGAGAGACCGATGTAAAACAGAGGGGAGGAGAGACAGATGTAAAACAGAGGGGAGGAGTGACAGATGTAAAACAGAGGGGAGGAGAGACAGATGTAAAACAGAGGGGAGGAGAGACAGATGTAAAACAGAGGGGAGGAGAGACAGATGTAAAACAGAGGGGAGGAGAGACAGATGTAAAACCGATGTAAAACCGATGTAAAACAGAGCGGAGGAGAGACAGATGTAAAACAGAGGGGAGGAGAGACAGATGTAAAACAGAGGGAAGGAGAGACAGATGTAAAACAGAGGGGAGGAGAGACCGATGTAAAACAGAGTGGAGGAGAGAGATGTAAAACAGAGCGGAGGAGAGACCGATGTAAAACAGAGGGGAGGAGAGACAGATGTAAAACAGAGCGGAGGAGAGACCGATGTAAAACAGAGCGGAGGAGAGACAGATGTAAAACAGAGGGGAGGAGAGACAGATGTAAAACAGAGGGAAGGAGAGACAGATGTAAAACAGAGGGGAGGAGAGACCGATGTAAAACAGAGTGGAGGAGAGAGATGTAAAACAGAGCGGAGGAGAGACCGATGTAAAACAGAGGGGAGGAGAGACAGATGTAAAACAGAGCGGAGGAGAGACAGATGTAAAACAGAGTGGAGGAGAGACAGATGTAAAACAGAGCGGAGGAGAGACAGATGTAAAACAGAGCGGAGGAGAGAGATGTAAAACAGAGCGGAGGAGAGACCGATGTAAAACAGAGCGGAGGAGAGACAGATGTAAAACAGAGCGGAGGAGAGACAGATGTAAAACAGAGCGGAGGAAAAGGTCATCCAGATACTATATGTTGTGTCTTTAAAACTGAGTTGATATAATTGACTTGCCTATAAAATTGTGTGTTTAGCCCCTTCTAAAAGGCTAAATGTTGCTCATGACAAAAACTCTTATTAAATACTTTGGCCCTCACTTTGTTCATGGCCTTCATCTGGAAGTTCTGGACTGGAGATGTGTTGTACCAGAGAGAAATGAAGTGCACAAAACAGACAGAATCCAATCTGGTCTTTAAAACAGCATTGTGCCCATGGTCACGATAGTAATTAGATGAAGCTCCAGTTTTTTATAGTTAAAGTAAAATGTCTATCCTTTCACATGCTCCCAGATGCCTTTCTGAAAGAGAACGGTGGACACATTATCAACATCTCACCGTGTGACATTTAAACAAGAGAGTACAATCCTTGAAAAGCCTCCCTCCCTCCAGCTCCAGTCCTAGCCATAATCACATCACTTTTGTACTTACTCACAGCCCTGAGACCTACGTAACATCTAGAGCCAGCCTGAGACACACCCAGCATCCACACATACCATATGCACATGTGTTACCTGGCCCCTCCGTCACTCGGGTGGAGTTTGGAGTGTGACTGTTTGAGGTTGTGGACAGGTGTCTTTTATACTGATAACAAGTTCAAACAGGTGCCATTAATACAGGTAACGAGTGGAGGACAGAGGAGCCTCTTAAAGAAGAAGTTACTGGTCTGTAAGAGCCAGAAATCTTGCTTGTTTGTAGGTGACCAAATACTTATTTTCCACCATCATTTGCAAATAAATTCATTAAAAATCCTCAATGTGATTTTCTGGATTTTTTTCCCTCATTTTGTCTGTCATAGTTGAAGTGTACCTATGATGAAAATTACAGGCCTCTCTCATCTTTTTAAGTGGGAGAACTTGCACAATTGGTGGCTGACTAAATACTTTTTGCCCCACTGTATAGGTCTACATTAGTTTACAGTGAGAAGAATAACAGCCTGGGAAAGCTTCCAAACAATGAGGTGGAAATACTAAAAGTATTTTTATGGCGTTGGGGGCTGTGTGTGTGTGGGTGGTTGTTTGTCACATGTTTTGAATTCATGTCTGACTTGAATCAGAGCCCTGGATGCAAGTGGGGAACACTAAAAAACGTTAATTAATAGTTCATATTCTGACACCTGGAAGAGAGTGCCTTGAAAGAGAAATCCCAGCTGTAACACTACAAAGAGTTAGAGCGTTTGAATCAAAGGTCATTTTTCATTTCCTATGGAAAAATGGCAACATAAAGAATTTAATTTATCTTTAATTCCTTCAGTCCTCTTTGAATATGTCACTCTGCCCAACCACTTACAGAGCGCAGCTCCTATACGATTACATTGCATACTGAAATGGTTTGAATCAATTACATAAGAAAGGTACTCCTATATGAACGTTAAGGAGGTCTACTATGGGAGAGATAGATTTCATGACCTCTCCACAGATCCACTATATCAGTGGTTCTCAGACCTCTCATCAGATCCACTATAGCAGTGGTGCTCAGAACTCTCCACAGATCCACTATATCAGTGGTTCTCAGACCTCTCCTCAGATCCACTATATCAGTGGTTCTCAGACCTCTCCTCAGATCCACTATATCAGTGGTTCTCAGACCTCTCCTCAGATCCACTATATCAGTGGTTCTCAGACCTCTCCACAGATCCACTATATCAGTGGTTCTCAGACCTCTCCTCAGATCCACTATATCATTCACTCCACAAAAGCCAGAGCAAGGGAAACTACTTCAAGGTCTTAGAACGAGTGACGTCAGCGATTGAAATGCTACAAGCGCGCACAGCTAATTAGCTAGCCATTTCACACCGGTTACACTACTTCAGGGCTACCATAAAATAATGAAAAGCCTGTGTACTAGACCAGACTGTGTACAATAACATACTGTGTACTAGACCAGACTGTATACTAGGCCAGACTTTATACTAGACCAGACTTTATACTAGACCAGACTGTATACTAGACCAGACTGTATGCTCTACCAGACTGTATACTAGACCAGACTGTATGCTAGACCAGACTGTATACTAGACCAGACTCTATACTAGACCAGACTGTATGCTAGACCAGACTGTATACTAGACCAGACTGTATACTAGACCAGACTGTATACTACACCAGACTGTGTACTAGACCAGACTGTGTACTATATCAGACTGTGTACTATACCAGACTGTGTACTATACCAGACTGTGTAATATACCAAACTGTGTACTATACCAGACTGTGTACTATACCAGACTGTATATTGTACCAGACTGTGTACTATACCGGACTGTATATTGTACCAGACTGTGTACTATACCAGACTGTGTACTGGGCCAGACTGTGTACTATACCGGACTGTATACTATACCAGACTGTATATAATACCAGACTGTGTACTATACCAGACTGTGTACTAGAACGGACTGTGTACTAGACCGGACTGTGTACTATACCAGACTGTGTACTATACCAGACTGTGTACTATACCAGACTGTGTACTGGGCCAGACTGTGTACTATACCGGACTGTATACTATACCAGTCTGTATATAATACCAGACTGTGTACTATACCAGACTGTGTACTATACCAGACTGTGTACTAGAACGGACTGTGTACTAGACCAGACTGTGTACTATACCAGACTGTGTACTATACCAGACTGTGTACTATACCAGACTGTGTACTGGGCCAGACTGTGTACTGGGCCAGACTGTGTACTTTACCAGACTGTGTACTATACCAGACTGTGTACTATACCAGACTGTGTACTGGGCCAGACTGTGTACTTTACCAGACTGTGTACTATACCAGACTGTGTAGTATACCAGACTGTGTACTATACCAGACTGTGTACTATACCAGACTGTGTACTATACCAGACTGTGTACTATACCAGACTGTATACTATACCAGACTGTGTACTATACCAGACTGTGTACTATACAAGACTGTGTACTTTACCAGACTGTGTACTATACCAGACTGTGTACTATACCAGACTGTGTACTATACCATACTGTGTACTGGGCCAGACTGTGTACTGGGCCAGACTGTGTACTTTACCAGACTGTGTACTATACCAGACTGTGTACTATACCAGACTGTGTACTGGGCCAGACTGTGTACTATACCAGACTGTGTACTATACCAGACTGTGTACTGGGCCAGACTGTGTACTGGGCCAGACTGAAGCCACCAGCATCAGTCACCCCTCTGTGTGTACAGTACTGTACCATTTTGTATATGTATTTATTAGGGATCCCCATTAGCTGCAGCTTCTCTTCCTGGGGTCCAAACACATTATAGTACCTACGTTACATATAAAACAAAATATAAAACAGTACATCATATAACATAACGTTCCATATCATGCTCAGCTGGATCTCCAGTCTGTTTAGTTTAAAAATAGCAAAGACTCCAATTAGACACTAGGTAGGGCTGCTCTTCTCTCTGGGAAAGCCATTAGGAAGGAGGTGTGTGAGAGCCATGCCAGCCCTGTGGTTACAGTATACAGGGAGAGGGAGCAGGATGCCTAATGACTGGTCTGTACTATGGTAATGTGTAGTTTATTGTGGAGCTTAATCTTCAGGCTGAATTTATAAGGTGTCCTATCAGGTTCACATGGAACAGCACTGAGGCAAATCCTTATAAAGACCATGCAGCAGGATGTATGGCTGACAGCAGCTGACATGTAACACCCTGTTTGGCTTGTAAGGCTAGATTGTAGCTGCTCCTTTTCTTGTTTTACAGTTTCAGAAAATGCTTTATTGGAAAAATGCAACACTGTAATGATGTCGCTGTAAATCTAGTGATGACTGGGGGAATGGTGGAGGGAGCGGAGGATGGAGGGAGCGGAGAGTGGACAAAGTGGAGGGTGGAAGGAGTGGAGGGTGGACGGAGTGGAGGGGGCGGAGGGTGGAGGGAGCGGAGAGTGGACAAAGTAGTGGGTGGAAGGAGTGGAGTGTGGACGGAGTGGAGGGTGGAAGGAGTGGAGGGTGGACTGAGTGGAGATTGGAGGGAGTGGAGAGTGGAGGGAGTAGAGGGAGTGAAGGGTGGAGGGAGTGGAGGGTGGAGGGAGTGGAGTGGAGGGTGGAGGGAGTGGAGGGTGGAGGGAAGAGGGAGTGGAGGAAAGAGGGAGTGGAGGGAAGAGGGAGTGGAGGGAGTGGAGGGTGGAGGGAGTGGAGGAAATAGGGAGTGGAGGGAAGAGGGAGTGGAGGGTGGAGGGAGTGGAGGGAAGAGGGAAGAGGGAGTGGAGGGTGGGGGAAGTGGAGGGTGGAGGGAGTGGAGGGAAGAGGGAGTGGAGGGAGGAGGGAGTGGAGGGAAGAGGGAGTGGAGGGAGTGGAGGGTGGAGGGAGTGGAGGGAAGAGGGAGTGGATGGAGTGGAGGGTGAGGGAGTGGAGGGAAGAGGGAAGAGCGGAGGGAGTGGGGGGTGGAGGGAGTGGAGGGAGTGGAGGGAAGAGGGAGTGGAGGGAGTGGAGGGAGTGGAGGGTGGAGGGAGTGGAGGGAAGACGGAGTGGAGGGTGGAGGGAGTGGAGGGTGGAGGGAGTGGAGGGAAGAGGGAGTGGAGGGAGTGGAGGGTGGAGGGAGTGGAGGGAGTGGAGGGAAGAGGGAGTGGAGGGAGTGGAGGGTGGAGGGAGTGGAGGGAAGACGGAGTGGAGGGTGGAGGGAGTGGAGGGTGGAGGGAGTGGAGGGAAGAGGGAGTGGAGGGAGTGGAGGGTGGAGGGGGTGGAGGGAAGAGGGAGTGGAGGGTGGAGGGAGTGGAGGGTGGAGGGAGTGGAGGGAAGAGGGAGTGGAGGGTGGAGGGGGTCATGACCAAAACCTCCTGCCATCTGAACAGTTTTTTCCCCCTTGCTGTGACCCTTACCAAAAGGCCACCTGGCCCACAGAGACTATGCACTCTATGCTGTACACAGCATCAACACATCTCTGAACTGTGCACAAATTAACTGCACTATACTGCATCATACTCTGTCCATCTCTTTGCATTTAGATATATTCATACTAATACTGTAAATGTGTACATCCACCGTATATCCACTGAACATTTGCATATCTTCCCATTCTCTTATAGCTCTATGCTCACTACTAGTTGTATATAATGTATGTAAGCTTTGTTTAAATGCCGTTGTCTGTATTTTATCAATAGCAGCCCCAATTCACCAAGTACAATTCTGAGAACGTTTAAATGTACTTGGTGAATAAAGGTGATTCTGAAGTTATCGTTACTTATTGTGTATTTATTCCTTGTGTTATTCTATTCTATTTTCTATTCCATTCTATTCTATTATTATTTTTCTATTTTTTCTATTCTCTTTTTTTGTTCTCTCTCTGCATTGTTGAGAACGGCCTGGAAGTAACAATTTCACTGTCTGTCTACACCTGTTGTTTATGAAGCATGTGACATATAGCATTTTTTGTGTGTTTTTTTTTGAGAGGGGACCACCAGGACGACTTCCCAAACCTCAGCTGTAAAAGGAGGGATTCAAAAACACTGAAAGTGAGAGAGAGGGAAAGGGAGAAGAAATGGAGAGAGAGAGTGAGGGAGAGAGAGAGAGCGAGAGAATAGAGGGAAAGAAAGGTTTGTGGAGAGAGTGAGGTATAAACAAGGCAGTCAGTGGAAGAGTGGGGCAGAGTGATTCAGAGTTCATTGGGTACATGCCACACACCAGTCACATTCCCCAGCTTGGCAGCTATGCGTGTTATATCTGTGTTGACAGACATGGTGAGGTGGTAAAAGACAGAGAGAGACAGGAGACGCTGCTCGAGAGGACGTGACCCATAATGGCGAGGTTTAACCCCAGTAGAACTTCTCACCCCTCTGAACCCTGTCTATTATCTGACCCCTGCATCAACATTTCTGGTCTAGAATAGATTGAAAGGTTCCTGAGGTCCACAACACAAAACCCCAGCATCAAAAGGTCTGAAATGATCAACATTGTCTTGTCCAAGTGAGCATTAATGTCAATTTATAAAAGTCCATAATGTCACCGGACTGAACAATACCGATCACAACAATTAGATCTGAAAGTCTAACAGTGATGTTTTACCTAATTGCACCCTTATCGCCATATACTGCACTGTAGCTTTCCATATCCTTAATTGGAGAGGAATCTAAAAGCCTCTCTGTGCCATGAATCTTAACAGTGTCTGGTAGTTGCTCTTCAATGCAATCACTTTCATTTATTCAATAAACAAACAACGTTCTTCACTGGGTCCTCCATAGCTCAGTCTCTCTAAACTGTTGATGTTCCCATGGCAGAGGAAAGAGAGCAGAAATCTAAAACTATTAATATGTTTACTTAACCTGCAGACCCTTGTTTCATACCTTGATTGATCGAGTCATGGGGCAATTATGTGATTCCAGCGGAGGGACATTTCAGAACCACGTAAACAAGCCATTACATCTGAGCCTTTCCTTCCTTTGAACGATCCAAAACAAATATAGGTGTAGTTAGTGTTCTCCCCTCCCCTCACCGCAGACCCATATCCTGTTGGTCTTCCTGCCACTATCCAGTAGGTACGTGTGTTGGGTTGCCCCTGGTCGTCGGTCTGTCTTTGGTTCATAACGACCTTCAGAACGACCTCTGGTGACCTCTGTAATGGGCAGGGCCGTGGGGGCTGTGTAGAAAGGGCCCAGCCGTCAGGTCAGCTAAATGGCAGGGTGGATGGAGAACTGAGAGGAAGGAAGGAAGGAAGGAAGTAGCAAATCTGAGAGAGTAGATGCTTCCCATGTGTCAGTGGCCTTGAGTGTCTTGATCATGACATGGCCTAGACTGCAATACAAACACCAAATAAAGCAATATTTTACTCTACTGCCATGACAAATAAGAGAAACCCAGAGATGATAAGACAAGATCTTATCTGAAGGAGGGAATCTGTCACAAAAATCAGAATTTGAGTTTTGGAATTGAACCTGCCTCTGGTCTAGTAATTTACACTGAGCAAAAGTAGAATTGCAACATATAAAGTGCTAGTCCCATGTTTCATGAGCTGAAATAAAACATCCCAGAAATGTTCCATATGCACAAAAAGCTTATTTCTCTCAAATATTGTGTGCAAATTTGTTAACATCCCTGTTAGTGAGCTTTTCTACTTGGCCAAGATAATCCATCCCCCTGACAGGTGTGACATATGAAGAAGCAGCATGACCATTACACAGGTGCGCCTTGAAGTGGGGACCTTAAAAGGCCACTCTAAAATGTGCAGTTTTGTCACACAACACAATACCAAAGATGTCTCAAGTTTTAAGGGAGAGTGCAATTGGCATGCTGACGAAAGGAATGGCCAGCTGAGCTGTTGCCAGAGAAGCTGCCTCGGTCGTTTTAGAGAATTTGGCAGGACGTACAACCGGACTAAAAACAGCAGACCAGCTGATAAAACTGAGGAGTGTCTGTCTGTAATAAAGAACTTTGTGTCGAAAAACTAATTCTGATTGGCTGTAACTGGAACTCAGTGAAATCTTGAGATTGTTGTATGTTGTGTCCATTATTTTGTTCAATATAGTTTACATGACCTTAAAGTGTAATGCAGCTGACAGCCATTGGTGTCCTCATCACCAAACTCTAGTGGAAAATATACAAACCTGTGTTTCTGACTTGGTACTGAACCTTTATGAAAACCATATCAACTTGTACTACATCCTAATGACAACCATATGAACTTGTTCTACATCCTAATGACAACCATATCAACTTGTTCTACATCCTAATGACAACCATATCAACTTGTTCTACATCCCAATGACAAACATATGAACTTGTTCTACATCCTAATGACAACCATATCAACTTGTTCTACATCCTAAAGACAACCATATCAACTTGTTCTACATCCTAATGACAACCATATCAACTTATTCTACATCCCAATGACAACCATATCAACTTGTTCTACATCCTAATGACAACCATATCAACTTGTTCTAAATCCTAATCTAATGACAACAATATCAACTTGTTCAACATCCTAATCTGATGACAACCATATCAACTTGTTCTACATCTTAAAGACAACCATATCAACTTGTTCTACATCCTAATCTAATGACAACCATATCAACTTGTTCTACATCCTAATGACAACCATATCAACTTGTTCTACATCCCAATGACAACCATATCAACTTGTTCTACATCCTAATGACAACCATATCAACTTGTTCTACATCCCAATCTAATGACAACCATATCAACTTGTTCTAAATCCTAATCTAATGACAACCATATCAACTTGTTCAACAACCTAATCTGATGACAAACATATCAACTTGTTCTACATCTTAAAGACAACCATATCAACTTGTTCTACATCCTAATCTAATGACAACCATATCAACTTGTTCTACATCCCAATGACAACCATATCAACTTGTTCTACATCCTAATGACAACCATATCAACTTGTTCTACATCCCAATGACAACCATTTCAACTTGTTCTACATCCTAATGACAACCATATCAACTTGTTCTACATCCCAATCTAATGACAACCATATCAACTTGTTCTACAATGACAACCATATCTAATGACAACCATATCAACTTGTTCTACATCCTAATGACAACCATATCAACTTGTTCAACAACCCAATGACAACCATATCAACTTGTTCTACATCCCAATCTAATGACAACCATATCAACTTGTTCTACAACCCAATGACAACCATATCAACTTGTTCTACATCCCATATCAACTTGTTCTATCTAATGACAACCATATCAACTTGTTCTACATCCTAATCTAATGACAACCATATCAACTTGTTCTACATCTTAAAGACAACCATATCAACTTGTTCTACATCCTGAATCTAATCCCAATCTAATGACAACGATATCAACTTGTTCTACAGCCTAATCTAATGACAACCATATCAACCTGTTCTACATCTTAATGACAACCATATCAACTTGTGCTACATCCCAATCTAATGACAACCATATCAACTTGTTCTACATTCTAATGACAACCATATCAACTTGTTCAACATCCTAATGACAACCATATCAACTTGTTCAACAACCCAATGACAACCATATCAACTTGTTCTACATCCCAATCTAATGACAACCATATCAACTTGTTCTACATTCTAATGACAACCATATCAACTTGTTCAACATCCTAATGACAACCATATCAACTTGTTCTACATCTTAATGACAACCATATCAACTTGTTCTACATCCTAATCTAATGACAACCATACAACCATATCAACTTGTTCTATCCTAATCTCCTAATGACAACCATATCAACTTGTTCTACATCCCATAATGACAACCATATCAACTTGTTCTACATCCTAATCTAATGACAACCATATCAACTTGTTCTACATCCTAATCTAATGACAACCATATCAACTTGTTCTACATCTTAATGACAACCATATCAACTTGTTCTACAATCCTTGTTCTAATCTAATGACAACCATATCAATTTGTTCAACATCCTAATCTGATGACAACCATATCAACTTGTTCTACATCTTAAAGACAACCATATCAACTTGTTCTACATCCTAATCTAATGACAACCATATCAACTTGTTCTACATCCTAATGACAACCATATCAACTTGTTCTACATCCTAATGACAACCATATCAACTTGTTCTACATCCCAATGACAACCATATCAACTTGTTCTACATCCTAATGACAACCATATCAACTTCTTCTACATCCTAATCTAATGACAACAATATCAACTTGTTCACATCTTCAACCATGACAACCATATCAACTTGTTCTACATCCCAATCTAATGACAACCATATCAACTTGTTCTACATCTAATGACAACCATATCAACTTGTTCTACATCCTAATGACAACCATATCAACTTGTTCTACAACCCATATATCAACTTGTTCTACATCCTAATGACAACCATATCAACTTGTTCATATCAACAACTTGTTCTACATCCTAATCTAATGACAACCATATCAACTTGTTCTACATCCTAATGACAACCATATCAACTTGTTCTACATCCTAATCTAATGACAACCATATCAACTTGTTCTACATCCTAATCTAATGACAACCATATCAACTTGTTCTACATCTTAATGACAACCATATCAACTTGTTCTAATCTTAAAGACAACCATATCAACTTGTTCTACATCTTAAAGACAACCATATCAACAACCATATCAACTATGTTCTTCATCCTAATCTAATGACAACCATATCAACTTGTTCTACATCCTAATCAATATCAACCAACCATATCAACTTGTTCAACATCCTAATCTGATGACAACCATATAAACTTGTTCTACATCTTAATGACAACCATATCAACTTGTTCTACATCCTAATATCAACTTGTTCTACATGACAACCATATCAACTTGTTCTACATCCTAATGACAACCATATCAACTTGTTCTACATCCCAATGACAACCATATCAACTTGTTCTACATCCTAATGACAACCATATCAACTTGTTCTACATCCCAATCTAATGACAACCATATCAACTTGTTCTACATCAATCTAATGACAACCATATCAACTTGTTCAACATCCTAATGACAACCATATCAACTTGTTCACAACCATATCAACTTGTTCTACATCCCAATGACAACCATATCAACTTGTTCTACATCCCAATCTAATGACAACCATATCAACTTGTTCTATATATCAACTTGTTCTACATCCTAATCTAATGACAACCATATCAACTTGTTCTACATCCTAATCTAATGACAACCATATCAACTTGTTCTACATCTTAAAGACAACCATCAACTTGTTCTAATCCCAACTTGTTCTATCCTAATCTAATGACAACCATATCAACTTGTTCTACATCCCAATCTAATGACAACCATATCAACTTGTTCTACATCCTAATCTAATGACAACCATATCATGACATCTTACAACCATATCAACTTGTTCTACATCCTAATCTAATGACAACCATATCAACTTGTTCTACATCTAATGACAACCATATCAACTTGTTCTACATCCTAATGACAACCATATCAACTTGTTCAACAATCTGATGACCCATATAAACTTGTTCTAATGACAACCATATCAACTTGTTCTACATCCCAATCTAATGACAACCATATCAACTTGTTCTACATCCCAATGACAACCATATCAACTTGTTCTACATCCTAATCTAATGACAACCATATCAACTTGTTCTACATCTTAATGACAACCATATCAACTTGTTCTACATCCTAATCTAATGACAACCATATCAACTTGTTCTACATCCTAATCTAATGACAACCATATCAACTTGTTCTACATCCTAATCTAATGACAACCATATCAACTTGTTCTACATCCTAATGACAACCATATCAACTTGTTCTACATCAACTTGTTCTAATCAACCATATCAACTTGTTCTAATGACAACCATATCAACTTGTTCTAATCATCCAACCATAATTGTTCTGAATGACAACCATATCAACTTGTTCTACATCCTAATGACAACCATATCAACTTGTTCTACATCCCAATCTAATGACAACCATATCAACTTGTTCTACATCCTAATCTAATGACAACCATATCAACTTGTTCTACATCTGATGACAACCATATCAACTTGTTCTACATCTTAAAGACAACCATATCAACTTGTTCTACATCCTAATCTAATGACAACCATATCAACTTGTTCTACATCCTAATGACAACCATATCAACTTGTTCTACATCCTAATGACAACCATATCAACTTGTTCTACATCCTAATGACAACCATATCAACTTGTTCTACATCCTAATGACAACCATATCAACTTGTTCTACATCCCAATCTAATGACAACCATATCAACTTGTTCTACATCCCAATCTAATGACAACCATATCAACTTGTTCTCCTAATCTACATCCTTGTTCTAATCCCAATCTAATGACAACCATATCAACTTGTTCTACATCCTTAATCTATGACAACCATATCAACTTGTTCTACATCTTAATGACAACCATATCAACTTGTTCTACATCCCAATGACAACCATATCAACTTGTTCTAATCCCAATCTAATGACAACCATATCAACTTGTTCTACATCCTAATCTAATGACAACCATATCAACTTGTTCTACATCTTAATGACAACCATATCAACTTGTTCTACATCCCAATCTAATGACAACCATATCAACTTGTTCTACATCTAATGACAACCATATCAACTTGTTCTAATGACAACCATATCATCCTTGACAACCATATCAACTTGTTCTACAATCTAATGACAACCATATCAACTTGTTCTACATCCCAATCTAATGACAACCATATCAACTTGTTCTACATCTTAATGACAACCATATCAACTTGTTCTACATCCTAATCCAACCATATCAACTTGTTCTACATCAACCATAATCTACATCCTAATCTAATGACAACCATATCAACTTGTTCTACATCTTAATGACAACCATATCAACTTGTTCTACATCTTAATGACAACCATATCAACTTGACATCTTACAACCATATCAACTTGTTCTACATCCTAATCTAATGACAACCATATCAACTTGTTCAACATCCTAATGACAACCATATCAACTTGTTCTACATCTTAATGACAACCATATCAACTTGTTCTACATCCCTAATGACAACCATATCAACTTGTTCTACATCCCAATGACAACCATATCAACTTGTTCTACATCTCTAATGACAACCATATCAACTTGTTCTACATCCCATATCATCTAATGACAACCATATCAACTTGTTCTACATCCTAATGACAACCATATCAACTTGTTCTACATCCCAATGACAACCAATATCAACCTAATCTAATGACAACCATATCAACTTGTTCTACATCCCAATCTAATGACAACCATATCAACTTGTTCTACATCCTAATGACAACCATATCAACTTGTTCTAACATCCTAATGACAACCATATCAACTTGTTCTACATCCCAATCTAATGACAACCATATCAACTTGTTCTACATCCCAATCTAATGACAACCATATCAACTTGTTCTACATCCTAATGACAATCATATCAACTTGTTCTACATCCCAATGACAACCATATCAACTTGTTCTACATCCTCTAATGACAACCATATCAACTTGTTCTACATCCTTATCTAATGACAACCATATCAACTTGTTCTACATCTGAAAGACAACCATATCAACTTGTTCTACAACCCAATGACAACCATATCAACTTGTTCTACATCCCGATCTAATGACAACCATATCAACTTGTTCTACATCCTTATCTAATGACAACCATATCAACTTGTTCTACATCTTAAAGACAACCATATCAACTTGTTCTACAGCCTAATCTAATGACAACCATATCAACTTGTTCTACATCTTAATGACAACCATATCAACTTGTTCTAAATCTAATCTAATGACAACCATATCAACTTGTTCTACATCCTAATCTGACAACCATATCAACTTGTTCTACATCTTAAAGACAACCATATCAACTTGTTCTACATCCTAATCTAATGACAACCATATCAACTTGTTCTACATCCCAATGACAACCATATCAACTTGTTCTACATCCTAATGACAACCATATCAACTTGTTCTACATCCAATGACAACCATATCAACTTGTTCTACATCCTAATGACAACCATATCAACTTGTTCTACATCCCAATCTAATGACAACCATATCAACTTGTTCTCTACAACCATATCAACTTGTTCTACATCTAATGACAACCATATCAACTTGTTCTATGACAACCATATCAACTTGTTCAACATCCTAATGACAACCATATCAACTTGTTCTACATCCCAATGACAACCATATCAACTTGTTCTACATCCCAATGACAACCATATCAACTTGTTCTACAACCATATGACAACCATATCAACTTGTTCTACATCCTAAATGACAACCATATCAACTTGTTCTACATCCTAATGACAACCATATCAACTTGTTCAACATCCTAATGACAAACATATCAACTTGTTCTACATCCCAATCTAATGACAACCATATCAACTTGTTCTACATCCTAATCTAATGACAACCATATCAACTTGTTCTACATCCTAATCTAATGACAACCATATCAACTTGTTCTACATCTTAAAGACAACCATATCAACTTGTTCTACATCCTAATCTAATGACAACCATATCAACTTGTTCTACATCTAATGACAACCATATCAACTTGTTCAACATCCTAATGACAACCATATCAACTTGTTCTACATCTAATGACAACCATATCAACTTGTTCTACATCCCAATCTAATGACAACCATATCAACTTGTTCTACATCTTAATGACAACCATATCAACTTGTTCTACATCCTAATCTAATGACAACCATATCAACTTGTTCTACATCTTAATGACAACCATATCAACAACCATATCAACTATCAACTTGTTCTACATCCTAATCTAATGACAACCATATCAACTTGTTCTACATCTTAAAGACAACCATATCAACTTGTTCTACATCTTAATGACAACCATATCAACTTGTTCTACATCTTAATGACAACCATATCAACTTGTTCTACATCCTAATCTAATGACAACCATATCAACTTGTTCTAATCCTAATGACAACCATATCAACTTGTTCTACATCCCAATCTAATGACAACCATATCAACTTGTTCTACATCCTAATGACAACCATATCAACTTGTTCTACATCTAATCTATGACAATATCATATCAACTTGTTCTACATCTAATGACAACCATATCAACTTGTTCTACATCCCAATAATATCTAATGACAACCATATCAACTTGTTCTACATCCCAATCTAATGACAACCATATCAACTTGTTCTAAATCCTAATCTAATGACAACCATATCAACTTGTTCAACATCCTAATCTGATGACAACCATATAAACTTGTTCTACATCTTAAAGACAACCATATCAACTTGTTCTACATCCTAATCTAATGACAACCATATCAACTTGTTCTACATCCATATCAATAAACCATATCAACTTGTTCTACATCCTAATGACAACCATATCAACTTGTTCTACATCCCAATGACAACCATATCAACTTGTTCTACATCCTAATGACAACCATATCAACTTGTTCTACATCCCAATCTAATGACAACCATATCAACTTGTTCTACATCCTAATGACAACCATATCAACTTGTTCAACATCCAACCATATCAACTTGTTCACATCCTAATGACAACCATATCAACTTGTTCAACAACCCAATGACAACCATATCAACTTGTTCTACATCCCAATCTAATGACAACCATATCAACTTGTTCTAATGACAACCATATCAACTTGTTCTACAACAACCATATCAACTTGTTCTACATCCCGATCTAATGACAACCATATCAACTTGTTCTACATCCTTGATCTAATGACAACCATATCAACTTGTTCTACATCTTAAAGACAACCATATCAACTTGTTCTACATCCCAATGACAACCATATCAACTTGTTCTACATCCCAATCTAATGACAACCATATCAACTTGTTCTACATCCTAATCTAATGACAACCATATCATCAACTTGTTCTACATCTTAAAGACAACCATATCAACTTGTTCTACATCCCAATCTAATGACAACCATATCAACTTGTTCTACATCTAATGACAACCATATCAACTTGTTCTAATCATCTAATCAACCATAATGACAACCATATCAACTTGTTCTACATCCTAATGACAACCATATCAACTTGTTCTACATCCTTAATGACAACCATATCAACTTGTTCTACATCAACTTGTTCTACATCCTAATGACAACCATATCAACTTGTTCTACATCCCAATGACAACCATATCAACTTGTTCTACATCCTAATGACAACCATATCAACTTGTTCTACATCCTAATCTAATGACAACCATATCAACTTGTTCTACATCCTAATCTAATGACAACCATATCAACTTGTTCTACATCCTAATCTAATGACAACCATATCAACTTGTTCTACATCTTAAAGACAACCATATCAACTTGTTCTACATCCTAATCTAATGACAACCATATCAACTTGTTCTACATCTAATATCAACTTGTTCTACATCCTAATCTAATGACAACCATATCAACTTGTTCTACATCTTAATGACAACCATATCAACTTGTTCTACATCCTTCTAATGACAACCATATCAACTTGTTCTCTAATGACATCCTTGTTCTAATCTTAATGACAACCATATCAACTTGTTCTACATCCTTGTTCTCTAATGACAACCATATCAACTTGTTCTACATCCTAATGACAACCATATCAACTTGTTCTACATCCTAATGACAACCATATCAACTTGTTCTACATCCCAATGACAACCATATCAACTTGTTCAATCCAATACAACCATATCAACTTGTTCTACATCCTAATGACAACCATATCAACTTGTTCTACATCCTAAATGACAACCATATCAACTTGTTCTACATCTAATGACAACCATATCAACTTGTTCTACATCCTAATGACCCATATCAACTTGTTCAATGACAACCATATCAACTTGTTCTACATCCCAATCTAATGACAACCATATCAACTTGTTCTACAACCCAATGACAACCATATCAACTTGTTCTACATCCCGATCTAATGACAACCATATCAACTTGTTCTACATCCTTATCTAATGACAACCATATCAACTTGTTCTACATCTTAAAGACAACCATATCAACTTGTTCTACATCCCAATGACAAAAATATCAACTTGTTCTACATCCCAATCTAATGACAACCATATCAACTTGTTCTACATCCTAATCTAATGACAACAATATCAAAATGTTCTACATCTTAAAGACAACCATATCAACTTGTTCTACATCCCAATCTAATGACAACCATATCAACTTGTTCTACATCTAATGACAACCATATCAACTTGTTCAACATCCTAATGACAACCATATCAACTTGTTCAACATCCCAATGACAACCATATCAACTTGTTCTACATCCCAATCTAATGACAACCATATCAACTTGTTCTACATTTTAATGACAACCATAACAACTTGTTCTACATCCTAATCTAATGACAACCATATCAACTTGTTCTACATCTTAATGACAACCATATCAACTTGTTCTACATCCTAATCTAATGACAACCATATCAACTTGTTCTACATCCTAATCTAATGACAACCATATCAACTTGTTCTACATCTTAAAGACAACCATATCAACTTGTTCTACATCTTAAAGACAACCATATCAACTTGTTCTACATCTTAAAGACAACCATATCAACTTGTTCTACATCCTAATCTAATGACAACCATATCAACTTGTTCAACATCCTAATCTGATGACAACCATATCAACTTGTTCTACATCTTAAAGACAACCATATCAACTTGTTCTACATCCTAATCTAATGACAACCATATCAACTTGTTCTACATCCTAATCTAATGACAACCATATCAACTTGTTCTACATCCTAATGACAACCATATCAACTTGTTCTACATCCCAATGACAACCATATCAACTTGTTCTACATCCTAATGACAACCATATCAACTTGTTCTACATCCCAATCTAATGACAACCATATCAACTTGTTCTAAATCCTAATCTAATGACAACCATATCAACTTGTTCAACATCCTAATCTGATGACAACCATATCAACTTGTTCTACATCTTAAAGACAACCATATCAACTTGTTCTACATCCTAATCTAATGACAACCATATCAACTTGTTCTACATCTTAATGACAACCATATCAACTTGTTCTACATCCTAATCTAATGACAACCATATCAACTTGTTCTACATCTTCTATCAACTTGTTCTATGACAACCATATCAACTTGTTCTCCTACATCCCAATCTACAACCATATCAACTTGTTCTACATCTTACATCCTAATGACCATATCAACTTGTTCTACATCCTAATCTAATGACAACCATATCAACTTGTTCTACATCCCAATGACAACCATATCAACTTGTTCTACATCCTAATGACAACCATATCAACTTGTTCTACATCATCGTAATCAATGACAACCATATCAACTTGTTCTACATCCTAATGACAACCATATCAACTTGTTCTACATCCCAATCTAATGACAACCATATCAACTTGTTCTACATCCCAATGACAACCATATCAACTTGTTCTACATTCTAATGACAACCATATCAACTTGTTCTAACATCCCAATGACAACCATATCAACTTGTTCTACATCCCAATCTAATGACAACCATATCAACTTGTTCTACATCCCAATGACAACCATAAACTTGTTCTACATCCCAATCTAATGACAACCATATCAACTTGTTCTACATCCTAATCTAATGACAACCATATCAACTTGTTCTACATCTTAAAGACAACCATATCAACTTGTTCTACATCCAATGACAAAAATATCAACTTGTTCTACATCCCAATCAAATGACAACCATATCAACTTGTTCTACATCCTAATCTAATGACAACAATATCAAAATGTTCTACATCTTAAAGACAACCATATCAACTTGTTCTACATCCCAATCTAATGACAACCATATCAACTTGTTCTACATTCTAATGACAACCATATCAACTTGTTCAACATCCTAATGACAACCATATCAACTTGTTCTACATCCCAATCTAATGACAACCATATCAACTTGTTCTACATTTTAATGACAACCATAACAACTTGTTCTACATCCTAATCTAATGACAACCATATCAACTTGTTCTACATCTTAATGACAACCATATCAACTTGTTCTACATCCTAATCTAATGACAACCATATCAACTTGTTCTACATCCTAATCTAATGACAACCATGTCAACTTGTTCTACATCTTAAAGACAACCATATCAACTTGTTCTACATCTTAAAGACAACCATATCAACTTGTTCTACATCTTAAAGACAACCATATCAACTTGTTCTACATCCTAATCTAATGACAACCATATCAATTTGTTCAACATCCTAATCTGATGACAACCATATCAACTTGTTCTACATCTTAAACCATATCAACTTGTTCTACATCTATAATTTGACAACCATATCAACTTGTTCAACATCCTAATCTGATGACAACCATATAAACTTGTTCTACATCTTAAAGACAACCATATCAACTTGTTCTAAATCCTAATCTTTTGACAACAATATCAACTTGTTCTACATCCTAATCTAATGACAACCATATCAACTTGTTCTAGATCCTAATGACAACCATATCAACTTGTTCTACATCCTAATGACAACCATATCAACTTGTTCTACATCCCAATGACAACCATATCAACTTGTTCTACATCCTAATGACAACCATATCAACTTCTTCTACATCCCAATCTAATGACAACCATATCAACTTGTTCTAAATCCTAATCTAATGACAACCATATCAACTTGTTCAACATCCTAATCTGATGACAACCATCAACTTGTTCTACATCTTAAAGACAACCATATCAACTTGTTCTACATCCTAATCTAATGACAACCATATCAACTTGTTCTACATCTTAATGACAACCATATCAACTTGTTCTACATCCTAATCTAATGACAACCATATCAACTTGTTCTACATCCTAATCTAATGACAACCATATCAACTTGTTCTACATCCCATATAATTGTTCTAATGACAACCATATCAACTTGTTCTACATCCTAATGACAACCATATCAACTTGTTCTACATCCTAATGACAACCATATCAACTTGTTCTACATCCTAATGACAACCATATCAACTGTTCTACAACCAATATGACAACCATATCAACTTGTTCTAAATCCTAATCTAATGACAACCATATCAACTTGTTCAACATCCTAATCTGATGACAACCATATAAACTTGTTCTACATCTTAAAGACAACCATATCAACTTGTTCTACATCCTAATCTAATGACAACCATATCAACTTGTTCTACATCCCAATGACAACCATATCAACTTGTTCTACATCCTAATGACAACCATATCAACTTGTTCTACATCCCAATCTAATGACAACCATATCAACTTGTTCTACATTCTAATGACAACCATATCAACTTGTTCAACATCCTAATGACAACCATATCAACTTGTTCAACAACCCAATGACAACCATATCAACTTGTTCTACATCCCAATCTAATGACAACCATATCAACTTGTTCTACAACCCAATGACAACCATATCAACTTGTTCTACATCCCAATCTAATGACAACCATATCAACTTGTTCTACATCCTAATCTAATGACAACCATATCAACTTGTTCTACATCTTAAAGACAACCATATCAACTTGTTCTACATCCCAATGACAAAAATATCAACTTGTTCTACATCCCAATCTAATGACAACCATATCAACTTGTTCTACATCCTAATCTAATGACAACAATATCAAAATGTTCTACATCTTAAAGACAACCATATCAACTTGTTCTACATCCCAATCTAATGACAACCATATCAACTTGTTCTACATTCTAATGACAACCATATCAACTTGTTCAACATCCTAATGACAACCATATCAACTTGTTCAACAACCCAATGACAACCATATCAACTTGTTCTACATCCCAATCTAATGACAACCATATCAACTTGTTCTACATTTTAATGACAACCATAACAACTTGTTCTACATCCTAATCTAATGACAACCATATCAACTTGTTCTACATCTTAATGACAACCATATCAACTTGTTCTACATCCTAATCTAATGACAACCATATCAACTTGTTCTACATCCTAATCTAATGACAACCATGTCAACTTGTTCTACATCTTAAAGACAACCATATCAACTTGTTCTACATCTTAAAGACAACCATATCAACTTGTTCTACATCTTAAAGACAACCATATCAACTTGTTCTACATCCTAATCTAATGACAACCATATCAATTTGTTCAACATCCTAATCTGATGACAACCATATCAACTTGTTCTACATCTTAAAGACAACCATATCAACTTGTTCTAAATCCTAATCTTTTGACAACCATATCAACTTGTTCAACATCCTAATCTGATGACAACCATATAAACTTGTTCTACATCTTAAAGACAACCATATCAACTTGTTCTACATCCTAATCTAATGACAACCATATCAACTTGTTCTACATCCTAATGACAACCATATCAACTTGTTCTACATCCTAATGACAACCATATCAACTTGTTCTACATCCTAATCTAATGACAACCATATCAACTTGTTCTACATCCTAATCTAATGACAACCATATCAACTTGTTCTACATCCCAATGACAACCATATCAACTTGTTCTACATCCCAATCTAATGACAACCATATCAACTTGTTCTACATCCTAATCTAATGACAACCATATCAACTTGTTCTAGTTCTACATCTTAATGACAACCATATCAACTTGTTCTACATCCCAATCTAATGACAACCATATCAACTTGTTCTACATTCTAATGACAACCATATCAACTTGTTCAAAATCCTAATGACAACCATATCAACTTGTTCAACAACCCAATGACAACCATATCAACTTGTTCAACATCCTAATCTGAATGACAACCATATCAACTTGTTCTACATCTTAATGACAACCATATCAACTTGTTCTACATCTTAAAGACAACCATATCAACTTGTTCTACATCCTAATCTAATGACAACCATATCAACTTGTTCTACATCCCAATGACAACCATATCAACTTGTTCTACATCCAACCATAATCTAATGACAACCATATCAACTTGTTCTAAATCCTAATCTAATGACAACCATATCAACTTGTTCAACATCCTAATCTGATGACAACCATATAAACTTGTTCTAATCCTAATCTAATGACAACCATATCAACTTGTTCTACATCCTAATGACAACCATATCAACTTGTTCTACATCCTAATGACAACCATATCAACTTGTTCTACATCCCAATCTAATGACAACCATATCAACTTGTTCTACATCCTCTAATGACAACCATATCAACTTGTTCAACATCCTAATTACAACCATATCAACTTGTTCTACAACCCAATGACAACCATATCAACTTCTTCTACATCCCAATGACAACCATATCAACTTGTTCTACATCCTAATGACAACCATATCAACTTGTTCTACATCCCAATCTAATGACAACCATATCAACTTGTTCTACATTCTAATGACAACCATATCAACTTGTTCAACATCCTAATGACAACCATATCAACTTGTTCTACAACCCAATGACAACCATATCAACTTGTTCTACATCCCAATCTAATGACAACCATATCAACTTGTTTGTTCTACATCCAACCATAATCTAATGACAACCATATCAACTTGTTCTACAACCATATCAACTTGTTCTACATCCCAATCTAATGACAACCATATCAACTTGTTCTACATCCTAATCTAATGACAACCATATCAACTAGTTCTACATCTTAAAGACAACCATATCAACTTGTTCTACATCCCAATCTAATGACAACCATATCAACTTGTTCTACATCCTAATCTAATGACAAACATATCAACTTGTTCTATATCCCAATGACAACCATATCAACTTGTTCTACATCCCAATCTAATGACAAACATATCAACTTGTTCTACATCCTAATCTAATGACAACCATATCAACTAGTTCTACATCTTAAAGACAACCATATCAACTTGTTCTAAATCCTAATCTTTTGACAACCATATCAACTTGTTCAACATCCTAATCTGATGACAACCATATAAACTTGTTCTACATCTTAAAGACAACCATATCAACTTGTTCTACATCCTAATCTAATGACAACCATATCAACTTGTTCTACATCCTAATGACAACCATATCAACTTGTTCTACATCCTAATGACAACCATATCAACTTGTTCTACATCCCAATCTAATGACAACCATATCAACTTGTTCTACATCCTAATCTAATGACAAACATATCAACTTGTTCTATATCCCAATGACAACCATATCAACTTGTTCTACATCCCAATCTAATGACAAACATATCAACTTGTTCTACATCCTAATCTAATGACAACCATATCAACTAGTTCTACATCTTAAAGACAACCATATCAACTTGTTCTACATCCCAATCTAATGACAACCATATCAACTTGTTCTACATTCTAATGACAACCATATCAACTTGTTCAACATCCTAATGACAACCATATCAACTTGTTCAACAACCCAATGACAACCATATCAACTTGTTCAACATCCTAATCTGATGACAACCATAACTTGTTCTACATCTTAATGACAACCATATCAACTAGTTCTACATCCTAATCTAATGACAACCATATCAACTTGTTATACATCCTAATCTAATGACAACCATATCAACTTGTTCTACATCTTAATGACAACCATATCAACTTCTTCTACATTCCAATCTAATGACAACCATATCAACTTGTTCTAAATCCTAATCTAATGACAACCATATCAACTTGTTCAACATCCTAATCTGATGACAACCATATAAACTTGTTCTATATCCTAATCTAATGACAACCATATCAACTTCTTCTACATCCTAATGACAACCATATCAACTTGTTCTAAATCCTAATGACAACCATATCAACTTGTTCTACATCCCAATCTAATGACAACCATATAAACTTGTTCTACATTCTAATGACAACCATATCAACTTGTTCAACATCCTAATCAACCATATCAACTTGTTCTACAACCATATCAACTTGTTCTACATCCCAATGACAACCATATCAACTTGTTCTACATCCTAATGACAACCATATCAACTTGTTCTACATCCCAATCTAATGACAACCATATCAACTTGTTCTACATCCTAATCTAATGACAACCATATCAACTTGTTCTACATCCCAATGACAACCATATCAACTTGTTCTACATCCCAATCTAATGACAACCATATCATATCAACTTGTTCTACATCCTAATCTAATGACAACCATATCAACTTGTTCTACATCTTAAAGACAACCATATCAACTTGTTCTACATCCCAATCTAATGACAACCATATCAACTTGTTCTACATCCTAATCTAATGACAACCATATCAACTTGTTCTACATCTTAAAGACAACCATATCAACTTGTTCTACATCCTAATCTAATGACAACCATATCAACTTGTTCTACATCTTAATGACAACCATATCAACTTGTTCTACATCCCTAATGACAACCATATCAACTTGTTCAACATCCTAATCTGATGACAACCATATCAACTTGTTCTACATCCTAATCTAATGACAACCATATCAACTTGTTCTACATCCCAATGACAACCATATCAACTTGTTCTACATCCTAATGACAACCATATCAACTTGTTCTACATCCCAATGACAACCATATCAACTTGTTCTACATCCTAATGACAACCATATCAACTTGTTCTACATCCCAATCTAATGACAACCATATCAACTTGTTCTACATTCTAATGACAACCATATCAACTTGTTCAACATCCTAATGACAACCATATCAACTTGTTCAACAACCCAATGACAACCATATCAACTTGTTCTACATCCCAATCTAATGACAACCATATCAACTTGTTCTACATCCTAATCTAATGACAACCATATCAACTTGTTCTACATCCTAATCTAATGACCACCATATCAACTTGTTCTACATCCCAATAACAACCATATCAACTTGTTCTACATCCCAAGGACAACCATATCAACTTATTCTACATCCTAATCTAATGACTACCATATCAACTTGTTGTACATCCTAATGACAACCATATCAACTTGTTCTAAATCCTAATGACAACCATATCAACTTGTTCTACATCCCAATCTAATGACAACCATATCAACTTGTTCTACATCCTAATCTAATGACAAACATATCAACTTGTTCAATCTTATCAACTTGTTCTACATCCCAATCTAATGACAACCATATCAACTTGTTCTACATCCTAATCTAATGACAACCATATCAACTTGTTCTACATCTTAAAGACAACCATATCAACTTGTTCTACATCCCAATCTAATGACAACCATATCAACTTGTTCTACATTCTAATGACAACCATATCAACTTGTTCTACATCCTAATGACAACCATATCAACTTGTTCTACAACCCAATGACAACCATATCAACTTGTTCTACATCCTAATGACAACCATATCAACTTGTTCTACATCTTAATGACAACCATATCAACTACTACATCTTAAAGACAACCATATCAACTTGTTCTACATCCTAATCTAATGACAACCATATCAACTTGTTCTACATCTTAATGACAACCATATCAACTTGTTCTAAATCCTAATCTAATGACAACCATATCAACTTGTTCAACATCCTAATCTGATGACAACCATATAAACTTGTTCTATATCCTAATCTAATGACAACCATATCAACTTCTTCTACATCCTAATGACAACCATATCAACTTGTTCAACATCCTAATTACAACCATATCAACTTGTTCTACATCCCAATGACAACCATATCAACCCAATGACAACCATATCAACTTGTTCTACATCCTAATGACAACCATATCAACTTGTTCTACATCCCAATCTAATGACAACCATATCAACTTGTTCTACATCTAATGACAACCATATCAACTTGTTCAACATCCTAATGACAACCATATCAACTTGTTCTACAACCCAATGACAACCATATCAACTTGTTCTACATCCCAATCTAATGACAACCATATCAACTTGTTCTACATCCTAATCTAATGACAACCATATCAACTTGTTCTACATCCTAATCTAATGACAACCATATCAACTTGTTCTACATCCCTAATGACAACCATATCAACTTGTTCTACATCCCAATGACAACCATATCAACTTGTTCTACATCCTAATCTAATGACTAACCATATCAACTTGTTCTACATCCTAATGACAACCATATCAACTTGTTCTACATCCTAATGACAACCATATCAACTTGTTCAACAACCCAATGACAACCATATCAACTTGTTCAACATCCTAATCTGATGACAACCATATCAACTTGTTCTACATCTTGACAACCATATCAACTACTACATCTTAAAGACAACCATATCAACTTGTTCTACAGCCTAATCTAATGACAACCATATCAACTTGTTCTACATCTTAATGACAACCATATCAACTTGTTCTAAATCCTAATCTAATGACAACCATATCAACTTGTTCAACATCCTAATCTGATGACAACCATATAAACTTGTTCTACATCTTAAAGACAACCATATCAACTTGTTCTACATCCTAATGACAACCATATCAACTTGTTCTACATCCTAATGACAACCATATCAACTTGTTCTACATCCCAATGACAACCATATCAACTTGTTCTACATCCTAATGACAACCATATCAACTTGTTCTACATCCCAATCTAATGACAACCATATCAACTTGTTCTACATTCTAATGACAACCATATCAACTTGTTCAACATCCTAATTACAACCATATCAACTTGTTCTACAACCCAATGACAACCATATCAACTTGTTCTACATCCTAATCTAATGACAACCATATCAACTTGTTCTACATCCCAATAACAACCATATCAACTTGTTCTACATCCCAAGGACAACCATATCAACTTATTCTACATCCTAATCTAATGACTACCATATCAACTTGTTCTACATCCTAATGACAACCATATGAACTTGTTCTACATCCTAATGACAACCATATCAACTCGTTCTACATCCTAATGACAACCATATCAACTTGTTCTACATCCCAATGACAACCATATCAACTTGTTCTACATCCCAATGACAACCATATCAACTTGTTTTACATCCTAATGACAACCATATCAACTTGTTCTACATCCTAATGACAACCATATCAACTTGTTCTACATCCCAATCTAATGACAACCATATAAACTTGTTCTACATTCTAATGACAACCATATCAACTTGTTCAACATCCTAATTACAACCATATCAACTTGTTCTACAACCCAATGACAACCATATCAACTTCTTCTACATCCCAATGACAACCATATCAACTTGTTCTACATCCTAATCTAATGACAACCATATCAACTTGTTCTACATCCCAATCTAATGACAACCATATAAACTTGTTCTACATTCTAATGACAACCATATCAACTTGTTCAACATCCTAATTACAACCATATCAACTTGTTCTACAACCCAATGACAACCATATCAACTTGTTCTACATCCCAATCTAATGACAACCATATCAACTTGTTCTACATCCTAATCTAATGACAAACATATCAACTTGTTCTATATCCCAATGACAACCATATCAACTTGTTCTACATCCCAATCTAATGACAAACATATCAACTTGTTCTACATCCTAATCTAATGACAACCATATCAACTAGTTCTACATCTTAAAGACAACCATATCAACTTGTTCTACATCCCAATCTAATGACAACCATATCAACTTGTTCTACATTCTAATGACAACCATATCAACTTGTTCAACATCCTAATGACAACCATATCAACTTGTTCAACAACCCAATGACAACCATATCAACTTGTTCAACATCCTAATCTGATGACAACCACATCAACTTGTTCTACATCTTAATGACAACCATATCAACTAGTTCTACATCTTAAAGACAACCATATCAACTTGTTATACATCCTAATCTAATGACAACCATATCAACTTGTTCTACATCTTAATGACAACCATATCAACTTGTTCTAAATCCTAATCTAATGACAACCATATCAACTTGTTCAACATCCTAATCTGATGACAACCATATAAACTTGTTCTACATCCAACCATAATTGTTCTACATCCTACAACCATATCAACTTGTTCTACATCCTAATGACAACCATATCAACTTGTTCTAAATCCTAATGACAACCATATCAACTTGTTCTACATCCCAATGACAACCATATCAACTTGTTCTACATCCTAATGACAACCATATCAACTTGTTCTACATCCCAATCTAATGACAACCATATCAACTTGTTCTACATCTAATGACAACCATATCAACTTGTTCAACATCCTAATTACAACCATATCAACTTGTTCTACAACCCAATGACAACCATATCAACTTGTTCTACATTCTAATGACAACCATATCAACTTGTTCTACATCCTAATCTAATGACAACCATATCAACTTGTTCTACATCCCAATCTAATGACAACCATATCAACTTGTTCTACATCTAATGACAACCATATCAACTTGTTCTAACATCCTAATTACAACCATATCAACTTGTTCTACATGACAACCATATCAACTTGTTCTACATCCCAATCTAATGACAACCATATCAACTTGTTCTACATCCCAATGACAACCATATCAACTTGTTCTACATCCCAATCTAATGACAACCATATCAACTTGTTCTACATCCTAATCTAATGACAACCATATCAACTAGTTCTACATCTTAATAGACAACCATATCAACTTGTTCTACATCCCAATCTAATGACAACCATATCAACTTGTTCTACATCCTAATCTAATGACAACCATATCAACTTGTTCTACCCAATGACAACCATATCAACTTGTTCTACATCCCAATCTAATGACAAACATATCAACTTGTTCTACATCCTAATCTAATGACAACCATATCAACTAGTTCTACATCTTAAAGACAACCATATCAACTTGTTCTACATCCCAATCTAATGACAAACATATCAACTTGTTCTACATCCTAATCTAATGACAACCATATCAACTTCTTCTACATCTTAAAGACAACCATATCAACTTGTTCTACATCCTAATCTAATGACAACCATATCAACTTGTTCTACATCCTAATCTAATGACAACCATATCAACTTGTTCTACATCTTAAAGACAACCATATCAACTTGTTCTACATCCTAATCTAATGACAACCATATCAACTTGTTCTACATCCAATCTAATGACAACCATATCAACTTGTTCTACATCCTAATCTAATGACAACCATATCAACTTGTTCTACATCCTAATCTAATGACAACCATATCAACTTGTTCTACATCCCAATCAACCATATCAACTTGTTCTACATCCCAAGACAACCATATCAACTTGTTCTACATCCTAATCTAATGACAACCATATCAACTTGTTCTACATCCCAATGACAACCATATCAACTTGTTCTAATCCTAATGACAACCATATCAACTTGTTCTACATCCCAATCTAATGACAACCATATCAACTTGTTCTACATCCTAATGACAACCATATCAACTTGTTCAACATCCTAATGACAACCATATCAACTTGTTCTACATCTAATGACAACCATATCAACTTGTTCTACATCCCAATCTAATGACAACCATATCAACTTGTTCTACATCCTAATCTAATGACAACCATATCAACTTGTTCTACATCCCAATGACAACCATATCAACTTGTTCTACATCCCAATCAACTTGTTCTAATGACTAATGACAACCATATCAACTTGTTCTACATCCTAATCTAATGACAACCATATCAACTTGTTCTACATCTTAAAGACAACCATATCAACTTGTTCTACATCCCAATCTAATGACAACCATATCAACTTGTTCTACATCCTAATGACAACCATATCAACTTGTTCAACATCCTAATGACAACCATATCAACTTGTTCAACATCTAATGACAACCATATCAACTTGTTCAACATCCTAATCTGATGACAACCATATCAACTTGTTCTACATCTTAATGACAACCATATCAACTTGTTCTACATCTTAAAGACAACCATATCAACTTGTTCTACATCCTAATCTAATGACAACCATATCAACTTGTTCTACATCTTAAAGACAACCATATCAACTTGTTCTACAATCCTAATCTAATGACAACCATATCAACTTGTTCTACATCCTAATCTAATGACAACCATATCAACTTGTTCTACATATCCTAATCTAATGACAACCATATCAACTTGTTCTACATCTTAAAGACAACCATATCAACTTGTTCTACATCCCAATCTAATGACAACCATATCAACTTGTTCTACATCCTAATGACAACCATATCAACTTGTTCAACATCCTAATGACAACCATATCAACTTGTTCTACAACCTAATGACAACCATATCAACTTGTTCAACATCCTAATCTGATGACAACCATATCAACTTGTTCTACATCTTAATGACAACCATATCAACTTGTTCTACATCTTAATCAACCATATCAACTTGTTATACATCCTAATCTAATGACAACCATATCAACTTGTTCTACATCTTAATGACAACCATATCAACTTGTTCTAAATCCTAATCTAATGACAACCATATCAACTTGTTCAACATCCTAATCTGATGACAACCATATAAACTTGTTCTATATCCTAATCTAATGACAACCATATCAACTTGTTCTACATCCTAATGACAACCATATCAACTTGTTCTAAATCCTAATGACAACCATATCAACTTGTTCTACATCCCAATGACAACCATATCAACTTGTTCTACATCCTAATGACAACCATATCAACTTGTTCTACATCCCAATCTAATGACAACCATATCAACTTGTTCTACATCCTAATGACAACCATATCAACTTGTTCTACATCCTAATGACAACCATATCAACTTGTTCTACAACCCAATGACAACCATATCAACTTGTTCTACATCCCAATCTAATGACAACCATATCAACTTGTTCTACATCCTAATCTAATGACAACCATATCAACTTGTTCTACATCCTAATCTAATGACAACCATATCAACTTGTTCTACATCCCAATAACAACCATATCAACTTGTTCTACATCCCAAGGACAACATATCAACTTATTCACATCCTAATCTAATGACAACCATATCAACTTGTTCTACATCCTAATGACAACCATATCAACTTGTTCTACATCCTAATGACAACCATATCAACTTGTTCTACAACCCTAATGACAACCATATCAACTTGTTCAACATCCTAATCTAATGACAACCATATCAACTTGTTCTACATCTTAATGACAACCATATCAACTTGTTCTACATCTTAATGACAACCATATCAACTTGTTCTACATCCTAATCTAATGACAACCATATCAACTTGTTCTACATCTTAATGACAACCATATCAACTTGTTCTAAATCCTAATCTAATGACAACCATATCAACTTGTTCAACATCCTAATCTGATGACAACCATATCAACTTGTTCTACATCCTAATCTAATGACAACCATATCAACTTGTTCTACATCCCAATGACAACCATATCAACTTGTTCTACATCCTAATGACAACCATATCAACTTGTTCTACATCCCAATGACAACCATATCAACTTGTTCTACATCCTAATGACAACCATATCAACTTGTTCTACATCCCAATCTAATGACAACCATATCAACTTGTTCTACATCCCAATGACAACCATATCAACTTGTTCAATCCTAATGACAACCATATCAACTTGTTCTACATCCTAATGACAACCATATCAACTTCTTCTACATCCCAATCTAATGACAACCATATCAACTTGTTCTACATCCCAATCTAATGACAACCATATCAACTTGTTCTACATCCTAATCTAATGACAATCATATCAACTTGTTCTACATCCTAATCTATGACAACCATATCAACTTGTTCTACATCCCAAAGACAACCATATCAACTTGTTCTACAATCTAATGACAACCATATCAACTTGTTCTACATCCTAATCTAATGACAACCATATCAACTTGTTCTACATCCTAATGACAACCATATCAACTTGTTCTACATCTTAATGACAACCATATCAACTTGTTCTACAGCCTAATCTAATGACAACCATATCAACTTGTTCTACATCTTAATGACAACCATATCAACTTGTTCTAAATCCTAATCTAATGACAACCATATCAACTTGTTCAACATCCTAATCTGATGACAACCATATAAACTTGTTCTACATCTTAAAGACAACCATATCAACTTGTTCTACATCCTAATCTAATGACAACCATATCAACTTGTTCTACATCCTAATCTAATGACAACCATATCAACTTGTTCTACATCCTCTAATGACAACCATATCAACTTGTTCTACATCCTAATGACAACCATATCAACTTGTTCTACATCCTAATGACAACCATATCAACTTGTTCTACATCCCAATCTAATGACAACCATATCAACTTGTTCTACATCCCAATGACAACCATATCAACTTGTTCTACATTCTAATGACAACCATATCAACTTGTTCAACATCCTAATGACAACCATATCAACTTGTTCAACAACCAATGACAACCATATCAACTTGTTCTACATCCCAATGACAACCATAATGACAACCATATATCAACTTGTTCTACATCCCAATCTAATGACAACCATATCAACTTGTTCTACATCCTAATCTAATGACAACCATATCAACTTGTTCTACATCCCAATAACAACCATATCAACTTGTTCTACATCCCAATGACAACCATATCAACTTGTTCTACATCCCAATCTAATGACAACCATATCAACTTGTTCTACATCCTAATCTAATGACAACCATATCAACTTGTTCTACATCCTAATGACAACCATATCAACTTGTTCTACATCCCAATCTAATGACAACCATATCAACTTGTTCTACATCCCAATCAACTTGTTCAATCCTAATGACAACCATATCAACTTGTTCTACATCCCAATGACAACCATATCAACTTGTTCTACATCCTAATCTAATGATGTTCTACATCCTAATGACTAATGACAACCATATCAACTTGTTCTACATCTTAATGACAACCATATCAACTTGTTCTACATCCTAATCTAATGACAACCATATCAACTTGTTCTACAACCATCAACTAATCTAATGACAACCATATCATTGACATCCTAATGACAACCATATCAACTTGTTCTACATCTTAATGACAACCATATCAACTTGTTCTACATCTTAATGACAACCATATCAACTTGTTCTACATCCCAATGACAACCATATCAACTTGTTCTACATCCTAATCTAATGACAACCATATCAACTTGTTCTACATCCTAATCTAATGACAACCATATCAACTTGTTCTAATCCCAATGACAACCATAACCATATCAACTTGTTCTACATCCTAATCTAATGACAACCATATCAACTTGTTCTACATCTTAACATATCAACTTGTTCTACATCCTAATCTAATGACAACCATATCAACTTGTTCTACATCCTAATGACAACCATATCAACTTGTTCTACATCCCAATGACAACCATATCAACTTGTTCTACATCCTAATGACAACCATATCAACTTGTTCTACATCCAATCTAATGACAACCATATCAACTTGTTCTACATTCTAATGACAACCATATCAACTTGTTCTACATCTAATGACAACCATATCAACTTGTTCTACATCTTAATGACAACCATATCAACTTGTTCTACATCCCAATCTAATGACAACCATATCAACTTGTTCTACATCCTAATGACAACCATATCAACTTGTTCTACATCTTAGTGACAACCATATCAACTTGTTCTACATCCTAATCTAATGACAACCATATCAACTTGTTCTACATCCTAATGACAACCATATCAACTTGTTCTACATCCTAATGACAACCATATCAACTTGTTCTACATCCTAATGACAAACATATCAACTTGTTCTACATCCCAATCTAATGACAACCATATCAACTTGTTCTACATCCTAATCAACCATAATGACAACCATATCAACTTGTTCTACATCCTAATGACAACCATATCAACTTGTTCTACATCCCAATCTAATGACAACCATATCAACTTGTTCTACATCTTAATGACAACCATATCAACTTCTACAATCCTAATCTAATGACATCCTAATCTAATGACAACCATATCAACTTGTTCTACACATCTAATGACAACCATAAACTTGTTCTACATCCTAATGACAACCATATCAACTTGTTCTACATCCTAATGACAACCATATCAACTTGTTCTACATCCTAATCTAATGACAACCATATCAACTTGTTCTACATCCCAATCTAATGACAACCATATCAACTTGTTCTACATCCTAATGACAACCATATCAACTTGTTCAACATCCTAATATCCTTGTTCACAACCATATCAACTTGTTCTACATCCCAATCAACCATATCAACTTGTTCTACATCCAACCATATCTAATGACAACCATATCAACTTGTTCTACATCCTTGTTCTAATCTAATGACAACCATATCAACTTGTTCTACATCCTAATGACAACCATATCAACTTGTTCTACATCCCAATGACAACCATATCAACTTGTTCTACATCCCAATCTAATGACAACCATATCAACTTGTTCTACAACCTAATGACAACCATATCAACTTGTTCTACATCCCAATCTAATGACAACCATATCAACTTGTTCTACATCCTTATCTAATGACAACCATATCAACTTGTTCTACATCTTAAAGACAACCATATCAACTTGTTCTACAACCCAATGACAACCATATCAACTTGTTCTACATCCCGATCTAATGACAACCATATCAACTTGTTCTACATCCTTATCTAATGACAACCATATCAACTTGTTCTACATCCCAATAATGACAACCATATCAACTTGTTCTACATCCTAATCTAATCTATCAATGACAACCATATCAACTTGTTCTACATCCCAATCTAATGACAACCATATCAACTTGTTCTACATCCTAATCTAATGACAACCATATCAACTTGTTCTACATCTTAAAGACAACCATATCAACTTGTTCTACATCCTAATCTAATGACAACCATATCAACTTGTTCTACATCTTAATGACAACCATATCAACTTGTTCTAAATCCTAATCTAATGACAACCATATCAACTTGTTCAACATCCTAATCTGATGACAACCATATAAACTTGTTCTACATCCTAATCTAATGACAACCATATCAACTTGTTCTACATCCTAATGACAACCATATCAACTTGTTCTACATCCTAATGACAACCATATCAACTTGTTCTACATCCCAATGACAACCATATCAACTTGTTCTACATCCTAATGACAACCATATCAACTTCTTCTACATCCCAATCTAATGCAACCATATCAACTTGTTCTACATTCTAATGACAACCATATCAACTTGTTCAACATCCTAATTACAACCATATCAACTGACAACCATATCAACTTGACAACCAACCATATCAACTTGTTCTACATCCTCTAATGACAACCATATCAACTTGTTCTACATCCTAATCTAATGACAACCATATCAACTTGTTCTACATCCTAATCTAATGACAACCATATCAACTTGTTCTACATCCCAATATCAACCTATATCAACTTCAACTTCTACATCCCAAGACAACCATATCAACTTGTTCTACATCCTAATCTAATGACAACCATATCAACTTGTTCATCCTAATGACAACCATATCAACTTGTTCTAATCCTAATGACAACCATATCAACTTGTTCTACATCCCAATCTAATGACAACCATATCAACTTGTTCTACATTCTAATGACAACCATATCAACTTGTTCAACATCCCAATGACAACCATATCAACTTGTTCTACATCCTAATGACAACCATATCAACTTGTTCTACATCCCAATCTAATGACAACCATATCAACTTGTTCTACATCCTAATCTAATGACAACCATATCAACTTGTTCTTCATCCTAATGACAACCATATCAACTTGTTCTACATCCTAATCTAATGAGAACCATATCAACTTTTTCTACATCCTGATCTAATGAGAACCATATCAACTTGTTCCACATCCTAATGACAACCATATCAACTTGTTCTACATCCTAATCTAATGACAACCATATCAACTTGTTCTACATTCTAATGACAACCATATCAACTTGTTCAACATCCTAATGACAACCATATCAACTTGTTCACAACCCAATGACAACCATATCAACTTGTTCAACATCCTAATCTGATGACAACCATATCAACTTGTTCTACATCTTAATGACAACCATATCAACTTGTTCTACATCTTAATGACAACCATATCAACTTGTTCTACATCCTAATCTAATGACAACCATATCAACTTGTTCTACATCTTAATGACAACCATATCAACTTGTTCTAAATCCTAATCTAATGACAACCATATCAACTTGTTCAACATCCTAATCTGATGACAACCATATAAACTTGTTCTATATCCTAATCTAATGACAACCATATCAACTTGTTCTACATCCTAATGACAACCATATCAACTTGTGCTAAATCCTAATGACAACCATATCAACTTGTTCTACATCCCAATGACAACCATATCAACTTGTTCTACATCCTAATGACAACCATATCAACTTGTTCTACATCCCAATCTAATGACAACCATATAAACTTGTTCTACATTCTAATGACAACCATATCAACTTGTTCAACATCCTAATTACAACCATATCAACTTGTTCTACATCCCAATCTAATGACAACCATATCAACTTGTTCTACATTCTAATGACAACCATATCAACTTGTTCTAACATCCTAATGACAACCATATCAACTTGTTCACAACCCAATGACAACCATATCAACTTGTTCAACATCCTAATCTGATGACAACCATATCAACTTGTTCTACATCTTAATGACAACCATATCAACTAGTTCTACATCTTAAAGACAACCATATCAACTTGTTATACATCCTAATCTAATGACAACCATATCAACTTGTTCTACATCTTAATGACAACCATATCAACTTGTTCTAAATCCTAATCTAATGACAACCATATCAACTTGTTCAACATCCTAATCTGATGACAACCATATAAACTTGTTCTATATCCTAATCTAATGACAACCATATCAACTTGTTCTACATCCCAATGACAACCATATCAACTTGTTCTACATCCTAATGACAACCATATCAACTTGTTCTACATCCCAATCTAATGACAACCATATAAACTTGTTCTACATTCTAATGACAACCATATCAACTTGTTCAACATCCTAATTACAACCATATCAACTTGTTCTACAACCCAATGACAACCATATCAACTTGTTCTACATTCCAATCTAATGACAACCATATCAACTTGTTCTACATCCTAATCTAATGACAACCATATCAACTTGTTCTACATCCTAATCTAATGACCACCATATCAACTTGTTCTACATCCCAATAACAACCATATCAACTTGTTCTACATCCCAAGGACAACCATATCAACTTATTCTACATCCTAATCTAATGACTACCATATCAACTTGTTGTACATCCTAATGACAACCATATGAACTTGTTCTACATCCTAATGACAACCATATCAACTTGTTCAACAACCCAATGACAACCATATCAACTTGTTCAACATCCTAATCTGATGACAACCACATCAACTTGTTCTACATCTTAATGACAACCATATCAACTAGTTCTACATCTTAAAGACAACCATATCAACTTGTTATACATCCTAATCTAATGACAACCATATCAACTTGTTCTACATCTTAATGACAACCATATCAACTTGTTCTAAATCCTAATCTAATGACAACCATATCAACTTGTTCAACATCCTAATCTGATGACAACCATATAAACTTGTTCTATATCCTAATCTAATGACAACCATATCAACTTGTTCTACATCCTAATGACAACCATATCAACTTGTGCTAAATCCTAATGACAACCATATCAACTTGTTCTACATCCCAATGACAACCATATCAACTTGTTCTACATCCTAATGACAACCATATCAACTTGTTCTACATCCCAATCTAATGACAACCATATAAACTTGTTCTACATTCTAATGACAACCATATCAACTTGTTCAACATCCTAATTACAACCATATCAACTTGTTCTACCTAATTACAACCATATCAACTTGTTCTACAACCCAATGACAACCATATCAACTTGTTCTACATCCCAATCTAATGACAACCATATCAACTTGTTCTACATCCTAATCTAATGACAACCATATCAACTTGTTCTACATCCTAATCTAATGACAACCATATCAACTTGTTCTACATCCTAATCTAATGACCACCATATCAACTTGTTCTACATCCCAATAACAACCATATCAACTTGTTCTACATCCCAAGGACAACCATATCAACTTATTCTACATCCTAATCTAATGACTACCATATCAACTTGTTCTACATCCTAATGACAACCATATCAACTTGTTCTACATCCTAATGACAACCATATCAACTCGTTCTACATCCTAATGACAACCATATCAACTTGTTCTACATCCCAATGACAACCATATCAACTTGTTCTACATCCCAATGACAACCATATCAACTTGTTTTACATCCTAATGACAACCATATCAACTTGTTCTACATCCTAATGACAACCATATCAACTTGTTCTACATCCTAATGACAACCATATCAACTTGTTCTACATCCCAATGACAACCATATCAACTTGTTTTACATCCCAATCTAATGACAACCATATCAACTTGTTATACATCTTAATGACATCTAATGACTTTGTGTGTGTGTTTAGAACAAGAAACAGTCACAGGAATATCACAACAAAAGACTAGAGTAACCAACTTGTCAAACACATGTTGGAACAACCTTTCAAGTGATGTGGGTTAACCAATCATAAAGATAGCATCAGGCAGGAATTCAACACTGGGATTAGCCCCGTCTTGATTTTGTCATGTTTCCCTCATTTCAAGAGGGACAATTGTGCAATGTGTGTTTTCACAGCTTGGACTCAACCCTCGGTGAACCAGAAGAGGACAAATCCCTCTCAACCCACAGCCAATCAGAACGTATGAATGTACTGTGATGATGACACACTTCTCAGTGACATACACATTTCATTGAAACAGGCCCAGTTTGTGTAACATATAGATTGTTTATATCCTGTGGCGACACTAGCTGTGTCAGCAGTAGAATAAATAATACATCTCTCTGACATCACCAGCTTCATTGATTCATTGTCTCACTTGTGTTCATAGTGGTCCTACACCATCTCCTTATGGTCATTTAATAGTAGGTGATATCTTATCTTAACACATATTGTGTGTGTCACATATCTTTCCATTCATACAGGATATCCAATCAAGTGTTGGCATTTGCTTAGGGGCATGTCCAATACTATAGGCCCACCAGGGATTCTACCCAGCAACACTCTGCTCACATGACCTCCTCTCTAACTTCGGCCAGTGTTTCTGCTGCTCACACACTGTGTTTAATGTTATTTCCTGTGACTTGTAGCTCACCTGTCATATGGTTGAGTGAGGGACGCGGGCCTGTTATAGCTGGAACCTGTGGCTGTCGGATTGCACAGCCATCATGTCTGATAGTCTGGACACCCTTACAGCAGGCTGGGGGCGACTCCTCACCCTTACAGCAGGCTGGGGGCCATCCTCACCCTTACAGCAGGCTGGGGGCGACTCCTCACCCTTACAGCAGGCTGGGGGTGACTCCTCACCCTTACAGCAGGCTGGGGGCCATCCTCACCGTTACAGCAGGCTGGGGGCGACTCCTCACCCTTACAGCAGGCTGGGGGCGACTCCTCACCCTTACAGCAGGCTGGGGCGACTCCTCACCCTTACAGCAGGCTGGGGCGACTCCTCACCCTTACAGCAGGCTGGGGGCGACTCCTCACCCTTACAGCAGGCTGGGGCGACTCCTCACCCTTACAGCAGGCTGGGGGCGACTCCTCACCCTTACAGCAGGCTGGGGCGACTCCTCACCCTTACAGCAGGCTGGGGGCGACTCCTCACCCTTACAGTAGGCTGGGGGCGACTCCTCACCCTTACAGCAGGCTGGGGCGACTCCTCACCCTTACAGCAGGCTGGGGTGACTCCTCACCCTTACAGCAGGCTGGGGGCGACTCCTCACCCTTACAGCAGGCTGGGGGCGACTCCTCACCCTTACAGTAGGCTGGGGCGACTCCTCACCCTTACAGCAGGCTGGGGGCGACTCCTCACCCTTACAGCAGGCTGGGGCGACTCCTCACCCTTACAGCAGGCTGGGGCGACTCCTCACCCTTACAGCAGGCTGGGGGTGACTCCTCACCCTTACAGCAGGCTGGGGGCGACTCCTCACCCTTACAGCAGGCTGGGGCGACTCCTCACCCTTACAGCAGGCTGGGGCGACTCCTCACCCTTACAGCAGGCTGGGGGCGACTCCTCACCTATACAGCAGGCTGGGGGCGACTCCTCACCCTTACAGCAGGCTGGGGGCGACTCCTCACCCTTACAGCAGGCTGGGGGCGACTCCTCACCCTTACAGCAGGCTGGGGGCGACTCCTCACCCTTACAGCAGGCTGGGGCGACTCCTCACCCTTACAGCAGGCTGGGGCGACTCCTCACCCTTACAGCAGGCTGGGGCGACTCCTCACCCTTACAGCAGGCTGGGGGCGACTCCTCACCCTTACAGCAGGCTGGGGCGACTCCTCACCCTTACAGCAGGCTGGGGCGACTCCTCACCCTTACAGCAGGCTGGGGGCGACTCCTCACCCTTACAGCAGGCTGGGGCGACTCCTCACCCTTACAGCAGGCTGGGGCGACTCCTCACCCTTACAGCAGGCTGGGGGTGACTCCTCACCCTTACAGCAGGCTGGGGCGACTCCTCACCCTTACAGCAGGCTGGGGCGACTCCTCACCCTTACAGCAGGCTGGGGGTGACTCCTCACCCTTACAGCAGGCTGGGGGCGACTCCTCACCCTTACAGCAGGCTGGGGCGGCTCCTCACCCTTACAGCAGGCTGGGGCGACTGGTGCAGGTGTAGAAGCACAGTGGCTAGGAAAAACTCCCTAGAAAGGCCAAAACCTAGGAATAAACCAAGAGAGGAACCAGGCTATGAGGGGTGGCGAGTCCTCTTCTGGCTGTGCCTGGTGGAGACTATAAACAGAACATGGCCAAGATGCTCAAATGTTCATAAATGACCAGCATGGTCAAATAATAATAATCACAGTAGTTGTCGAGGGTGCAGCAAGTCAGCAACTCAGGAGTAAATGTCAGTTGGCGTTTCATAGCCGATCATTATCTCTACCACTCCTGCTGTCTCTAGAGAGTTGAAAACAGCAGGTCTAGACTAACACAATTATCTTACCACCATGGCGTGGCTCGAAGCTGCAGAGAGAGAGAAACAGGGACAGCGAGAGAAAGCGAGGGAGAGAGAGAGAATGAGAGAGCGAGAGAGACAGTAGGGAGAGTGGGAAAGAGAAAGAGAGCGGTATGGAGTGGTTAAAAGACGGGACGTGTTGAATTTAAGTCATTATCAGTCTCCCCTCCAGCCACAATAATCAAGATCAGAAGTAGTGGTATACTCTATCAGGGCTGCTCACTGACCTACAATGTCAGAGATACAGATGAGTCAGTCACACTCACCTGGAGAGAGAGAGCAAGATACAGAGAGAGAGAGAGAGAGCGAGACACAGAGAGAGATACAGAGAAAGAGTGAGAGAGAGACAGAGACAGAGACACACAGAGAGATACAGAGAAAGAGAGGGAGACAGAGACACACAGAGAGAGATACAGAGAAAGATACAGAGAAAGATAGAAAGAGAGAGAGACAGAGACAGAGACAGAGAGAGACAGAGACACAGAGAGAGAGAGAGAGAGAGAGAGAGACCACGCCAAGAGGAATTACATCCAGACCACCGCACACCCAGACACATCCACACCCCCACCCCAACCAATCAACACCCCCCCACGTCAACCATGCCCACACCCCATTTAGGCCCCCTCAGATCAGACCTATGCCACTCCTGCCCACCCCATGCACCCCACCCCCGCAAAGAGGGCCTCAACATGGAAGCCACACATACGCCCAGGTAGTGAGCAGGCAAACAGTCCCAACCCCCACTCTCACACTCGCCCAAGCCAATGGCATGTACCAGATGCTCAGCAGGCTCTGCTCACACTTACTGGCCTGAGGCCAAACCACGACAAACAACATTGGACACTTTATGGAATAAAAAGCCTTTACTATTTCATCCTGGAATATCCAAGGCCTGAGGTCATCTGCCTTTGGCCTGAAGAGCAGAAACCCGGACTTCACCAAAGAAATCGGTAATACAGACATTGTCATCCTGCAAGAAACCTGGTATAGAGGAGACGGAGCCACTGGTTGCCCTCTAGGTTACAGAGAGCTGGTAGTCCCATCCACCAAACAACCAGGTGTGAAACAGGGAAGGGACTCAGGGGGTATGCTAATTTGGTATAGAGCAGACCTAACTCAATTAAATTAATCAAAACAGGAACATTCTACATTTGGCTAGAAATTCAAAAGGAAATTAACCTAACAGAAAAATGTCCTCCTGTGTGCTACCTATATCCCCCCACTAGAATCCCCATATTTTAATGAAGACAGCTTCTCCATCCTGGAGGGGGAAATCAATCAATTCCAGGCCCAGGGACATGTACTAGTCTGTGGCGACCTAAATGCCAGAACCGGACAAGAACCTGACACCCTCAGCACACAGGGGGACAAACACCTGCCTGGAGGTAACAGCATTCCCTCCCCCGTATGCCCCCCTAGGCACAACTATGACAACATAACCAACAAAAACGGGTCACAACTCCTGCAGCTCTGTCGCACGCTGGGTATGTACATAGTCAATGGTAGGCTTCGAGGGGACTCCTATGGTAGGTACACCTATAGCTCATCTCTTGGCAGTAGTACTGTAGACTACTTTATCACTGACCTCAACCCAGAGTCTCTCAGAGCGTTCACAATCAGCCCACTGACACCCCTATCAGACCACAGCAAAATCACAGTCTACTTAAACAGAGCAATACTCAATCATGAGGCATCAAAACCAAAGGAACTGAGTAACATTAAAAAATGCTATAGATGGAAGGAATGCAGTTTGGAAACCTACCAAAAAACAATTAGGCAACAACAAATTCAATCCCTTTTAGACAATTTCCTGGGTAAAACGTTCCACTGTAATAGTGAAGATGTAAACTTGGCAGTAGAAAATCTTAACAGTATATTTGACCTCTCAGCTTCCCTATCAAATCTAAAAATCTCAAATAGAAAACCGAAGAAAATTAACAACAATGACAAATGGTTTGATGAAGAATGCAAAAATCTAAGAAAGAAATTGAGAAACCTGTCCAACCAAAAACATAGAGACCCGGAAAACCTGAGTCTACGCCTTCACTATGGTGAATCACTAAAACAATACAGAAATACACTACGGAAAAAGAAGGAACAGCATGTCAGAAATCAGCTCAATGTAATTGAAGAATCCATAGACTCTAACCACTTCTGGGAAAATTGGAAAACACTAAACAAACAACAACACGAAGAATTATCTATCCAAAATGGAGATGTATGGGTAAACCACTTCTCCAATCTTTTTGGCTCTATAACAAAGAATAAAGAGCAAAAACATATACATGATCAAATACAGATCTTAGAATCAACTATTAAAGACTACCAGAACCCACGGGATTCTCCAATTACATTGAATGAGTTACAGGACAAAATAAAAACCCTCCAACCCAAAAAGGCCTGTGGTGTTGATGGTATCCTCAATGAAATGATCAAATATACAGACAACAAATTCCAATTGGCTATACTAAAACTCTTTAACATCATCCTTAGCTCTGGCATCTTCCCCAATATTTGGAACCAAGGACTGATCACCCCAATCCACAAAAGTGGAGACAAATTTGACCCCAATAACTACCGTGGAATATGCGTCAACAGTAACCTTGGAAAAATCCTCTGCATTATCATTAACAGCAGACTCGTACACTTCCTCAATGAAAACAATGTACTGAGCAAATGTCAAATTGGCTTTTTACCAAATTACTGTACAACAGACCAAACCAAAACATAGGCAAAGTCTTCTCATGCTTTGTTGATTTCAAGAAAGCCTTCGACTCAATTTGGCATGAGGGTCTGCTATACAAACTGATGGAAAGTGGTGTTGGGGGTAAAACATACGACATTATAAAATCCATGAACACAAACAATAAGTGTGCGGTTAAAATTGGCAAAAAACACACACATTTCTTCACACAGGGTCGTGGGGTTAGACAGGGATGCAGCTTAAGCCCCACCCTCTTCAACATATATATCAACGAACTGGCGCGGGCACTAGAAAAGTCTGCAGCACCCTGCCTCACCCTACTAGTATCCGAAGTCAAATGTCTGCTGTTTGCTGATAATCTGGTGCTTCTGTCACCAACCAAGGAGGGCCTACAGCAACACCTAGAGCTTATGCACAGATTCTGTCAGACCTGAGCCCTGACAGTAAATCTCAGTAAGACCAAAATAATGGTGTTCCAAAAAAGGTCCAGTCACCAGGAACACAAATACAAATTCCATCTAGACACTGATGCCCTAGAGCATACAAAAAACTACACATACCTTGGCCTAAACATCAGCGCCACAGGTAACTTCCACAAAGCTGTAAACGATCTGAGAGACAAGGCAAGAAGGGCATTCTATGCCATCAAAAGGAACATAAATTTCAACATACCAATTAGGATTTGGCTAAAAATACTTGAATCAGTCATAGAGCCCATTGCCCTTTATGGTTGTGAGGTCTGGGGTCCGCTCACCAACCAAGACTTCACAAAATGGGACAAACACCAAATGTAGACTCTGCATACAGAATTCTGCAAAGATATCCTCCGTGTACAACGTAGAACACCAAATAATGCATGCAGAGCAGAATTAGGCCGATACCCACTAAATCCCACTAACCCACTAAATCCAGAAAAGAGACATTAAATTCTATAACCACCTAAAAGGAAGCGATTCCCAAACCTTCCACAACAAAGCCATCACCTACAGAGAGATGAAACTGGAGAAGAGTCCCCTAAGCAAGCTGGTCCTGGGGCTCTGTTCACAAACACAAACACACCCTACAGAGCCCCAGGACAGCAGCACAATTAGACCTAACCAAATCATGAGAAAACAAAAAGATAATTACTTGACACATTGGAAAGGATTAACAAAAAAACAGAGCAAACTAGAATGCTATTTGGCCCTACACAGAGAGTACACAGCGGCGGAATACCTGACCACTGTGACTGACCCAAAATTAAGGAAAGCTTTGACTATGTACAGTGAGCATAGCCTTGCTATTGAGAAAGGCCACCGAAGGCAGACATGGCTCTCAAGAGAAGACAGGCTATGTGCTCACTGCCCACAAAATTAGGTGGAAACTGAGCTGCACTTCCTAACCTCCTGCCCAATGTATGACCATATTAGAGAGACATATTTCCCTCAGATTACACAGATCCACAAAGAATTTGAAAACAAATCAAATTTTGATAAACTCCCATATCTACTGGGTGAAATTCCACAGTGTGCCATCACAGCAGCAAGATTTGTGACCTGTTGCCACGAGAAAAGGGCAACCAGTGAAGAACACACACCATTGTAAATACAACCCATATCAATGCTTATTTATTCTATCTTGTGTCCTTTAACCATTTGTACATTGTTAAAACACTGTATATATATATAATATGACATTTGTAATGTCTTTATTGTTTTGAACTTCTGTATGTGTGATGTTTACTGTTAATTTTTATTGTTCATTTCACTTTATATATTCACTTTATATATTATCTACCTCAATTGCTTTGGCAATGTTAACACATGCCAATAAAGCCCTTGAATTGAATTGAATTGAATTGAGAGAGAGAAACACACAGAGAGTGAGAGAGAGAAACACAGAGACAGAGAGAGAGAGAGAGGACAGTTTAGTATGATCCAGGAAGTTGTGTTTCGTTAGGAGAGATTAATTCACTAAATGAAACATCTGCTGTCACTAGCACACACACTGTACAGTATGCATTAAAGATTACAGGTTTACAGCACAATATCAGCCATAAATGTGTTGGACTGGACTGGGCTCCCTGATGTGAATTACTGCAGTGAGCAGAGATCACATCTTTCTGCTCTGCTCTCACCTGATCTGAAAAGGCCATCAGCCATCAGGCTGCCCTCAGACTAGGGACAGAACCTCTGAGCCTCAGCAGAGCCTTGTAAACCTGTTCTCTAGGAGACATGGTGTTTACGATAGACCTGGGAGAGAGGCCCACACCTGGAAACCATTCATATGTGTGTATATGTATGTGTGTGTAGTGTCTAAATACAGAATACATGTGTGTATTTCTGTGTTGTGTCTAAATACAGAATACATGTGTGTATTTCTGTGTTGTGTCTAAATACAGAATACATGTGTGTATTTCTGTGTTGTGTGTATGTTTATGGCACCTATCCCTGTGACATCTGTGAAAGGAAACCCTCGTTGACCCCATTCAACTCTCCACCCTTGTCGTCAGTCGAGCATCATAATAACCCTGTCAGCTCCTCCAGTCTGTTTGCTGTTAGAAACAGAGGTGACGGCTCGCGTGTGTTTGTTTACTTCCCCAGTGCTTTGGGTTTCCTCAACACAAAATAGCTGTTTATGAGTTTTGGATGCACTCTCTAATCTGTGTTTGTAATCTAGGCCCCAAAACTCCCACAATGAGACGAGTGATGGAAACCTACACCCCCTAAACCTCATAACCATAACACACCCTGTTACAGGAGAACTTTCCTGCAACCAAGGAAGTTTTAACTTAGTAGAGTATTTGAGGTTTTAAAAGGCATCTGAAGTTTGTAATTTCCACTGATATTTCTGACTTGATTTTACCTTACGGGAAATGTATCAACCCCTCCAACAATCTCCATTAATTATAATCCACATAATAATTCACATTTCCTGTTGCTCAAATTAACATAGTAAACATGTATACCATGATTTCTTCTTTGAATTTCTACAAACAGTGGTTTGGAAGTTTGTTGATTCATCACACATGGAAATATTCACATATGGGCAAAATGATCAAAATAGTAGTTTGTTTGTCCAGATAATGATGATGAATGACCAAACGTCCTGTGGAGCAGGTGTCTGCAGCACAGACCTACAGGTTCTCTCACCAGGCTTTGGGGAGCCCTGCTCTGCTCTGATTCCTGAGTTGGTTCCATGTGGATACAGAGCCCATTAACCCCAGTATGACCTCCACCTCTCCTGCCCCATAACTCTCAGTTACAGTAACTAGGCCCTGGCCTCCATGCTCTCTATGGAAACGTACCTGAGTGTGAGCTCTCCATCACTATTTCATTTATCCCTGAATCACTCTCTCACTTTTCTTCCCCACTCTCTCTCCCTTTATAGACTGACCCATCGCAACAAACACTCGTTCTTTGTGTCCATTTTAAACTGGGATTTTATCAAACATAATATTCTAGATTCTCACAGGAAATATCATCTGAGATATCAAAACAAAATACAGAGTAGAGGATGTATCACACTGTGAACAGAGCCTATACATCAAGCCATAGGACACGCCATGGGCCTTCACTGTGATAAATATTCACCAGACCTTAACAATGTTAAAAGATGGTACAAAAAGAATACTTTTCACTGGTTGTCCCAGTGGGACTTAGATGCATTGGATGTTTCAAGTAAACGGCTTATCTTTGGACATGTCATTTATCAGGGGATCAACTCAGTCCCTGATTGAATAAGTGTTTTCATTAAGACAGAGGGCCACCCTCCTCGGTGCGTAATGAGAAGCAGACCAGTGAAGAAACTGAAGCCTCCAGGACTGTTCTACTGTACGAGACTCAGCGCACGCAGCGCACGCATGCACACACACACACACACACACACACACGCACGCACGCACACACACACACACACACACACACACACACACACACACACACACACACACACACACACACACACACACACACACACACACACACACACACACACACACACACACACATCTGACAACAACCTGTGCTGTTTCAGCTCTACTGTCCTGATAGCAGGTTTCAGTGTTTACAGGGAAAGATAGAGAGGGAGACCGAGAGAGAGAGAGAGAGAGACAGAGAGCGAGATGGAGAAAGCCACAGACATAGACAGAGAGAGACACTCATCTCTACCCAATAGATTGAGACACTTAACTCAGAGACAAAGAGGTCCAGACCCTCCTCAGGGAGCCGTTCACTGAATGGAACAGAGACACAGAGAAAATGGAATGTGTGTGCATGAATGAATGCATGTGTATGGCAGATTGAAACACATATCAATACATCTAAGTGACCAGCTGTGCAGCGACACACACACACACACACACACACACCGCAGCATCATAAACCCTAAAGGGTGTCTATTCAGGCTCATTAGTGGTCAGGTAGGGGGGGACTAAAAGGAAAGAGGCACAGGCCATTACAGGAAGTACCTGCATCTCACTCCGCAGCCCACCACTCTATTCCACCTCCTCCATCCTCTATCCTCTCACCCATCCCATTCACGTAGAAGAACCTCTATACCATCTCCTTAAAAGCTCTCTCAGAAATCAACATTGATGAGATTAGAGAGAGAGTGGTGGGCAGACAGGCCTGCAGTAGGGGGAGAGTGATGTAGGGGCCTGCAGTGGGGAGAGAGGGGTGGGGGCCTGCAGTGGGGAGAGAGGGTGGGGGTCTGCAGTGGGGAGAGAGGGGTGGGGGCCTGCAGTGGGGAGAGAGGGGGTGGGGGCCTGCAGTGGGTAGAGAGGGGTGGGGGTCTGCAGTGGGGAGAGAGGGTGGGGGTATGCAGTGGGGAGAGAGGGGTGGGGGCCTGCAGTGGGGAGAGAGGGGTGGGGGCCTGCAGTGGGGAGAGAGGGGTGGGTGCCTGCATTGGGGAGAGAGGGGTCAGGGTCTGCAGTGGGGAGAGAGGGGTGGGAGTCTGCAGTGGAGAAAGAGGGTGGGGGCCTGCAGTGGGGAGAGAGGGGTGGGAGTCTGCAGTGGGGAGAGAGGGGTCAGGGTCTGCAGTGGGGAGAGAGGGGTGGGAGTCTGCAGTGGAGAAAGAGGGTGGGGGCCTGCAGTAGGGGGAGAGGGATGTAGGGGCCTGCAGTGGGGAGAGAGGGTGGGCGTCTGCAGTGGGGAGAGAGGGGTGGGGGTCTGCAGTGGGGAGAGAGGGGTGGGGGTCTGCAGTGGGGAGAGAGGGGTGGGGTCTGCA
>NC_088225.1:19138187-19153187 GCF_036934945.1 Oncorhynchus masou masou | reverse complement strand
CATTGCCTGTCGAACCCATGTTTATAAATAACGACAGCCCACGTTGAGCAGTGAAGAAACTAGGGGACTGATACTCAACATCCTTGGACTCTCTTGTGACTTGTGAGAAAGTAATTTCAAATGAAGGAGTCGTGTGAATGAAAGTGTATGTGTGTATTCCTGAAGAACTGACTGAAGATCCAGTGAGACTGGCTGTGAGAGCAGTGAGAGAGTTGGAGCAGCAGGGGGAACTGATTGGCTAACCCGATATGAAAGGTTGAAGCAGAATGTTTCTTTAGGGATCAATTCCCTCCTATTCCCCAAGACAAGCCTACTGGGACACTTCAAAACAATAAAACCTGTGAGTCATACAGTATCACCATGCAGAATACACAGACTACATGGAGAGAGAGAGTCATACAGTATCACCATGCAGAATACACAGACTACATGGAGAGAGAGAGAGTCATCATACAGAATACACTGACTACATTGAGAGAGAGAGTCATACAGTATCACCATACAGAATACACAGACTACATGGAGAGAGAGAGAGTCATCATACAGAATACACTGACTACATTGAGAGAGAGAGTCATACAGTATCACCATACAGAATACACTGACTACATGGAGTCATACAGTTTCACCATACAGAATACAATGACTACATGGAGAGTCATACAGTATCAAAATACAGAATACACTGACTACATGGAGAGAGAGTCATACAGTATCACCATACAGAATACACTGACTACATGGAGAGAGAGTCAGATAGTATCACCATACAGAATACACTGACGACATGGAGAGAGAGTCATACATTATCATCATACAGAATACACTGACTACATGGAGAGAGAGTCATCATACAGAATACACTGACTACATGGAGAGAGAGTCATACAGTATCACCATACAGAATACACTGACTACATGAAGTCATACAGTTTCACCATACAGAAAACAGACAACATGGAGAGAGAGTCATACATTATCACCATACAGAATACACTGACTACATGGAGAGAGAGTCATACTGTTATGAACTTGAGTGAAGACCCAAAAGCGGTTTTAACAGAAAACAGAGTTCTTTAATGAAAATACAGGAATGGCATAAATCCTCTTCCAACGTTGTCAGCGGAACAAAAAGAACGTTAGTATAGTGCAGGATGCTCCTGCCAGGCAGACTCCGACAGGACAGGACAAGGTGGAAGCAAACGAGACGACAGCTTGCTTCTGGCATCAAAAAACACAAACAAGAATCAGACACTGAAAGTAGCAGGAACAGAGAGAGAAATAGAGACCTAATCAGAGGGGGAAGAGAGAACAGGTGGGGAAGAGTGAAAGAGCTAGTTAGGGCAGATGTAGAACAGCTGAGGAATGAGAGACAGAGAAGGTAACCTAAAAAGACCAGCAGAGAGAGAGAATGAAGAGAAAGGACAGGAACAGACATAACAAGACATGACAGTACCCCCCCCACTCACCGAGCGCCTCCTGGCGCACTCGAGGAGGAAACCTGGCGGCAACGGAGGAAATCATCGATCAGCGAACGGTCCAGCACGTCCCGAGAGGGAACCCAACTCCTCTCCTCAGGACCGTACCCCTCCCAATCCACTAGGTACTGATGACCACGGCCCCGAGGGCGCATGTCCAAAATCTTACGAACCCTGTAGATGGGTGCGCCCTCGACAAGGATGGGGGGAGGGACGAGCGGGGCGCGAAGAACGGGCTTAACACAGGAGACATGGAAGACCGGGTGAACGCGACGAAGATAGCGCGGGAGAAGAAGTCGCACTGCGACAGGATTAATGACCTGGGAAATACGGAACGGACCAATGAACCGCGGGGCCAACTTGCGAGAAGCTGTCTTAAGGGGAAGGTTCTGAGTGGAGAGCCATACTCTCTGACCGCAACAATATCTAGGACTCTTGGTCCTACGCTATTAGCGGCCCTCACAGTCTGCGCCCTATTACGGCAAAGTGCCGACCTGACCCCTTCCAGGTGCGCTCGCAACGCTGGACAAAAGCCTGAGCGGAGGGAACGCAGGACTCGGCGAGCTGAGATGAGAACAGCGGAGGCTGGTACCCGAGGCTACACTGAAAAGGGGATAGACCGGTAGCAGACGAGGGAAGCGAGTTGTGGGCGTACTCTGCCCAGGGGAGCTGTTCTGACCAAGACGCAGGGTTACGAAAAGAAAGACTGCGTAAAATGCGACCAACAGTCTGATTGGCCCGTTCGGCTTGACCGTTAGACTGGGGATGAAAGCCGGACGAGAGACTGACGGAAGCCCCAATCAAACGGCAAAACTCCCTCCAAAATTGAGACGTGAACTGCGGGCCTCTGTCGGAAACGACGTCAGACGGAAGGCCATGAATTCGGAAAACATTCTCGATAATGATCTGAGCCGTCTCCTTAGCAGAAGGGAGCTTATCGAGAGGAATGAAATGAGCCGCCTTAGAGAATCTATCGACAACCGTAAGAATAACTGTCTTCCCGCTGATGAAGGCAGTCCGGTGATAAAATCTAAAGCGATGTGAGACCACGGTCGAGAGGGAATGGGAAGCGGTCTGAGACGACCGGCAGGAGGAGAGTTCCCAGATTTAGTCTGCGCGCAGACCGAACAAGCGGCGACAAATCGACGCGCGTCACGTTCCCGAGTGGGCCACCAGAAACGCTGGCGAATGGAAGCGAGCGTACCCCCGAACGCCGGGTGGCCGGCTAACTTGGCAGAGTGGGCCCACTGAAGAACGGCCAGACGAGTAGGAACGGGAACGAACAGAAGGTTCCTAGGACAAGCTCGCGGCGACGGAGTGTGAGCGAGTGCTTGCTTTACCTGCCTCTCAATTCCCAGACAGTCAACCCGACAACACGCCCGTCAGGGAGAATCCCCTCGGGGTCGGTGGAGACCTCAGAAGAACTGAAGAGACGAGATAAAGCATCAGGCTTGGTGTTTTTGAGCCCGGACGATAAGAAATAACAAACTCGAAACGAGCGAAAAACAGAGCCCAACGAGCCTGACGCGCATTAAGTCGTTTGGCTGAACGGATGTACTCAAGGTTCCTATGGTCAGTCCAAACGACAAAAGGAACGGTCGCCCCCTCCAACCACTGTCGCCATTCGCCTAGGGCTAAGCGGATGGCGAGCAGTTCGCGATTACCAACATCATAGTTACGTTCTGACGGCGATAAGCGATGAGAGAAAAACGCGCAAGGATGGACCTTGCCGTCAGAGAGAGAGCGCTGAGAAAGAATGGCTCCCACGCCCACCTCTGACGCGTCAACCTCAACAACAAACTGACTAGAGATGTCAGGTGTAACAAGAATAGGTGCGGATGTAAAACGATTCTTAAGAAGATCAAAAGCTCCCTGGGCGGAAACGGACCACTTAAAGCACGTCTTAACAGAAGTAAGGGCTGTGAGGGGAGCTGCCACCTGACCGAAATTACGGATGAAACGACGATAGAAATTAGCGAAGCCCAGAAAGCGCTGCAGCTCGACGCGTGACTTAGGAACGGGCCAATCAATGACAGCCTGGACCTTAGCGGGATCCATCTTAATGCCCTCAGCGGAAATAACGGAACCGAGAAAAGGGACAGAGGCGGCATGAAAAATGCACTTCTCAGCCTTCACATAAAGACAGTTCTCCAAAAGGCGCTGGAGGACGCGTCGCACGTGCTGAACATGAATCGAGAGAGACGGAGAAAAAATCAGGATATCGTCCATGTAAACGAAAACAAAAATGTTCAGCATGTCTCTCAGGACGTCGTTAACTAGTGCCTGAAAGACAGCTGGAGCGTTAACGAGGCCGAAAGGAAGAACCCGGTATTCAAAGTGCCCTAATGGAGTGTTAAACGCCGTCTTCCACTCGTCCCCCTCCCTGATGCGCACGAGATGGTAGGCGTTACGAAGGTCCAATTTGGTGAAAAACCTGGCTCCCTGCAGGATCTCGAAGGCTGAAGACATAAGAGGAAGCGGATAACGATTCTTAACTGTTATGTCATTCAGCCCTCGATAATCCACGCATGGGCGCAGGGACCCGTCCTTCTTCTGAACAAAAAAACCCCGCTCCGGCGGGGGAGGAGGAGGAGACTATGGTACCGGCGTCGAGCGAAACCGACAAATAATCCTCGAGAGCCTTACGTTCGGGAGCCGACAGAGAGTATAATCTACCCCGGGGGAGTAGTTCCCGGAAGGAGATCAATACTACAGTCATACGACCGGTGTGGAGGGAGAGAAGTGGCCTTGGAACGACTGAACACCGTGCGCAGATCGTGATACTCCTCCGGCACCCCTGTCAAATCGCCAGGCTCCTCCTGTGAAGAAGAGACAAAGGAAACAGGAGGGATAGCAGACATTAAACAGGTTACATGACAAGAAACATTCCAGGATAGGATAGTATTACTAGACCAATTAATAGAAGGGTTATGGCGCACTAGCCAGGGATGACCCAAAACAACAGGTGTAAAAGGTGAACGAAAAATTAAAAAAGAAATGGTTTCGCTATGATTACCAGAGACAGTGAGGGTTAAAGGCAGCGTCTCACGCTGAATCTTGGGGAGAGAACTACCATCTAAAGCGAACAAGGCCCTGGGCTCCCCTAACTGTCTGAGAGGAATGTCATGTTCCCGAGCCCAGGTCTCGTCCATAAAACAGCCCTCCGCCCCAGAGTCTATCAAGGCACAGCAGGAAGCAGATGAACCGGGCCAGCGGAGATGGACCGGAAAGGTAGTGCGTGATCCAGAAGGAGAGGCCTGAGTAGTTGCGCTCACCAGTAGCCCTCCTCTTACTGATGAGCTCTGGCTTTTACTGGACATGAGGTGACAAAATGACCAGCGGAGCCGCAGTAGAGACAGAGGCGACAGATTCTCCGTTCCCTCTCCTTGGCCGAGATGCGAATACCCCCAGCTGCATAGGCTCAGCATCCGAGCCGGCGGAGGAGGGTGGCAGTGATGCGGCAGGTGGCAGTGATGTGGAGAGGGGAGCAACGGAGAACGTGAGCTCCTTTCCACGAGCTCGGCGACGAAGATCAAACCGTCGCTCTATGCGAATAGCGAGAGCTATTAAGGAGTCCAGACTGGAAGGAACCTCCCGGGAGAGGATCTCATCCTTAACCTCGACGTGGAGACCCTCCAGAAAACGAGCGAGCAAAGCTGGCTCGTTCCAGTCACTAGAGGCAGCGAGAGTGCGAAACTCAATAGAATAATCCGTTATGGATCTATTCCCCTGACATAGGGAAGACAGGGCCCTGGAAGCCTCCTCGCCAAAAACAGAACGGTCAAAAACCCGTATCATCTCCTCCTTAAAGTCCTGATACTGGTTAATACACTCAGCCCTCGCCTCCCAGACTGCCGTGCCCCACTCACGCGCCCGTCCGGTAAGGAGAGAAATGACGTAGGCGATGCGGGCTGCGCTCCTGGAGTAAGTGTTGGGCTGGAGAGAGAACACCACATCACACTGAGTGAGGAATGAGCAGCACTCAGTGGGCTCCCCAGAGTAACACGGCGGGTTGTTGATCCTGGGCTCCGGAGACTCGGAAACCCTGGAAGTGGGCGGATCGAGGTGGAGTTGGTGAACCTGTCTTGTGAGGTCGGAGACTTGGACGGCCAGGGTCTCAACGGCATGTTGAGCAGCAGACAATTCCTCCTCGTGTCTGCCAAGCATCGCTCCCTGGATCTCGACGGCGGAGTGAAAAGGGTCCGGAGCCGCTGGGTCCATTCTTGGTCTGATTCTTCTGTTATGAACTTGAGTGAAGACCCAAAAGCGGTTTTAACAGAAAACAGAGTTCTTTAATGAAAATACAGGAATGGCATAAATCCTCTTCCAACGTTGTCAGCGGAACAAAAAGAACGTTAGTATAGTGCAGGATGCTCCTGCCAGGCAGACTCCGACAGGACAGGACAAGGTGGAAGCAAACGAGACGACAGCTTGCTTCTGGCATCAAAAAACACAAACAAGAATCAGACACTGAAAGTAGCAGGAACAGAGAGAGAAATAGAGACCTAATCAGAGGGGGAAGAGAGAACAGGTGGGGAAGAGTGAAAGAGCTAGTTAGGGCAGATGTAGAACAGCTGAGGAATGAGAGACAGAGAAGGTAACCTAAAAAGACCAGCAGAGAGAGAGAATGAAGAGAAAGGACAGGAACAGACATAACAAGACATGACACATACAGTATCACCATACAGAATACACTGACTACATGGAGAGAGAGTCATACATTATCACCATACAGAATACACTGACTACATGGAGAGAGAGAGTCATACAGTATCACCATACAGAATACACTGACTACATGGAGAGAGAGTCATACATTATCATCATACAGAATACACTGACTACATGGAGAGAGAGTCATACAGTATCACCATACAGAATACACTGACGACATGGAGAGAGAGTCATACATTATCATCATACAGAATACACTGACTACATGGAGAGAGAGTCATCATACAGAATACACTGACTACATGGAGAGAGAGTCATACAGTATCACCATACAGAATACACTGACTACATGGAGAGAGAGTCATACATTATCACCATACAGAATATACTGACTACATGAAGTCATACAGTTTCACCATACAGAAAACAGACAACATGGAGAGAGAGTCATACATTATCACCATACAGAATACACTGACTACATGGAGAGAGAGTCATACAGTATCACCATACAGAATACACTGACTACATGGAGAGTCATGCAGTATCACCATACAGAATACACTGACTACATGGAGAGTCATGCAGTATCACCATACAGAATACACTGACTACATGGAGAGAGAGCCATACAGTCTCACCATACAGAATACACTGACTACATGGAGAGAGAGTCATACATTATCACCATACAGAAAACACTGACTACATGGAGTCATACAGTTTCACCATACAGAATACACTGACTACATGGAGAGTCATACATTATCACCATACAGAATACACTGACTACATGGAGTCATACAGTTTCACCATACAGAAAACAGACAACATGGAGAGAGAGTCATACAGTATCACCATACAGAATACACTGACTACATGGAGAGAGAGTCATACATTATCACCATACAGAATACACTGACTACATGGAGAGAGAGTCATACAGTATCACCATACAGAATACACTGACTACATGGAGAGAGAGCATACAGTTTCACCATACAGAATACACTGACTACATGGAGAGAGAGAGAGTCATACAGTATCACCATACAGAATACACTGACTACATGGAGAGAGAGTCATACATTATCACCATACAGAATACACTGACTACATGGAGAGAGAGTCATACATTATCACCATACAGAATACACTGACTACATGGAGAGAGAGAGAGTCATACAGTATCACCATACAGAATACACTGACTACATGGAGAGAGAGAGAGTCATACAGTATCACCATACAGAATACACTGACTACATGGAGAGAGAGCCATACAGTATCACCATACAGAATATACTGACTACATGGAGAGAGAGTCATCATACAGAATACACTGACAACATGGAGAGAGAGAGTAATACAGTATCACCATACAGAATATACTGACTACATGGAGAGAGAGTCATCATACAGAATACACTGACAACATGGAGAGAGAGAGTAATACAGTATCACCATACAGAATACACTGACTACATGGAGTCATACAGTATCACCATACAGAATACACTGACTACATGGAGAGTCATGCAGTATCACCATACAGAATACACTGACTACATGGAGAGAGAGAGTCATACATTATCACCATACAGAATACACTGACTACATGGAGGAGAGAGAGTCATACATTATCACCATACAGAATACACTGACTTCATGGAGAGAGAGAGAGAGTCATACAGTTTCACCATACAGAAAACACTGACTACATGGAGAGAGAGTCATACATTATCACCATACAGAATACACTGACTACATGGAGAGAGAGTCATACAGTATCACCATACAGAATACACTGACTACATGGAGAGTCATGCAGTATCACCATACAGAATACACTGACTACATGGAGAGAGAGTCATACATTATCACCATACAGAATACACTGACTACATGGAGAGAGAGAGAGAGAGTCATACATTATCACCATACAGAATACACTGACAACATGGAGAGAGAGTCATACAGTATCACCATACAGAATACACTGACTACATGGAGAGAGAGAGAGTCATACAGTATCACCATACAGAATACACTGACTACATGGAGAGAGAGAGTCATACAGTATCACCATACAGAATACACTGACTACATGGAGAGAGAGAGAGTCATACAGTATCACCATACAGAATACACTGACTACATGGAGAGAGAAAGAATCATACAGTATCACCATACAGAATACACTGACTACATGGAGAGAGAGAGTCATACAGTATCACCATACAGAATACACTGACTACATGGAGAGAGAGAGTCATACAGTATCACCATACAGAATACACTGACTACATGGAGAGAGAGTCATACATTATCACCATACAGAATACACTGACTACATGGAGAGAGAGAGTCATACAGTATCACCATACAGAATACACTGACTACATGGAGAGAGAGAGAGTCATACATTATCACCATACAGAATACACTGACTACATGGAGAGAGAGAGAGAGTCATACAGTATCACCATACAGAATACACTGACTACATGGAGAGAGAGAGAGAGTCATACATTATCACCATACAGAATACACTGACTACATGGAGAGAGAGAGAGAGAGAGAGTCATACAGTATCACCATACAGAATACACTGACAACATGGAGAGAGAGTCATACATTATCACCATACAGAATACACTGACTACATGGAGAGAGAGAGAGTCATACAGTATCACCATACAGAATACACTGACTACATGGAGAGAGAGAGTCATACAGTATCACCATACAGAATACACTGACTACATGGAGAGAGAGAGAGTCATACAGTATCACCATACAGAATACACTGACTACATGGAGAGAGAGTCATACAGTATCACCATACAGAATACACTGACTACATGGAGAGAGAGAGAGTCATACAGTATCACCATACAGAATACACTGACTACATGGAGAGAGAGAGTCATACAGTATCACCATACAGAATACACTGACTACATGGAGAGAGAGAGAGTCATACAGTATCACCATACAGAATACACTGACTACATGGAGAGAGAGAGAGAGTCATACAGTATCACCATACAGAATACACTGACTACATGGAGAGAGAGAGTCATACAGTATCACCATACAGAATACACTGACTACATGGAGAGAGAGAGAGTCATACAGTATCACCATACAGAATACACTGACTACATGGAGAGAGAGAGAGTCATACAGTATCACCATACAGAATACACTGACTACATGGAGAGAGAGAGAGAGAGTCATACATTATCACCATACAGAATACACTGACTACATGGAGAGAGAGAGTCATACAGTATCACCATACAGAATACACTGACTACATGGAGAGAGAGAGAGTCATACAGTATCACCATACAGAATACACTGACTACATGGAGAGAGAGAGAGAGTCATACAGTATCACCATACAGAATACACTGACTACATGGAGAGAGAGAGAGTCATACAGTATCACCATACAGAATACACTGACTACATGGAGAGAGAGAGAGTCATACAGTATCACCATACAGAATACACTGACTACATGGAGAGAGAGAGAGTCATACAGTATCACCATACAGAATACACTGACTACATGGAGAGAGAGAGAGAGTCATACATTATCACCATACAGAATACACTGACTACATGGAGAGAGAGAGTCATACAGTATCACCATACAGAATACACTGACTACATGGAGAGAGAGAGAGTCATACAGTATCACCATACAGAATACACTGACTACATGGAGAGAGAGAGAGTCATACAGTATCACCATACAGAATACACTGACTACATGGAGAGAGAGATATTACTGTACATCCTGAAGGATTTTATTTCACAGACATCTTTACCACCAACAATCATCTCTTCTCAACCACCAAAGTGGAACAAATATGTCAGAGCTTCATGGTAAGCCCTCAGGTTGGTCCACCAATACAACCAAGAACGTGTCACCTTCCTCTGGGAGGTCAGCCAATAAAATGTCAACCTCTTCAAAGGGTACTGGATTTATGGGGATGAAAAAAGCCCTTAGCAGTTGAACAGGATGTTAGGCCTTTAAAACGAAAACATTACATGAGGTTTTGTGTAAAAAATTAAGAAATCTATTAAAATTATTTTTAATGTATTTTTTACATTACCTCACTGAAAAAGTGCCATGGTTTTGCCGCCTTATGCCTCTTGGCCTTGTAGCCTTTCTCGAACATTGTATATAAAATCTCTTTATAGAAAATTGTATAGCTTAACAGAGCTGTGTTTGGGTAGCCTAATTACACAATGTATAGTTAACCATACCATGCTTACATTGACACTGAGTTCTCTTATCATGGATGGTGTACAGTGTCAGTGCTGTTGGACTGAGATCAGAGAGGAGGGTGAGAAGAAACATTGCTCTTGGCCCTCCCTGTTGACATGACTAGGACACTTCTCAATCAAACCCACCTCACAGTGCAACAGTACATTCCCTTAGCTATAGAGACCATCCCAGAAGTTACGGAGCGGGATTGTGGAATCAGGCAGAGGCGTGGTACTTCATCCAAGACATGCAAACACCCTCTCTGGCTTGGAGGAGCCCCTGGACTCAGACAGTTTTCAGCTGACAGATGGTAGTTAACACAGGTATCGCCTGTCAGGCAGAGCGAATCGAGCTCAGATCAAACAAAGAGGGAGAGAATGGAGAACTTCCCCATCCTGGCGCTGCATTGTCCTGGCTACAAAAGGACCACAGTTATTTTCTGCTCCTCAGGGCCTGGAGGGAGACAATGACCCCGTGGGTCAGACACAGACAGAGACAGGACAGGGCTGGACACAAGCCACATGGACACTGGGTGATGATAGAGGCATTCTGAATGGACTCACCTGAGACCCAGCCAGCAGGCCTGTATAGTAGAGGCAGTCTGTAGGGTAACAATGTGCTGTATGGCCATGTCTGCAGTGTAGGGGCTGAATCTCTTGAATAACCATCTCTGCAGTGTGTATGTGTGGGGAAGGGGTGAGAAAAAGAGAGAGACAGAGAGATAGAGAGAGGAAGGGAGATAAAGAGAAAGAAAGAGAGAGAGAGGAGAGGAGAGGGGAGACGCAGAGAGAGAACGTGAGACAGAGAGACAGTCCAGCTAAGACGGACAGTATCCTGACCATCTCTAAGAGGAGAGGAAAGGAGAGGAAAGGAGAGAGGGTGATAAAGAGAGATGGAGTCTGAGCCGTGCCCTGGCCGCCGGTGCAGGAGAGCATCTCGATCGATGGCAGCGCCCAGGGTTAGATTACAAATTGAGTTTAGCAAGGCTGCTTTTCCCCTCTTTATTTCCACAGTATCCCCCAACGAGGCTCCACTCCAGGCTATTTACGGTGCCCTCTGCCTGGGTAAGTTAATAATGGGGGCCCAGGCTCGATGCACGCCAATTGAGTCATTTGGCCAGGAATTACTCCGACACACCCAATCAATCAGAGAGTGGCAGGGGTCATCCCCAGAGCAGTGCCCCGCCTCACCCCTCTTGGTCCCTCACACCCAGTCAATACTCAGGAACTATTCTGGTCATAATTGCAAAAGAGTTTTAACACCTCACAGCAAAAACAGCATCCCCTCAGGAGTCATATGCTGGCAGGCCGCTGAACACGGACCATATTGTTGTTCATATTTGTGTGTTTAGCTACATGTATTGAACGGAGTTGACCTGTGTTTATCGATTCCGTCTATTGTGCTCATGGTCAAATGCAGCTCCTCCAAAATAATGCATTTCTAATGACTATGAAAATGAAGGCGTGCAGCAGGCCGGAGGGCTTCCATGGCAACCAACCAGAAGCCAGCGTGGCCAGAGCCAGACAGCTGTGTGGCGGCAGGTTGCCCAGCAGCACAAGCTGGAGAACCAACACACAGAGACCATGCAGGGTAAATAAACCAAACATCAAAGTCACAACATAGAGAAACCATACCTCTGCTCCTCTCCTTATCTGCCTGTGGATAGAGTCTGTGGGGCTGTTCATGACTCAACAATGTCATAATACTATAATGTCAATATGCAGCAACAGCAATGACATCAAGGGAAACTGGTTGGAGGCCGAGTAAACAAAGATATAAAGGCTTCTGTCTAGAATGGTAATGAAGCTGGCATCACTGAATAATAAACCTCATTGAAGTATTGAGACCGATGGCCCTGCATCTTAAATCACTGACTTGCTTTAAACAATGGTGATACAGTACTGAGGGTGATGTGGGCTGGGAGCTATCAGCAGTATACCTGATGGTGAGGCTGATGATTAACTATCAGCAGTATACCTGATGGTGAGGCTGAAGGTTAGCTATCAGCAGTATAATTGAGGGTGAGGCTGAAGGTAAGCTAACAGCAGTATACCTGAGAGTGAGGCTGAAGGTAAGCTAACAGCAGTATACCTGAGAGTGAGGCTGAAGGTAAGCTAACAGCAGTATACTTGAGGGTGAGGCTGAAAGTTAGCTAACAACAGTATACCTGAGAGTGAGGCTGAAGGTTAGCTAACAGCAGTATACTTGAGGGTGAAGATTAGCTAACAGCAGTATACCTGAGGGTGAGGCTGAAGGTTAGCTAACAGCAGTATACTTGAGGGTGAAGGTTAGCTAACAGCAGTATACCTGAGGGTGAAGTTTAGCTAACAGCAGTATACCTGAGGGTGAGGCTGAAGGTTAGCTAACAGCAGTATACCTGAGAGTGAGGCTGAAGGTAAGCTAACAGCAGTATACCTGAGGGTGAGGCTGAAGGTTAGCTAACAGCAGTATACCTGAGAGTGAGGCTGAAGGTAAGCTAACAGCAGTATACTTGAGGGTGAGGCTGAAAGTTGCGCACAACAGTATACTTGAGAGTGAGGCTGAAGGTTAGCTAACAGTGTATACTTGAGGGTGAAGGTTAGCTAACAGCAGTATACTTGAGAGTGAAGGTTAGCTAACAGCAGTATACCTGAGGGTGAGGCTGAAGGTTAGCTAACAGCAGTATACTTGAGGGTGAAGGTTAGCTAACAGCAGTATACCTGAGAGTGAGGCTGAAGGTAAGCTGAAGGGTTAGCTAAGCAGCAGAGTGAAGGTACTTATACCTGAGGGTGAGGCTGAAGGTTAGCTAACAGCAGTATACCTGAGGGTGAGGCTGAAGGTTGGCTAACAGCAGTATACCTGAGGGTGAAGGTTAGCTAACAGCAGTATACCTGAGGGTGAGGCTGAAGGTTAGCTAACAGCAGTATACTTGAGGGTGAAGGTTAGCTAACAACAGTATACTTGAGGCTGAAGGTTAGCTAACAGCAGGATACTTGAGGGTGAAGGTTAGCTATCAGCAGTATACCTGAGGGTGAGGCGGAAGGTTAACTAACGGCAGTATACTTGAGGGTGAAGGTTAGCTAACAGCAGTATACCTGAGGGTGAGGCTGAAGGTTAGCTAACAGCCGTAGACTTGAGGGTGAAGATTAGCTAACAGCATTATATTTGAGGCTGAAGGTTAGCCAACAGCAGTATACTTGAGGGTGAAGGTTAACTAACAGCAATATATTTGGGGCTGAAGGTTAGCTATCAGCAGTATACCTGAGGGTGAGGGTTAGCTAACAGCACTATACCTGATGATGAATCTGGTGTTTCTGAGGCTGGTGGTATTGAGGATGACAGTAGTGACAGTGATAGTGAAAGGCAGGTTCCAGGTCCCAGAGGGCGAGGGATGGAGGAAGCCGGTCAGGGTGTACCAGGGGAGGGTGAGCTCAGCAGCTGTTTACAGCTTAACCATGGGACACTAATGAGACAGAGGGAGGCAGTTAGGGCAATTACACTAAAGGGCATCTGGAACCTAGGAAATCTGAAGCAGTGAAAGGTGGGAGAGCAAGAGGGGGGTATGAGCTGGTGTTTGGCAGCCAAGCATATGGCAGTTATGGCAGCCATATTAAGCCCCCGAAGCCTCACACCACAGCCAACCAACCTCCTGTCTGTCTTGATTGATTGGATTTACTTGACAATTTGTAAAATACATACAGAAGGGTGCTCCAGCCGGTGCCGCCTCCACATACAATTTAAGAAAATCATCAAGGATAACACAATAAAGCTTAACAGCTTATTTCCATTGTGGTGCTTTTGAAGAGGGGAGAAGGGGGAATGCAACAAGGTTAGTTGGCGATAGTAGTGGCAACAGACAATGACAGACAAAACTGTTGTTTGTTTCATAACATGAGATAATGAGTACAATTTCCTTTCCAAATAAACTACCCTGGACAGGTACTTCTCCCTTGTCTGACAAACCCTTAATATATAAAACAATCAATCCCTAATATATACAAAACAATCACAATATAATTAACAACAGGTATTGTACCAAAAGGCAGACCATAAACTATCCTGGGCATTTCCTTCTCAGTCACGTACTACAATTTTACCAATCACTTTAGAGACATGCTACTATTTAGCATTTTTTTCAGTGAGAACTTGAAACTACCTGTAGGTTATAAGTTTCAAATTCTTCGGAAAACATTTCCAAAGAATGTCAGTTGAGTATAAAAAAAGGGTTAGGGTTTATTTCCCAATACCACTTTTAAATCTAAAAGGAACAGCGTCAGTTTCACTCCTTCTAGTGAAATAGTTATGGTTATCCCTTACAAGTTAAAGTAGTTACATAGGTACCTGGGGACCATCCTGTGGACAATCTGATGTACCAGACACAATTTCGTCTGAGAGACTCTCTCCTCCACTTTGAGCTATCTCACGCTTTCAAAGTGGGAATAGTCAAGATGCGTATGTGCTGGAAGTTTAAGAATAATCTTGACTAATTCTTAGTTTGTCTTAGTCTGCCTTCTTCTTCAAATCATCCCCAACACCCACACTCTCTCCAGTCAGAAGTGGAAACCATGTGACTGAGCCTCTCTC